>NC_056683.1:2554312-2854312 GCF_018350215.1 Panthera leo | reverse complement strand
GAACTCATTTACTAACAAACACAAAATTGGCTTAAATTGTACTTGGCTCTTCGAGGGAGGCAGAATAGTCGCCAGCGTGAGCAGGCGTTCGTCAGATTTCACAGCCTCACGATCAGGCAGCTGGTGTTTTTGAGCTCTCCAAGGCCGGATCTCGGCATGGACGGTGGAGACGTGGAAATCTGGAGGTTCTCAGGCGCCCAGACCAGGGAAGGGGAGGGTGGAAGTCACACCGGGCTGGTGGCCCAGGCGCCTCAAACATTCAGGGTTATAATTTGGGACCGTGGCTGAAGGGAGGGGGCCAGTTGGGACCCTCACCAAAAAGCTGCAACGCTGTGAGCAGGATTTGAACCTGCGCGGGGAGACCCCATTGGATTTCGAGTCCAACGCCTTAACCACTCGGCCATCACAGCCCCCATGGAGAAGGCCTCACTCGCTGGACTGAAGACAAGGGTCTGTCATTGACCTGGTGGCGTGGCAGAAGAGATAGGGGTGGCTGATGCCAGAGGGTCCCCTCAAAACCTTCTTCAACTTCATGGCTCTTTCAACTTTTCAGATATTTAGGCAAAAATCTTGGCAACACGCTTGACTTCAATTATTCTTTCATTCCACACAGGTGCGGGAATTCTCTTTCCCTCTGCCCTGAGAAGCATCTAGATCCAAAAACGCTCTCACCACCCAGCTGCTAGCAGCCTGGTGCACAGAACCTGCACGTCTAACGCGGAATATGCTGCAAGCATCTCCTAACGGGTCCCGCATCCGGCCTTTCCAGCCCTCACCGAACACTCCACCATGAGCAGCCAGCGGATCTTTCTGAACCTACTCCTCTTGGTGGCCCAGCTGTGCTCACAACTCAGTGGCGTCTCCTCCTTTCATCAGAGTAAGCGCCCAAGTCCCCACCTGGGTTTCCGGGCCCCTGAAGACCTCGGGTGTCACCCTGCACCCCTGCTCACCTGGCTGCAGTCGCTCTCAGCCTTGTTCTTCGCTGTAAGCATCAGGCTCCTCGCTGTCCCGTGCTTTGCCCTGCCCAGTCCCAGCCCCTTAACTACTGCAGGTGTTTCCTCAAATAACACCTGAAACTCACACCTGAAACTTTCACCTCCCCTCTTTCCAGTGCTTCTCCTCATTCTCTGCTTTATTTTCCCCCATGTCACTCATAACCACTGTAACACACTGTGTAACTTATTTATTTTGTGTGGGACCATGTGAGTTAGTTCATGGGACCATGGGACCGTGTGTTGAAATGTGAGTACTCCTGGCTCCCCATTACATGCTTATTCCTTCACATCCTTTTGGATATGCGTGTATTTTCTTCAAATTCCCAAGGCCCCGATGTTCACAATTTCCATATGTAAGGAAGAAGAATGTTCCCTCTCTTCTCTTAGGCTGGGGGCTGGGGCCTACGAATGCAACTGACAAAAGACAGACTAACCGGAGAAAAGGTTTACAAAGTTTGTTGATGTTGTTTTTTTTTTTTATTTTAATTTTACAGGCGTGAAGGCTTCACGTAAAAGAAGTGAGAACCCAAAGAAGCAGTTAGACTGGAAAGCTTTTATGCCATTTTAGCAAAGGGTGATACATTGTAGGGAAGCGGGTAGACCAAGAAAAGGGGAGCGTGGGCTCCAAGGGGCAACAGTTGTGGGAAGGAAAACAGCGGGGAAAGAATGGAAGACCGGGTTGGTTCGCAGTTTATCTCCTCAGGCTCCTCTTGGCGCTGACTTCCTACCTCCAGTCATCGGGGTGGTTCTCTCTCTGGCAGAACATGGGGGGTGGGGGGGAACCTTCACCAAGGGACACTTACGTCCTGTTTCAGGCACACAGGAGGACAGAGGGCTCTTCCTGTTTGCTTTTTCTCAGTTGCTCTCAGTTCAAGATCATCTTTATACTAAACTGACGTATTTGGGTGTAGCAAATGTTCGCGTGTGTTTTTAAGTCTGAGACCCCAGAAAGGGAGTGCAGGTTCACGTCTAAAAGGATGTAGGCTCAGGAGCAAAACGAAGGCCAGCGGCTGTTTCCGCCCGGTTTCGAACCGGGGACCTTTCGCGTGTTAGGCGAACGTGATAACCACTACACTACGGAAACCCCGTGATGGGAGAACCTGGTAAAAGTAAATATTTCTTGATGCCCCCAGGTCTTTTTCGTAGGGGAATTTTCCCTTTACAAGATTAAAGGGAAAAGATTAAAGGATTAAAGATTCCCAGGAGAAATGCGTTCACCAAAGGTATCTACCATAATGTTCAGAGAAGCCTGTTTAGCCAAAAAAATTGGAAACTACCCCAGTGCCCATGAAGGCTTTCTACAGAAAATGACCCTTGATCTGAGACTTCATAGATGAAAAGACTATGAAGCATGATGCAGAGACATCAGAAAGGGGGGTCTTGTCATTGGGAACTGAGTGGAGTGGGCGTGATCTTGGGAGGCGGGGAATGGTGGGTGGGCGGGGATGGAGGCGTGGCGGGGGGGGTGGTCAGGAGGCAGGTGGGTGGATATCCAAGGATTTGAAGGAGGGCATGGAAAGAAATGAGATTACATGGGAATATGTGGGCCAGACCAGAGACGATGAGGTGTGTGCCTTCCACAGAGGGGAAGGTATAATTTAATCTGAATGTGATGAGACAGGTTGGAGCCTAAGCTTTAATTCTTGGAGTGTAGACGTCATCAGTGAAGATTTCCTTAAAAAAAAAAAAAAAAATCAAGGTGTACTTTACACTATTAAAATGCACGAATCTTAAGGATACAGCTCAATGAAAAAATAAAAGTCACATCACCTCATTGATTCAAGAAGCCCAGCAAATGACAGCCAGGATAATCATAAGGGAAATCATAACCACCTAAATTATATTGAAATGCTTGGAAACCAAAGATTTAAAAAATCTTAAAAAGGAGGTGGAGAGAAAAGATAATACATTTTAGGTTAAACAAAGGTTAAATGGAATAATAACTATTCATTCAAAGAAACACAGAAAAAGAGGAACATAAAAAGGGGGGACAAATGGACAAAAAAATAACTTGACGATGGACTTAAATCCAAATATAAATAACTTCATATCGTGTGAGTGGGATAAACACGTAATTAAGTGGCAGAGATCGGCTGGCAGAATAGCAAAATAAGAAAAACCGGAGCCAACTGTTCCCTGCTTACAAGAGACGCGCAAGATGACTAATGATGACAGGTTGAAGGTAGAGTGACGAGGAAAGCTTCCCTTGAAATCACTAGGCATTAGAAAGCTGGTGTGGCCATATCAATATCAGCCAGAGTAGACCTGAAGGTAAAAAGCAAGACCAAGGTTAAAGAGAAACGTTCAACAACAATTCAATGATCAATTCACCAAGGACACTTATTAATTCTTGGATGAAGCGAAACTGAGAAAATTAAAATAAGAAATAGAACAACCACGACTATGGTTGGTGATTTAAAAGACCCCTTGGAGTAGCTGGTGAGAAGCTGAAAGAAAAGGGGGAATAAGTAGGATATAGAAGATTTAGGCCATGGCTAGTAACTTAGCAATTTAACCTAATTAGCACTTCTAAGATACTATGCCTAACTCTTGCAGAATACACATTATTTTCAGGTGCACCTGAAAAATTCACCAAAACAGGGCCATCGAACAAGTCCCCCAAATTTTTAAAGGACTAAAATAAACCTTCAGATATTTTCTGACAACAGAATTAAACAGGAAGTCAGTAACAAAAAAGTAGAAAATGCCCAGATATAGGGAAACTTCAGCATGACACTTCTATATAAGCCACAGGTCAAAGTCAAAGTATAATGGAAACCAGAAGGTAATTCTAACTAAAAGCTACTAGAACAATACTTAGTGGAAAATATACAGGTTTACATGCATCTATTAGAAAAAGAAGAGAGGGTTAAAATTGGGAAATTTTAAGAAGGAAGTGATGTCTTGTATTTTAAGACAGAGACTTTGGTGTGTCGAGAATGGCTTTCGATGGCCAATCTGGAAGACAGGGACAGCTAAGAGATGTTGAAGACCCAGAGAGGGACCACTAGAAGGACAGATGGCAAGGACATCTTACGCACGTTGAAGGCACAATCAACAAGACTTTGTGGTGACTTCATGGTGGGAAAGGCAGTGGGAGGAATTGAGGTTAATTTTAACCACAGGTTTCCAATGGGATTGATGTCACTTGAGTTTAGGGCGCATTGTGCTAATAGCGCCTACGTGAAATCTAAGTGCAGATGGAAATAATGAGTTTCAAGCTTGGGCGAGATCTGTTTTGGATGTGCCTATTTGGGGAGATCAGCTCCAGGCAGGCCGCCAAGATGCTTAGAGTTGATGAAGAAATTCTAAAGGATGAAGGATCAACTCCAGAGATTCTGCAATGGGTCAGCGCTGGGGACATCAGCCCTGGAAAGCGCCAAGGTGCTTGAGATTTTTTCCAGGTGTAATCATGGTGTAGGTACAAGGCTCAAGAACTTAAAACTTAACCATCTGAGAGTGTTCGACACTCCTAAGTTTGATGTGCTGTTTATGTGGAATTGCAGACACAGACTCAGCATTAAACAATACCAACACAGAGAAGAACGTGTGACAACAGGGAACAGGGACAGATGAATCCAGAAGATCTCAGCTGAGTCTGCTGAGTAATGATTTGTGCAAGTAATTATCTACAGGGTGGTCATTATCACATCCATTTCACACCTAAGCTTTCCTGGTGAAAGCTGGACGTACTTCCCAATCATTTCCCTTTCTCCAACACTTTTCATCATCACCATACTTTACCTTTCACCTTTTAATGGACATTTCATTCAGATGAATTCACCAACCTCTCCAGTGCCCAATTTTAGCAACGAATACCTGAACACGAAGAAGAAAGAAGCGCACAGCTGACCTAAAACAACACCATGTCTCCTGTAAGAGCACAGAAGAGAGCTGTCTGTTTGAGGATCCCAAGTCAGGGAACATTTAATAGGGGAGGAGGTTTGAATAAAGAATAACTTATGTCAGGAAATAAATGGTATTTAGTTAGAACTCTCTTCAGCAAAGACACAATTTTGAACGTTCAGGACTTGATTAAAATTATCTTATAGAGGAACTACCTTTTATTTTCTAGTACTGTTAACCACTCAACTCTCATGGAGTCCATTAGATTCAAATCCACTTTAAGGAGTTTTAATAAAATATTAGTCTTCTAACACCTTTGCCTTTCCTGATGGTCAAAAATCAACAGGAAAGTAATTAATCCTTTCTTAGTCATCAGTAATTTCTTAGTAATACAAAGAATATCTGAAAGGGTGTTTTCACAGCGGTTGAATCTCTGTCACTTGATCTCAAATGGCAGGGCAGAGGGGCAAACCTCAGCTAGGCTAGGTGAGGCTCCTTGCCTTTTCCTGATACGTCACCCCTAGAACAAATATTCTGGGTCTTTAAATTACTCTTACGATGTATAGGATATGCGTCTCAAAGGCGTGAGTATTCCCAGGTAAATTCAAGTTGGTACCTACCCACCTGGAGAAAACATGGGAGGTTAAATCACAAAAGCCAGAAAGAGAGCTGAGGCACAGGCCCCGCTGGGATTCGAACCCAGGATCTCCTGTTTACTAGACAGGCGCTTTAACCAGCTAAGCCACGGAGCCAGGTATGGTAGGCCTGTAAGTTACATATTATTTCAGTATGATTTCACACACCTCAACTGTAATGAACTTAGTAACTAGTTCACCGGATGTTTCAGAAATGAAAGAACAGACATGTCTCGGTCAAAACCAAAGAAGAACGTTCTCTTGGAAGGATGAACAGAGGGCCTGGATTGAAATGATTGTCTCTTTTTGGATCATTGTTTCAAGGTGGACACCACTAGACCCACTGAGGTCTGCTGGGGACACAGACCTCTGTTGAACCCTAAAGGAACAATGAGTTGACTTTCTGCTAATCATCCTCTTCTCTTAACCACACCTGCTCTCTCCTCTATTAGTGTGCAAAAGGAGAGGTCACTGGTCAAAGACTAGCACGTGTCTGACACGTGGCTCTGAAAGAGCTGTGAGGATTTGTTTGCGCCTGTCAGAGGGCCCTCCAAAATGCCGGCACTCCTTTCTCCACTCACAGACGTTGACTGCCCATGGTTCACTCACGGCTGGGTTGGCCTCTGGGAACTTCCTCCACAGAAGAGGCACCTTGCGCAAAGTTACACCCACCTCCGAGGGGCGCTCCCATCCAAGACTGGGTGATGTTAGAGTACAAATCTTTCCCCCACTCCCCTCTGCCTCGACGCAGGACATTCCTGAAGCGCCATTCCAAGCTCAAATCCCCCTGAGACATCAGCTTGAGGCCTCTGTTAAACTACACGCAGCTCAGCTTCTGCCTCTCCCCAATCCCACTTCCCTCACCCTCCCGTATTTACTGATTCTGAGAGCGTTCCCCATGAACTCAGAGCGTTTCCCGGGGAACCGACCCTTGACAAAAGGCAAGTAATGACTGATGCATACTTTGGTCTCTAGAGGTCAAAGTGAAGTCTGAATGGGGTCCGGACTTTCAGAAATCATTTACCATAGCAAGTGCCCCGGGAAAACAAGAATGATCATAATATTAATCTTCTACTCTGCAAACTTTCAGAATTCTCACCGCAGAATAACAACAAAAAACATGAAGATACCTGCTAGTTGCTTCAAACGGTATACAAAGTTGCCAAAAGAGTGCTAAATGGCCAGAAGAATGATTTATATGTATGATATTAAACGCAAATACTTGAAATGGAAAGTTAGGAAATAAAAGGCAAAGTTAGCTGGTCAAAGAATATGGTTCTCATTTCTAGGGAGAAATAGCGCATATCAAGTCCTAAACACCTTACATACTATAGTGCATATCCGAGAGAAGCCCATATAATACATACACGTGCTCACAGGTACTTATAAATGGAGGGGAAAGAAGGCTTTGAGAATGTGCACAGACCGATGAACTTCTGAAAATATTAGTACCCCTGGCTTAGAAAGCGCCGTGGTGGGAAGCCAGGGGGAAGCGGGACCTAGCAGAGAGCGGAGGATGGCAGGACTCCGCGCCCCGCGCCCCCTGCCGGCCCCTCCCGCGTGGGCGCGTCCCGGCAGGTGCATCAGGCCGTGCTGGGAAGGGCGTACCTGCTCCGAGGTTTCCCTCCTTCCTCCGGAGTCGCCCAACCGGGGCCTCGGCTCCTCCTCCGGTTTCAGTCCCGGCGCTGCTCCCGGGCCCAGGACGCGCCCCGCCTCCCCCTTCCCTCCGGCTGGGTTCGGGAGCTCAGGTCGCGCTCCGGGTCGCGGTGGGTCAGCAGCCCCGCCGACCCCAGCCCCGCTCTCGGGCGCCACCACGCGTCCGGGAGCCACACTGCAGCTCCAGCTCGGCGACACTGAGGGGCGGACTCGGCGCGGCGCGGCGCTGCGCGGGGTCCGAGGTGCGGCGTCCCCAGGGTCCGGGCGGAGCCGGCCTGTCTCGACGGTCCCCGGGAGCGCCGAGGCGCCCGGATCCCGCTCCCTGACGTTGGCCTGAATCTTCTCGGGTTTTCCCGGAAGAAGCCCGATCCCTTGAGGCCGAATATGGAGCTTTCCCCGTCCCTTCTCCCCCCTCGGCCCCTCCAGACGGGAAGGACGCGAGGAATAGGAGCGATCCTCTCTTCTTCCCGAGATTAGCCTCGAGGAAGCAATGCTGTTTGAGTGCCGTTTACCGTGGGAAAGAGCCCGTACGTGTCCTGGCCGGTTAGCTCAGTTGGTTAGAGCGTGGTGCTAATAACGCCAAGGTCGCGGGTTCGATCCCCGTACGGGCCAGCTTTTGCGCTACACGTGGAGGGTACCCGCGGGCCTGCACACCCTCTGGGTGCGGGCTTTGCTGGGTGAGCGAGTCTCCGAACTCCTTTGCTGCGGTGCTGGCCCCCAAGGTGGGCACAGTCCCCGCCCCCAGCTTGCCGGTGCCCTGCACCTGTCTCGGCCCCCGCGCTCTCGCACACTAGCGGGGGCGACAGAGCAGAGGGCTTTGTTTTCCTGTGACGAAACTCTTCTGGAAGGAGAAAAACCTGAATTATTTGTTTCCTCTGAAAACCAGTTGTGGAATCGCCCTTCCTACCACTCACCGTGGGTCATTCTGCATTCCCCGGTTCAGTCTAAAAGACAGAAAGGACTACAAAATGAGAAAAATTTTCCAAAACTTTAATAGTAAGGATTGACAAAGATCTCGGTTTCCTACACTCTCACACTTATTCTGACATGAAAGGGTTACATAACTTGAAACGTTATTTGAGGTTTCTGTTTTTGCGTTAATGATACATACATTGATGGTTTTGAAGAAAGAAACTTTAAAAAGATAAATGCAAACGTTTCCCTTTCAGCGGTATTCTTCCTTAGCCCACTTCTCACCATCACCTTCTGTAGGTCAACTCTGTTCTTAACTTCTCATTTATCCTTACTGGTTTTCATAGATACAAATATTTGTATTTATTATTATTTTTTCTTCTTTTCCCCGCAAAAGATTCATAATCATTTACCCATTGTTTGCCCTTGCACTTTTCTCTTAGTATATCTTGAGTATTTCGAATTGCACTTTCCACTTTGTACACAGTCAAAAATTAAAGCTTATTTTCAAATGAGTTGGTCCTGCCAGCCAGGAGTTGAATCTAGAAATTTCTCAACATCATACAAAGTGTCGGGTTTTCCAACACAGGGAAGGAGGTAGTGGAAATGGTATCCTTAATTTTCTCTAATGTGAACAAAGCGCTTTCTTTCTCAAGCCATATCACATTTAGAGACTTGAATAGGCACTCCTAAGCTGCTCAATTATCGAACAAAATTACAATTTTGACAAATGTGTATCGATCTTTCACTCCAGTATGGCACTGTGTTGTCCTTCATGAAAAGATGTGAAGGAAATATGAAGTGACAGACTGGAGTCCGAAAGACTGTGTGCATGACTATGATCTCTTTAAAACTATCCTGCGACTAACTCTCATGTGGTTTGGGGGGAAATGGGTAACGTAAGACAAGGGGCAAACGTGGAAAATGTGTTCCCAATTGTTGAAATTGGATGAAGAGTATATAGGAGTTCTTTGTATTACTTTTGCGTTTTTTTTTTTTTTTGAGTGTGACATATATGTTTTTTAAAACTTTAAAACTAAAGAATCAATAAGAATGTTTCACACATGTCTCAGGACATTATTAAATGTGCTAAATAGTCATTCCCTTTAGATGGTGGAGTTATGAACCATGTTTAGTTTTTTCTTTTTGCTTAGCCACATTTTCTGCAATGAGCCCCTATATATACTTATATAATGTAAAACAAACAATAACAAAAAAATTTAGAAAAAAACAAAGAAAGAGAATAAAAAAGAATCATCAATCTGTAGGATGTTTACACTCATTATACTTCTTTTCCTTATTGGGAAACTAAATAAAAGGAAGTAACCTACTAAGTAATTAAAGTGAAATTCCCAGAAAGAATTCCTCATGACAATCGTGCAGGGTACATGGCTCACATATGCTCAGAGTTTCTTATCTAGACAGGAGTTTTCAAGTCCACGGTTCATATTCGGTATTAATGATGAGATTAATATTAATTTAAAATTGGAGCAATTAATATTCTAAGGTACAATTCAAGATGCTGTGAACTTGGTTATTTGAATAGGACGATTCCTTGGAATATGATCATCCACTGACAAAATGACAAACATGCCTTTGAGAAACAGCATAGTGACTTCGTTAAAAGGAAGTTCTGTAGAGCTATCTGATTAGAATGCTGACTCAGTTTTTTATCTGTAAAATGAGCATGATTATAATATCTACCTCATAGGTTTGTTGTTATGTTTCGATATGTTAACTCATTTAAAACACACAGATAGTGCTTGATACATAATAACTGTTATATAAGATTTTAGTTACAACTGTTATTTTAAACTGTAAGATACTGAAAGACTGGAGCTGAAGTATACTGTAGCAACTCTGGGATCAACCCAAAACTGCTGGTCCATTTTATTCCTATAACACCGTGTAGGATCAGAAAAATTTTTGCCTTCTTCCTATCCAGGTTCTTTGGCTGGTCTAGTAATTAAATTGAGATAAGACTGATCCACAGGAGGAAGATAAATTTAATTTTATACATGTGAGAACCCCACAAAGAAAGGAAACTCAAAAATGTGACCAGAGCAGGAAGCTTTCCTACCGTGTAGGCAAATAAACAATCAGTTTGTGAAGAACTGACAGCACAAAGGGGTTTGGACTTGGGATAATTCACGGTGGAGAAGTGACAAGGTTTATTTGTACAGGCTTCTCAAACAGAATCTTGTAGACCCCGAATCCTTATCTCTAGTGCTAAGGATGTCCTCTACCTTTCTGGTACAGGGAGGGGACCCTTCACATGGGAGACTTCGCTCCTGCTTTTGGCAGGACAAAGGAGGGTCAGAGTGTTGTTCATGCATGAATTGTTTCTCAAACACCTTTAGTTACAAATAACCGGTATGTTAAAATGGCATATTTTGGGGTGTGATATTCTGCTCACCTTCAACCACATTCACTTCCAAATTCAATTTATGTTCTTCTCTACCTGTCCTAAGAATCACTGGTTGTTTCATCTCAGATCTGACTTCCCCGTTTGCTCGCACAAAGTTTTGTCCTGGGTTCTTTTAAAAAACTTTTCATGTTAACTTTTTTTCTAGTTCAGGTGCATTATCGTAGTCATGTGTCTCGTTTATCATTGACATTTGATTTGCATTATTTCCTTGTGGAAGGAAGCTTTTAATTTTGTTCATTATTGGGCCCCCGTATGTACGTAATTAAACTTTGGGGTTTCTCCTCCTGTTGATCTGTCTCACGTGACTTAATTCTTAGACCAGCTGGAAGAAACTTGAAGGGTAGAGGAAATTCTTCCCCTCCATCAGCACAGCAACTCAAAGGCCACGAAACCAAGTGAATAGGCCGTACTGTAGAGCCAGATGACCAGTGTGGCTGGTGAGGGAAAGGGTCTGGGTCTCTGGCCTGCCCTGCCCATTCCAGTCTCTGCTCGATCTCTAGCTTCAGGTGGTCCAGCTGAAGATTCTCCTTTTGTGAGGTAGGTTGGCCGATCTATGGGCTTTGGCATTAAGAAATAAGGAAGAAGCTGGTGAAGGGTGGCAGACAATGCCAGCCCGAAACATGCCCCTGGGGCGCAATGGTCATTTTGAGCGAAACGCTTTTGAAAAGCAGCAGATGCAAGAAAAATACTCCAGCCTTTCTTCTTATTCTTAAAAGTGGGAGATAAAATTCTCCTGTGAAAGATGTCTTTAAATATTGCTTTAAAATATTATCTCGATTGGTAATTATCTCGATTCCTTTTACCAGGAGAAGAGTAACATTTTGATTCTCAAGGATAGAAAGTTGAGGCTGAGGGAAATCCGTACAAACAAACCTTGTTAAATTCACCCTTATCTTCTGGTCACTTCACCCAATTACCTCCCTAGCCCCTGCCACCTTGCCTCATCACATTTTCTTAATTTTACTGCTCTTTGTCCAATTCCGTGTAAGCATGTGCAACTCTAACTTTGGGACATTCCCTGTGAGGCCTCCCGTGTCACATAAATCATGTTAAATAAAGTGCGTTGTTAATTGTCGTTACATTATAGGGGCCCACATCGAGAACTCAGAAGGGCAGAAGGAAAGAGTATTTTCCTTCTCTTCATTGAAGTGAGAGACTGGTTTTCTGATGTGTGCATTCTTAAAAGTCCTTGGGAAACAAAACCCAGACTGGGAAACCTCAAGTTTCTTCTACAAATAAAAGGAGGGGAGAGAGAGAGAAACTATAGATTCAAGGAACTGAAGAGACATATATGTCCAATCACTTGTTTTTTAAAATGTGTATGTGTATCTTATATACATGCTTCTTATAATATAGTCTATATTATATAGAATATTATAATTTTAATACCTCTATATAACTATATTATACAACACATTTATAAGATATATCAAACAAGTGGCAAAATTGGAACAATAATTGAATGCTTGATCTTATTTTTGTTATATTTAGATGTGATCATACTGTGATTATGTTTTTTAAGAGTCCTTATCTTTTTGAGATACATAAGTATTAGCCTTGTTCCAGTCATAGTGGAGCCTGAGACAAAAGGAAAATCAGTAATACTGATTATTAAGAATTTTGATATTGTATTCATTATGGATCTTTTGCATTAACTTTGATTTTTAAAATATTGCTTTAAAATATTATCTCGATTGGTAAGCTTTTTGGTAGCCTTGTAAATTTTGTGCCCAAGGCAGTGCTCGCTTGCCTCACCCTAGCCCCGGCTGTGCTAAATTTATGGAAGATCCATGTCTGAGATTTACTGCAAAGTGTTGGGGGAATGAGGGTTGGGGTTATAGATTAATAAGATTGCCATCAACTGATAATTATTGAAAGGGTTAGATATGGTTATCGGATTCATTATACGATTCTCTCTTTGTATGCATACTTCTGAAGTTTTCCAAACAATTTCTGGCAAATCCAACCCCTCCGGGCCCAGGTTGAAGGTAAGGAGGAGAGAAAAAGGCAGGCGGAGCAACTAACCATAGAGGCGCAGACTCCTCCCAGGTTCCTAGAGCGGACCGGAAGTGACTCCGCGGAGGGAAGCCTAGCCGTCCCGCTCGGCGGTGGACTCGGAGGTGGCTGTGCGGCGGGGAGCTCCAGCGCAGTTGGCCGCCAGTTCTTCGATCCCGGGGCCCCAGCGGGACCCCCCTCCGCGCTTCGAGGCTGCTCGAGGAGGGCCGGGCTTCGCAGCCTACAACCTGACCAGGGCGGGACGTGGGGGCAACTGTCGTGGACGTGGGTCTGGGACACGAGCTGGCCCCCACGGTCCCTTTCCTCGCTTGGGAAGCGGCCGGCGCGGGGCAAGGCACGGAAGGGCCTCTCCTCGGCCTTTGGGAGGGAACCGAGTGCGCGGATGACCGGGCCGAGAGGCGACTCTGGCCCGGGAGCCGAAGGCACCTCCCCGCCCCACCAGGGGAAGTCCCTCCGGAGCAGTGTGGCCTTTTCCCTGCGGAGGAGGGTTCGGGGTCTTGAGCGGCAGGTGCTGGAGTTTACTGCCCCGGATAACAGCATCTTCTGGAAGAGTATTCCGTGGGAGGCGAAAATGGGGCTGCGTTCAGGGACCGACGATTCTGGGCATCAGATGAGTACGAGATGGTAGTTATGGGGCGGGGGTTGGGGGGACAGGTGGTCGTCACTACTGCAGCCCCTCTGTCTCAACAGCCGGCCTCGACCTTGAGATCATCTGAAGTGTCCATGTGCGGACGGTGGTGGTCACCCCTGGCTGCCGTCCGAGCCCCCTCTTTATTCCGGGCAGAAACCCTTCTTTGACGCGGTGCCTGGTGGAGGAGACATTGTGGCTTAACCGGCACTTAATCCGTTGGCCCAGGGAAATTTACCCGCACGGTACTGAGTCACAAACTTGGGTCATGCAAGCAACGAGTAGAGGGAAAGAATCTTACCTCTTTTTATCGAATTTGAAGAACGCCGCGATATTTTTCTCGGTTTAAGCAGAGTTTTCTTCAGCAAAGGTGGAATCCGTGTAAGGATTTCCTGGCAGTGTTAGGAGCTCGGTGATGGAATTTTAGTATCTTTTCTGTCAGGAGTTAATGTGGAAATCCAGCGATGTTCTTGAAAGCTCTAGTGATTGGGGAAAAAATGACCTTTGTTCTGTTGCAGTAATTACAACACCAGGTGGAGGGATTGTATGCCAGCTGCTGCCGAACCGGTTTACACGGGTGTTCCTTCATCCTCACAACCCTGAGCGAGAGATGCTTTTGTTAAATCCATTTTTCACGCTGGTGAAGCCAAGGCCCAGAGTTTAACTCGGTGAGTAGCTCCAGATCCTATCGCTAGTAAGTGGCAGAACCAAGGGTTTGAATTCCTGTCCGTCTGACATCAAAGCCTGTGTTTTTTTACTGTGAAGCCAGTGGGGTGCTTCTGCTATAGGCTCTCTCTTTTTTTTTTTTTTTTTAATTTTTTAAACGTTTTTTTAAAATTTATTTTTTGAGAGGGACAGAGACAGAGTGAGCGAGGGAGGGGCAGGGAGAGAGGGAGTCACAGAATGTGAAGCAGGCTCCAGGCTCTGAGCTGTCAGCACAGATCCCGATGCGGGGCTGGAACTCACGAACCGTGAGATCATGACCTGAGCCGAAGTCGGATGCTTAATCGACTGAGCCACAGGCGCCCCTTATATATTTGTTTTTGAAAACCCAATTTATTTATGTGTTTCAAAATGAAAATAATAAAGAAGGTACACAGTAAAGTCTCACTCCTACCCTCCCTCCCATCCACGCCACTCCCTTCCCCGGCACAGCAAACAGGGAACTGTTTTTGTTAGTGTTTTTAGTTGTCTCTCCAGAATTCCTTTGTGGAAATACAAGCAAATACAAAGATATGTTATTTTCACTCTTTCTTATATGTTATGTGACACTCGCTTTTTTCCACTTAATGTTATATCTTAGAGATTTCCATATTAGTAAAGAAAGTTTATTTATTTATGAATAAATTATTATGATACATTAGGTATATATTTTGGTCTTCCTCCATGGTTCTTGGCTCGTAGCTCCCAAAACCTTTGTCATTTCCTAAGAGACTAGAGTAAGAGGGGCGTCTTTGGTTATAATATTTGGTGTTACACTTGGTTCCTGAAATAGCTTTTGAGTGCTAAATGTGAAAAGAGTATCTTTTATTATTCATTACAAACTTCTTTCAGCCACACCTGAGCCTATGTTAATGAAGTGACTTTTTTGGAAAGCTCTAGGAACCGGATTTTGAGATTAGAGTATTGGAACTTTCAGCTCTACCCACTGACCTCCAGGAAGGGAATGGGGCTGGAAGTTGAATCGACCACCAGTGGCCAACGCCTACATGCTGTGCTGTCTGTCTTGTATCCAAATTTGTTTCTCCTTTGGTTTCCGCCACCGTAATAGCTAGAGCCAGAAAGTCTTTCCTTCCCCAACTCCCTTGTAGTTGGAGTAGCTGGCATGTGACCTGGGTCTGACCATTGAGATTCAAGTGGAAATCACTTGTGAGGGGCTTCTAGAAACATTTCTTTAAAGGGAGTGACTTCTCTAAAGAGAGTGAAGTCTTTGCAAAGGTGGAGGGTGACCTGGCCGTCATGCTCCATCACCTCCTTGGCCTGTGCTTTGTTCTCTATCTGGAATGCAGACAGGATTCCGGGAGGAACAGAAGCGCTCACGGGTCTATGACGACGAAAGCCACAGGACGACGGCGGTTAAGCAAGAAGACAGAAGGTGGTTGGGAACTTCGTGGCTTTCTTGAACAGTGGTGCCAGCCCTAGATGATTTACCTGAGGACTTCTTGATAAATGACATACTTACCCCAGAGAAAAACTAGACTTTTCTGTCGCAGTGAGTCCCATCCTAACTGACCACCCGGCAGGTAAGTAGTAGCCCCTGCTGTGTGCCACTGCCCTTGTCACCACGTTATGTACTAGCCCAGAAAGTCCTCACAATGATCTCCTGAGATAGACCAGATGTTCTCCAAGCGCGGTCCCCGAGCCAACAGCGTTAGCATGACCTGGAAACTCGTTGGAAATGCAAATTTGGGTGCCTGACCTCAGACCTTCTGAATGAGACTCTGGGAGCAAGGGTCCAGCAATCTGTTTTAACAAGCCTTCCAGGTGATTCTAATGCATACTGAAGTTCGACAGATTCATCTCTGTACATAGAGTACTGTCCCCATTTTACACATAAGTAGACTGAGCCGAACTTAAGTGACTTGCCAGTGTCCTAAAACTAGTAAGACGAACTACTAGTGTTTCTATAATGACTACGTTACATCCCATGTTAAGAACTCCTATTCTAGAGAAGTGATCTCCAGAATTTGAAAGCATACCCCTTTGAAAGATAATAGATAATGCACCCCCTTGAACATTTTTACATTGACATATAAAATTCTCCATCATAAGTTTAAACGATGGTAAAGAATATGATTGCCAGATTGTAAATGATGACATTTTAAAATGTGTTCTGACACTCTCCTAAATTAAAAAAAATTTTTTTTTAATGTTTACTTATTTTTGAGAGAGAGAGAGAGAGACAGACACAGAGCACAAGTGGGGGAGGGCAGAGAGAGAGGGAGACACAGAAGCAGAAGCAGGCTCCAGGCTCCGAGCTGTCAGCACAGAGCCCGATGCGGGGCTTGAACTCATAAGCTGTGAGATCATGACCTGAGCTGAAGTCAGACACTTAACCGACTGAGCCACCCAGGCTCCCCTAACACTCTCCTAAATTTATCCAGTGGAATCTAAATACCATAGTGATGATTATTTTAAATGAACTATCATCCCTTTATTTATTTAAGTTTATATATTTTGATAGCACCAGCAGGGGAGGGGGAGAGAGAATCCCAAGTAGGCTCCACACTCTCAGTGTAGAGGCGACTTGGGCCGATCCCATGAACCATGAGATCGTGACCTGAGAGGAGTCAAGAGTCAGATGCCTGACCAACCGAGCCACCCAGGCGCCCCAGCTATCATCCATTGAAAAAAATAATTTGCTTTAACATCTGAAATTTTACATCCTCGTCTTTTGTGCCTGAACTTGTATTTTCATTCGCCACCCCACACAAATAAATTCTACTGTAACGTGGCTGTTTTTGGTCTACCCTGTCTTCTCTGCAATAAAATAGTATAAACAGTGAACTTAATTTTTTTAAAAAGTTCCATTGACCATAATAACTTTAAGAGTTCATTTGCTCTCAGCATTAAGTTATAATTTTTATTAGTGTAAAATCAAGTCATTGTGGATATATTTGATTATTAACTTATAGGTTAATAAAGTAAAATTGAGTTGCAAATTCACTCTTAATGAGATGGATGTGGCTGAGATATTCTAATTAATGCACGTATCTGTGGATGAATATTCCTCATTGCAAGAATGGGACAAGTTCAGTATCAATTTTATGTCTCTTTTCATTACTGTAGATGAGAGACTATATCAGTTTACGTGAATCAGTAGGTAGGAATTCAAGGATTTTGAAGTGGGAATGCTATTCTAATTTTTCCGATGCCTGTGTTACATGCCCACATCACATTATGCGTCATAAGATTGTTACTCTGATTCTGACAGCTGGGTTAGACCCTCCTCACTTGTGTGCAAAGCAAATAGGGTAGAAACCATTTTGTTACAAGTCACGGAAGGCTCACTTGCTCACCGACGCCGTCATTTCAGGGTCCTCTCACGAGACGTCTTGAGGAGGCTGTGCCTCTTGGGTCGGTGTGAAGGGCGTGACTCGGGACGGCTGGGTGGAGAGCGCTGTGACGAAAGGGAAGGTGGGAAAGCAGCAGGTTGCGGGCAGATCGTCACGAGCCTCGTGGGAATCCACGGTCACAAGCCGGTTCCTTTACAGTGTCTGTGGCCACGTGTTCCCAGGGGGGCACGTGTGTCCGGGTTCGAAAACTCCGGGAGCTGGGAGAGAGCTCTCGGAATCATCGCTGTTGTTCTACAGAGTTTAAACGGATAGATCCCTTCGGGTTTGAAGTCTCTCGCTTGGGAAGTACGCGTTTCTGCAAAGAACAACACGGAGCCAGCCTGCAAATCGCGAATTGTACTCGCGGCGTCAGTACGCTGCTGAGAGGTGATTGGTCTCATTTGAGTATCTCGGGGGCATCTTCAGCCTTCACGTATTTCAGGTAAATATTCACATGGTCTGAATACGTCCTAAATTCTGCAGACCTCTTGGCCCGGTAGCAGCAGTCACCGGCCAGTTCTTGAGTTCTGAGGGAGAAACCTTCACGTCACTTAGGACTTCTGGCCTCGCCTCCGAAGGGGGTTTCTGTGGACTCCGCACGAGGGGAAGTGAGTTGGGAATCACAGGTGTTCGGCCCGTCTCATTCTTTGCTGGCCCCACAGCCTCCTGCAGTTTCTCCTGTGTCTGTACGAACTTGCTTTTCTCTCATCCGTCACTACACGGATTCATTTCTCTTTTTTTATTGTGGAAAGAACACTTAACGTGAACCCTGCCCTCTTAAACGTACAATAGATGGTCGTTGGCCGGAGGTCCGTGTTGCGCAGCACGTTTCCGGAGCTTGATATGTTCCTTGACTGGAACCGTGTCTGTGGTAACTCCGTATGGCCCCCGGCAACCCCCGTCCTACTCTGATTCTGTGAATTTGACTCGACTATATTCCTCAAATCGCGGAATCATGCAGTATTTGTCCTGAAGTGGCTCATTTCACTTGGCATGCTATCCTCAGGGTTCATCCGTGTGGTGGAATAGTGCGAGGTGCCACTGTTTTAGGGCTGGATGACCTCGCGTTGTCTGCAGAGACCAGGTTTTCTTTAACTGCTTGAAAGTCTAGGTGGTGTTCACACCTGGGCTACTCTGATCATTGTTGCAGTGGCCACGGGAGTGCTAATCTCTCTTCCAGACCCTGATTTCGTCTCTTTCGGAGAAATCCCAGAAGTGGGGTGGCTACCGCGTGATAGTTCCGCTTCTAATATTTTGAGAAGACGCCTTCCTGTTTTCATAGCAGCTGCATCATTTCCTTCCTACCAACAGGGTGCGGGTGTTCTGTTTTCCCCACATCTTCACCAGCACCGTTGTCCTTTTTTTTTGTCTTGTTTTTTTGATGATAGCCATCCTCACAGGTATGAGGTAGCATCTCATTGTGGTTGTGTGTGTGTGTGTGTGTGTGTGTGTGTGGTTTCGATTTGCATTCCCCTGATGATTAATGCCATTGAGCATCTTTTCATATACTTGTGGGCCATTTATATATCTTCTTTGGAGAAATGTCTTTTCAAGTCTTTAGCCCATTTTTTAATTGGACTACTAGTTTTTTGTTTTATTTATTGCTATTGAGCTGTAGCAGTTCCTTACGTATTTAGAGAATTACCCCTTATCAGATACATGGTTTGCAAATATTTTCTCCCATTCTGCAGGTTGTCTTTTTGCTGTGTTGGTTGTTTCCTTTGCTGTGCAGGGCATTTTAAGTTGATGTAGTCCCACTTGTCAGCTTTGGCTTTTGTTGCCTGAGCCTTTGGTGCCTTATCGATGAAATCCTTGCCAAAACCAATGTCATGAAGCTTTCCCCCGTGTTTTTATTGTAGCAGTTTTAAAATCTCAGGCCTTACATATAAGTTTTTACTGTATGTTGTTTGTTTTTTATATGTGGTGTAAGATAAGGGTCCAGTTTCATTCTTTTGCATGTGAATATTCAGTTTTCCATCACCATTTGTCGAAGAGACTATCCTTTCTCCATCTTGTATTCTTGCTGAAGATTGGCGGACCGTAGATGCATGGCTTTATTCCTGGATTCTCCACCCTGTTCTTTGGTCTATATGTCTTTTTATGCCATTACTGTACTCTTGATGACTGTATCTCTGTAGTATTTTTGAAACCAGGAAGTGTGATGCCTCTGGCTTTGTTCTTCTCAAGATCGGTCTGACTCTTTAGGGTCCTTTGTGCTTCTGTATGAATTATAGAATTGTTTTTTCAGTTTCTGTGAAAAATGCCTTTGGGATTTTGATAGGGATTACATCGATTCTGTAGATCTCTTAGGAAGTGTGGCCGTTGGAACAATATTAAGGTTTCCACCCAATAGGAAGTCTGTTTGTAAGTTCTTTGTTTCATCTTTGTTTTGTAGTTTTCAGTGTACAGGTGTTTTATGTCCTCAGTTAAGTTTTTTCCTGAGTATTCTTTTTTGTAATAAGCTGCATTGTTTACCTAATTTCCTTTTTGTAGAGTTTGTTATTTGTGTCTAGTAGCACACATGAGTTTTGTGGGCTGATATCATATCCTGTAATTTTATTGAATTCATCTGTTCTAACAGTTTAAAGTTTTTTAATGTTTATTCATTTTTGAGAGAGAGAGCACAGGTGGGGGGGGGGGGCCGAGAGAGGGAGGGAGGGAGACACAGAATCCGAAGCAGGCTCCAGGCTCCGAGCTGTCAGCCCAGAGCCTGATGTGGGGCTCAAACCCACAAACCATGAGATCGTGACCTGAGCCGACGTCGGACACTTAACTGACTGAGCTACCCAGGGGCCCCTATTCTAACACTTTTTAAAATGGAGTCTTTAAAATTTTTCTCTATGTTAGATCATGTCTGCTGTAAACAGGGATCATTTTACTTCTTCATTTCTGATTCGTATGCCTTTTCTTTCTCTTTCTTGCCTAATGGCTCTGACTGGGGCTTCCGGTGCTGTGATGACCAGAGGTGGCAAGAGTGGCCATCCTTGCCCTGTTCCTGATCTTAGAGGGAATCTTTCATTTATTCACCTTTGACAATGATGTTAGCTGTGGGCTCATATTTGATCTTTATTACGTTTAGGCACATCCTTCTAAACCTAGTTTGTCGAGAGGTTTTATCATGAGAGGTTGTTGAGTCTTGTCAGATGCTTTTTCTGCACCTCTTAATTAGTCCTTTGTTCGGTTAATGTGTTGTATCAGGTATTCACTGACTCTGGTATGTTGAAGGTGATGAATATCCTTGCAAACCCAGCAAGAGTGTGTCCCAAATCTACTAGTTTTGGTGAGTCGAGTTCTGTGATCCCCGAGGATGAAGAAACCTTTTAGTTTTTGATTTCTTAAAAAGGGAATTTGGTGGGGGTGGGGGGTGGGGACTCAGTCAGTTGACTGTCCAACTCTTGATTTTGGCTTAGGTCATGATCCCAGCCAGGGATGGTGGACGAGCCCCGCGTAGGTCTGTGCACTGAGCATGGGGCCTGCGTGAGATGCTCTCTGTCCCTCTGCCCTCCTCCACTCACTCGTGCTCTCTCAAAAGAAAAAGTCGGGGGCGGTGGGGGGGTTGTCCTTGCATTGTTGCTAGTTGGTGGGTGTGTGGGGAGAAGGAGATCCAGGGTTTCTCGCTCCAGAAATACCATCTTCCTTCGTGTACCTTGACCAAGTCAGCCAGCTCCTGGAGCGCGGCCCAGGTGCTCGTGGTGGACTTTTATCCCCGCTGGCCACCTAGCTCCAGGGACCGCCCCCTGCTGGTGCTGTGGCCGTCCCGGAAGCTCAGCTAGTTCCTCGCAAAGCAGCTCTGCCTCTCGACGGGTCCAGTTTTGGCGATCCCACTTGTGATTTATCATTTCTGAGCGCTGGTGCAGTCATTCTGTGACGGGCCCGTTCATTCACCCGGTATTACAGGTGACTGCGTGCCAGACTGTTCTAGGCGAGGGGGACCCACACGAGGTCCCTGCGCCCGGTGACCTTACGGGCCGGTGGGAGGAAACAAAAAGTGACCTTTCTGCTGGAAAAGAGCCATGAAGCAACATCAAGTGGAGTCAGCGGACGGAGGAGGAGGAAGGACGGCAAAGGCCCCTGAGCGAAGGACTGCATGTCAAACAACACTGACAAGGAAGTGCTCATGCGGGGAGGTGGGCACTTAAGAGACTCCATCATTGCCTTGGCCTCGTATTTTGGACGCCTGGATCTCAGTTGCTTAGTGGGGATAGAGAAGCCAGGAAGGGGGGTGGGGGCGGGGGGGGGGGGAGGGGTCCGGAAGTCTTCCCCGCACTCCCACTCCGGCGTTGTGACACTTCCCCTGCCCCCAGCCCCGAATCTGTCAGCTGCTCGCCACTTACTCAGTGACCCTGACGTCGCTCTCAGTCGCGTCTGGACTTGTTCACAAGCGTGGGGTCTCCTCCTCCTTCCAGAGCAGAAAAAGGGACACTGACAAAGGATGGCTTTGTGTTGAGCGAGTGCCAGAGGAAGAGAACATGAGATCATGCACTGTGCTGGCAGAGGCAGGTTAGATCGAAATGCTGGGTCCGTAAGGATTTCCCCACTTTATGATGTCACCCCGTGGGCCGCCAATGAGCAGGCACAGTGGCCTGTGTTCTCAGTCTCCGACTGGTCCTTCTGTCCACTTCCTCACCAGAGCCGGGTTCTCTCCCGGTGACCCCGCTCCCCCTGCTGGCTCCTCCCCAGTGTGTTAGCCCCTTGCTCCTCCTCACCTCTTCCAGACTGTTCTCTCCCCCTCCGTAAAAACTCCTAGCCTGGAAGCTTTTCCCCAGGACTTGGCCACACCTTCTCCTTATTTTTGCTGTCATCTACAGCCTGTTGGGATAAGTCCTCCCGTTTTTTGAAAATGTAAGCCCTTGGAGTACTCTCACTCTGATACGACCCCTGGCGTGATTCTTGGTGAGGTTAGTACCCGGGAAGGCCGTTCCCAGTACTCCTGGCCTCCCAGCTCCCTGGTCGCTCATCCCGTGATCTTGTCTCCGCCCCTTCCTCGCAGCCCCTCATACGGCCCAGGCTCAGACCAGGGCTTTCCAACCTGAGCCTCGGCTCAGGGCCATAAATCTGTCTTGCGTGTAGACTGTACGTGCGCGTGTGTATAGTTTGCACGTTTTGTAACCCACTACTTGCCTTTGCTACTTACAAGTAAAAGGTAGAAAGTACCAAATGTGTGTTTACTCATATTTAAATAAATTTTAAAAACTCCAAAACGAACAACGGACGCACAAAGTCAGAAAGGTTCGGTGTGACCTCCAGAGCCGATCTGTCCGTCACAGTGTCTTGCTGAGAGCTGCAGGTTTAAAACTGCCTTAGACATGGTTAGACCCTCAAGCGTCTCGCTCTGTCCGTGACCTCTTCCCACTCATCCCCTCTCAGGCCTCAGCTCTATCAGCCCCCTGACCCCAGGGCACCTGTGTCCACTCCCCCCTCCCCCCGTGTTGCCCACCCCCCTCGTCACGTCCTCGCTTCCCTCCTTACCCGACGCCATTAGAGCCACCCTCTTGCACACCCCCTCGACCCACCTGCCTCATCAATACTCGTATGCAATGCCAACCCATCAAAAATCTGCATTTCTGTTTATTCACTGCCTACACCCATACAGTGAATGAAACTGGAAGAAAGCAGGCTGACTTGTCTAGCTGTAAACTCATGACCATAAACCTTGAGTGAGCCCTTCGTGCTGCCCCGTGACCCACACCATTCCCCAGCCCTCTCTTCTAGGTAACTTCTCACCTGTCACCGTCTCCAGAACCTCCTGCCCCGTGCTCACCTCGGCCAGGACCTTGCCGTCTCTTCCTCTGAGAAAATAGAAGGCGTTTTCCACACAGTCTCATGACCTCATCTATGACCTCACGGGTGTGTGTTCTGCCTTTCTTCCTAGTTACCGTGGGTAATTTGCTCATCCTCTCATCTGGGGCTAGCCTCGGGAATATTGCCGTCTCCCTCAGGTTACCAGGCTCTCTTCTGTGTGTTAAAAACAAAAGACCTTTTGATCCCACAAGCTCTTCAAAGACTTGTCTATTGTTATTGTGTCCGTCCGTCCTCTGTCCGTTCTTCCAGGGGGCCTCCTCTTCCATCCGTCTTTCTGATGAGCTCTGTCGTTCCATTCAAACAGTGTCAAGGTCGCAATGACCTTTTCATTGATGAATTGAGGATCCATTTTCATTCCTCACCTTACTTGTCTTATCGATGACATTTGGCACAGACATTTCCTCCTTCTTGAAACATTTTCTTATGGCTTCAGGGACACCTCTCTCATTTGGTCTCTTCCTATTTCACTGGCTACTTCTTCCCGGTCATCTTCGTTGGGTACTTCTGTCCCTGGGTCTCTAAATCCTGGAAAGCCTAGGATCATTCCTAGGAGCCTAGGAGCTCAGTCCTAGGATCGTTTCTCTCCTTGGGCCACACTGAAACTCACTTACTCGCGATGGTTTTAATTCCCATGTCTCCTGGGGCCCCTGGGTGGCTCAGTCGGTTAAGCGGCCGACTTCGGCTCAGGTCATGATTTCACAGTCCGTGAGTTCGAGCCCCGCATCGGGCTCTGTGCTGACAGCTCAGAGCCTGGAGCCTGTTTCAGATTCTGTGTCTCCCTCTCTCTATCCCTCCCCTGTTCATGCTCTGTCTCTCTCTCTGTCTCAAAAATAAATAAACGTTAAAAAAAAATTATAAAAAAAAAAATTCCCACGTCTCCTGACATTTCTCAGATTTAAATCCCTGTGTCTCTACCCTGGACCTCCTTCTTAATCCCCATGCGAGTATATACCATCACCTAACATCCTTGGAGGTCAAAAAGGTATGTCTGATGTAACATGTCCGAAATCAAAATGCTTCTCACCCCCTTGTGCCTGCAACTTGATCTCACCCATATCAGCAAAAAGCAACGTGGTCCTTACAGATCTGAATCCAAAACCTTGAGCTCATTCCTGACTCACGTGTCTAATCCATCACTAAGCCCAGTGGCTCTACCTGCCAAGTAAACCCAGTGGGAGACTGGCAGCGCCCTCCTCAATAAGCACATGCTCCAGACCACCATGATGTCATACGGTGTCCCTATCGCAGTAGCTCCCTGAGTCCCTTGCTTAAACCTTGCCCAGTAGTCTAATCATAAAACAGCAACTGAGTGAATCCATAGAAATGTGAGTCCGACCTTATTTCTCTGCTGCAATGGCTTCTCGGAATAAAAACCAAATTCTTTAATGTTACTGCTGGATCCTACAGTCTGGCCCTCATCACCTTGGTGATGTCCTCTCTGTCTCCACTCCAGCCGCATGCTGGCCTCCTTGCTGGAAGTGATACACGACTTCATTGTCATATGTATTCACACAGGCTGCACACAGTTTGGACATGGGGGTTGGGTAAGCTTCCAACCGAAGCTTGGGCCTTGAAGGATAGATTCACACTGGCTGATGAGGGAAGAGAAGCAGGGGGACCAGGTAGATGGGGACGAGCAGAGCCCAGGGGCTGCGCCACTCTTGGGAGATCTCCCTCTGGTAACCATATTTGTTTGCAGACCAACACCAGGCATCTGGAACAGTGTAGGCACCGCAGGGGGTAGTCAAGACATATCCGCTTACTAAGGGAATGAGATACTTGGATGGTACTTAGTGGGCAATGGGACAGAAGGTTTCAATGGAGCCCATACCGGAACTCTTGCCTATACAGGATTTGGGAAACAGTATGGTGAACTTTTTTTGGCAGAGAGGCTGAATTTTTGGAGGAAGTAGACAGAAATAAAGCTGGAGAGATAGGGTGAAGCTAGATTAAGGAAGGGCTTGGATGCTACTCAAAGGATTACATCACATGTGCTGGGGAGACTTTAGGAGGCTTCTAAGCAGAAGGACCTGATAAAGTTATGGGGGGAGAGGCTGTTAGTCTGCGGTCTGGATTGGTGGGGATGACAGCCGACCCGGGAGCGGTGTTAGAAGGCAGTATTACAGAATGTCGGGCATGACATGGGCATACGGTAGTTGTTAAATAAGGAATTAAACTGTGGGCCAGGATGGGAGATTCAAGAAAGTTTTAGGAATGAGGGATCATTAGGAATTGTTTTTGAAGGGTAAGGAGTTAATCTGGAGAGTCTGGGGAAACTCCCCCCTGCCCCTTCCCTTTCTTAGGTGATGCCTTTCCAGCGGTGGTTTAGCATGAAGACACCGAGCAGAGACAGGGTCCTCAGCTGTCATTTCCTGGCCAGCTCCTAGGTGTGGTGGTCTTTCCTGGTGTCCTGGGTGGAAATAGAGCTGCCTGGAAATAGAGCCTTGTCAGCACGCTCTTCGAAGTCTGGGCGCCCGGCACAAGCCAGGTGAGACGAGGTTCGACCTGCAGCCTCAAGTCCCCTCCTCCCCAGCTCCCCCACAGCCGCTCCTGCCCGCCCGACACCCACCCGCATTCATGGGCTCCCCTCACCTGGGGCCTGGACAGCCGGGGAGTGGGTCCTAGAGAAGGAGGGCTTCTCAGACTCTGCCATTCGTCCCTGGTTCTAGCCTCCTTAACACCGGGTGGGATTTTCATGGTCAGCGCCCTTCTCGGCTCGCTCGTTCTGCTTGAACTTTCTGTTGCTGGTTATTCCCTGAGGCCCAGAAACGGTGTTTCCTATGCGTTTATCTTCACCGTCAGGGGTAAGGACAGGCTGGAGCGAACTCCGAACATCTTGCCCTTGGGTTAGAGGGAAGATTTTAGCTTGATGAGCTTTTTAAAAAAACGTTGAGGAGGGGAGCCTGGGTGGCTCAGTCGGTTAAGCGTCCGACTTCAGCTCAGGTCACGATCTCGCGGTCCGTGAGTTCGAGCCCCGCGTCGGGCTCTGGGCTGATGGCTCAGAGCCTGGAGCCTGCTTCCCATTCTGTGTCTCCATCTCTCTCTGCCCCTCCCCCGTTCATGCTCTGTCTCTCTCTGTCTCAAAAATAAATAAACGTAAAAAAAAAAAAAAAATTAAAAAAAAAAAAACAAAAAACGTTGAGGAGAGTGCCAAGGAAAAGAAAAATCTAGGAGAAAACAGTGGTCTCGCAGTATGGAGGACAGTTTGGCTCACGGATCACGTTTCTGCAGTGGAGCCGTGAAGTGTCAGCACAGGCTGATCAGAAGGTCTGTCTCTCCCGCGTCTTGGGTTGGCACGTGCTCTTGTGTTCCTCTCGGTATCTACGCACTATCTGCAAACTTTGGAAGTGGCTCGGGGACCTGACCCACCAGAAATCACCAAAAGTGTCCTTACTTCATACACCTGTCCGGCTCGGCCATCTTTCTCCTGTCTGGGGAGTGGTCATCGGGTTCTGATTGAGGAAGGTCAGTCAGCCTCCCGGGAAGTGGATAAAGCTTGTTTCTTTGGTCTTCCTTTTCCTTAGTCTCAAGTTCCGTCAGTAGTCACTTTCCTTACTTTCTCCTTTTCCTCTTTGGTTCTGAGCATTAGTGTCCCTTATGGTGCTTGCCCATGATTTCGGGATGTATGTTAAAAATTTTGTTCTTGCTTGATTTCTTCCTGCAGTTCGGTTTTGCAGTATAAACCCCAGAAGTGGGATCAAGAAGCACTCTCTGCACCAAACGCACTTTGGACAAGGGGTAGAATGCAGAATCCGGGGAAGAATTACTTCCTTTTCTTGACAGCAGAGTGTAGAACATAGCACGTAGGACCAGCTACATACTTTGTGAGGCCCGGTGCAAAATGCAGCTGTGGGGTCTCTTGGCCGAAGGTCATCAACCATTTCAAGACAGCGACGGCAGAGCAGGAGACCGAGCAGGAGGCCCCTCTGGGTGCAGGGCCCTGTGTCTCCGTCCCAGTCACACAGCTGGACGCTGTCAGCTTGGACCTTGTGTTACGGGGTGATCACAAAACCACACCTTAGTCTCTGGGCCTGTTCCACTCCTTGAAAATTAGAGACTGTCTCCACCAGAGTCATCAGTATAGTTGTTTTCTCAGGAGCCCTCTGCCTTCACAGTTCCCAGGGTTTGGGAGCTGTTGGAGTTTTAAAATCTCAACCAAGCCACATGGACACCGTCTCATCAGAAGACCCAAAACTGAGCCGAAAACCAAGCAGAGAGAGCGAACTGAACGAAGAGGGCTCCCTACCCGCAGCTGGCGATTTCTCAGCCACCCACCCCAAAGGCAGTGTCCCCGACTCTCCCCCTTGTTCTGTTCAGGTGTCTTTCTAGAGCCCTGGATCAGAGGTGTGTTTCGTGGTGGAGGAAGTGAAGGGGTAGAATCGTGCGTGAAGAAGCAGAGAGGCAGTCTTGTATTTTGGTTCCTAAATTACACAGATGCCTCTTCTCCATTTTCTCTACAAATGTGCACTTACTGGGCTGTTTCGTAACAGTATTTCATTGTCTTTAACAAAGCTCTTCCTCCATCTGTGAAGTTGAAGTTTTAATAAAGATCTTCCTCCCTCTGGGAGCGTTGTGACTGATCATTTTTCCCCACAGTGTCGTTTCGGCAAATGCTGCTGGCGGGCACAGCGTCTGCGGCTGGCGGAGCCGTCTTCCTCACTCTGGTGGAAGGGCAGTGACCGTTTGGCGCTACTCACGACACCGCTGCTGTGGGACCGCAGAGGGTCCTGGAGACTGGAGTCAGATCGCCAGGCCGGAGGCTCGCGGCCAGGCCCAGGGTGATGTGTTGGGAACACCTGACTCAGGTGTTCGGCCTGTAAAAGTGTGGATGAGATGACAGTGTTAGAGAAGTGAGAAGTGAACGTCTAGAATGTTTTAAAAGCTACAGAAATTAATCAGGAACATTTTCATCAGGACAGCTTATCAAGGAAGGGAATGGTTTTCTTTTATGGGGCACAGGAACTAGTGATTACTGAGCACTCCCTACTTGCTGTGCTACACGCAGTGTGTGTGTGTGTCCTCACAACTCGGTGACGTAGGGGTTATTATCTCCACTGGAACCGTGAGACACTGTGGCTGGGGGGGTACGTGGCGGAGGCAGAACTGGGAGACAAGATCGCTCTGCTGCGGTGTCCACGTGTCCGTGAACCCTTCTCTTCTCAGGGTCTCAGTAAGGGGTCGGCTTCTCTAGATCTGGGGAATCTGCTCCGAAGTCTTCCTTCCGAACGAGTCTACTCCATGGTCTTTTAAAAGCACATTTATCTTTTGATCAGGGAGTGACCACCTTTGTAGGAATCCCCTGATCTAGAGAACTGAATTCATACTGGAATCCTGATAACCAACAAGAGTGTTCACTGTTCTAAGTTTCTATCGTTTCAACCTTCCTCGTCACTAACCCTGATACAGACTGTAGGTCAGACGACTCCCATCCTGGGTAAGGAACCCTGAGCGTCCACCTTACGCTGTCAGGACGAAAGATTCTTCATCAAGTTTTATTTTTTTTAAGTATTTCATCCTTTCTCCACATATAAAGATCCAAAGGATTGGTTGTTGTTGTTTTTTTTTTCACTATTTCTGCATTTACTTTTCTCCTTTTTAATTATACAAGTATTACGGAGGATTGTTGCCAAAACACATAAAAAATATGGCTACAAAAATATACATATATATATTCCCACATTAAGTAAACACTTAAGCACATTTTATAGTATAGATACTGCTGGACATTATATACATATGTATACATACCTCCATTTTTTAAAAGGATTATCCATTTTTTAACTTAATGCTATTTCTTAAGCATCTTTGCTAAAAAATAATAACTATTACATTCTGAAGAGTGAAGGTTAATAAATATTTCTTGGATGAATATATAATTTCCCTGGATCACTAGCTGCTTTGAAACCCCTACTTCAGGTATCTTTGAACACTATATTGCGTCAGACAAAAAGTATTTTGTCCCTAAGAGCAAAAAAAAAAGTAATAGGGATCTCATTTTCTCCTCCTCCCTTCTAGTCCCCTCTAGTTCTCCTCCTCCCTTCTAGCTCCTACACTTTGCTTTCATTCCCTTCTCTAGAGGTGCAGTGGGAAAGCAATTTTCAGATCCAACTCTTTCCTGGTTGGATAAACTCATCTGAAAATAAGCCACACTTGGGCCATGTGCAAAACGGGAAGTGTTATTGGTAAGCCAAGTACTGATGAAATCGAGATCTCATTTTTCCATTACCTGAAAATTGGAGCTGTAGAACAGTGGGTAAATATTTTCTCTTTTATGTAAAAAGTTAGGTAAGATAAGACTACGTTCATATTTGCAAGTATCATTAAGAAAAGGAAGGTTGTATAAGAAACTGAGGTAAAGGTGTTGGTGAGACCTGCAGAGATGGGGAAGGAGGGACCACAGACTTCAGGAACCTTCTAATACTCTCTCATTTTTCAGCCAAGTGAATATATTACTCATGCAAAAACTATATATACTGAATTGTTTCTTAAATTCTTACTGTGCTGAGATTAGTGAAAATTGTCCTTCCTTGTTTTTTAATCATGGTTTTGCATACACTGAACTGGTGTGATGGTTAATTTTATGGGTCAACTTGACTGGGCCATGGGGTTCCCAGATACCTGGTCACATATTCTGGATGTTTCCATGAGGGTGTTTTGGGGTGAGTTTAACATTTAAATCAGTAGACAGTAAACCACCTAATGTGGGTGGGCCTCCTTCAATCAGTTGAAGGTCTGAGTAGAAAAAATGGGCCTCCCTCCCCTGAAGAAGATGGAACTCCTCTTGCCAGACGGACTTTGAGCCGGGACAGCCATTTCTTC
This sequence comes from Panthera leo, assembly GCF_018350215.1. Lineage (NCBI taxonomy): Eukaryota > Metazoa > Chordata > Mammalia > Carnivora > Felidae > Panthera > Panthera leo. Next base: position 2,824,520 of record NC_056683.1, on the reverse strand, counting down.
CTGCCCTCGGACTCGGTCTGAAACATTGGCTCTTCCTGAATCCCAAGCCTGCTGGTCTTTGGACCGGAACCACACCATTGGCTCTCCTGGGCCTCCCAGTTGCTGCCTGCAGATCTGATGACTTCTCAGCCTCTATATTCACAGGAGCCAACCTATATATTCCACCCTACTCGTTCTGTTTCTCTGGAGAAGGCTGGCACAAGCAGTAAAGAGAGGATGGCCCAGGGTGAGGTGGTAGGAGTGTGGCTGGCTTGACGATTTCTGTCCAAAGAAAATCAATCCAAAAAGCCTCAGTTTCCTCCTCGAATCAGTTTCCTGTTGAAAATAAAAGCCACCTGTGTGTCTCTTCCTTTACCCAGAAAGCCTGGGTGGGAGGAAAGAAACTTAGTTTGTTTTTCCCTCAGTGTTGCATTCCCAATATCAAGATGCATGTTGTAAAATATATACATATACACCATATATATATATATATATATATATATATATATATACCACATATATATGTACCATATATGTGCCATTTATGGTCTATATATATATTTATAAACTATGTATATAAACTAGTTTAAGGGATGAATTGGTAGCTATTAATTATGTATTAGAGGAAAGACTAGTATCTGTGAAGGATTGTACAGGGCTTATACACCGTGGGAGGGCAACTTGGAGGCCATCACGGAACTCTACCTGCCTCGAGGAACAACAGGAGAGGTTGGGGCTGCGTGGAAGTCGCCAGCATCACTGATGATCGGGAGGAAGTTAATAAAGTCAAGTGCCTGACACAACAGGTTCGGATCTTCCTGGTGGCAGAGATGGGTTTGGGATGGTAATTTTAGATGAGCTGACTCTGGTGGGGAGATGTGACATAAGAGAACTTGTGCAGCGACGGAACCTGGAGTCGGTGTCATTGGGCACCAGTCTGCACGACCTCGCTAACCGACCACTGAGAGACTGCTGTGTTTTCTCTTTAGCAGATTTCAGTTGGGGTAAAATCTTTGCCATCTGGAATCTCATTTGAGAAAAAAATAAATCTTCCACTTCCACCCGTCCTCTCTCTACCTCATTCACGGGAAAGAAAAAAGATGACAGAAACCACCTTTGGTAGGGAGGAGTCTTGCCTCTCCATGGAACGTTAGTCTTTCTCAAACCGACTTATTTCTGACCGTGAAGACACAGGAAGTTCCTTCCTTCTGCCGGGGATGGCCAGGAGCAAACGTGAAACTCAACATTCACACTTGAAATTCAAGGCCGTTCATGAAAATGATGCACTGAGCTGCCCCAGGATCAGAGAACGTTCCAATGTGGAATCTCGATGTTTGATCTCAAAACATAGAAGCAATTTAGCTATCAGGACAAATTTTATCTGATGTTAAATCTGATTTCGGGGTTTCTGCTAAGGACTGCTACAAAAGAAGTGTGTGAGTTTCTTCTTAGGGGAAAGATGACTAATCTATCCAGAGGCAAAGAGACTTCTTAATTCAGCAGGCATTTACGTGAGATAAGGGTTATTGTCTCCATTTAACAAAGGAAGAAATCAAGGCTCAGAGAGGCCACGGGAAAGCCAGAATTAGAACATTGGTTGTTGTCATGGTCTTTCCAATCATCTGGTCCTATGCATTTTATTTTTTATTTTTATTTTTTTAAAAAATTTTTTTTTCAACGTTTATTTATTTTTGGGACAGAGAGAGACAGAGCATGAATGGGGGAGGGACAGAGAGAGAGGGAGACACAGAATCGGAAACAGGCTCCAGGCTCTGAGCCATCAGCACGGACCGTGAGATCGTGACCTGGCTGAAGTCGGATGCTTAACCGACTGCGCCACCCAGGCGCCCCTGGTCCTATGCATTTTAGAGAACAGAATTTAGTAGTCTGGCATTTCAACGGATGGGGAGAATATGGACATTCAGTAATATGGTGTTGAGATTACTGGTAATCCTCTGGAAATAAGGTAGAGTTAGATCTGTATCTCGCATATTAAAACACAGGGAAAAATCAGACACCTCGGAGATCTAGATACAAAAAAAAAATCATGACCATGGTAGAAGAAATGGCGTTCCTCTGTCACTCGCTCTTGTAGCAGGAAAAGGCACATGCAAGTCAGACATTGAACCAGAAGGCTGATCACTGTGGGGGCACACAGTCCAAAGTGTCCGCCTCCAAAATCCCTGCCAAGTTCCAAGGCAAAGAAACCTGTGACATACCGACAGAAGGCCCGACGGACTCCTGTTTCCCCAAAGAGGAAGCCCTGACAGGGAAGGAGAGAAATGAGTACAGGATATAATAAGTCCACACGAGAGGAGACCCAGGGGGTTCATCCACTTGAAAAGATGCCCAACAGCACCGACCGGAAGGCAAGCTAACACCCCCCTGCGGGAGCGTCTTTCCGTTTGCAGACACCCACCTTCCGCTGGCGCGGGGTCAGCAGTGTTTCGGAGCCAGCCGCAGGGGCAGCCTAGCGGGGCGTGAGGTGCACCTGGCGGGTGGTCGTCCGGCGGGGCCCCAGGCCTCCGTCCCCCTTGGAACGGAAAGGCCCGCAGGAGGAGCAGCTCCTTAGGAAGACTGTGGACTTGGGGCGGCGCGTGGGGGGGCGGGAGGGGGGAGGAGGGCCTCACGCTGGCCCTCGGAGGGGGTCCGAGCAAAAATCGGTTCGCGGTTCGCGCAGGTGCTCCTGCTTGAGGACAGCGTAGGAGGGACAAGAAGAAAAGCAGGCGCGGGGTCAGGCCGTGTTCGCCGCCGGCGCCGCCCCAGGGGGGCCTCCAGCCTTCAGAAACTCGCCCTACCGGGAGTGGGGTTCGAACCCACGCGGGCACCTGCCCATTGGATCTTAAGTCCAACGCCTTAACCACTCGGCCATCCCGGTGGCTGGGCTTCTGCCCCCGGCAACTGTTTTTTTGTTGCAAGCACGGTATTCGCGCCGCGCAGGAAGGAAGCCCCGGGTTTCTGATTTTGGGGGTTGCATCGGACGTGAGGCGGGTCGTCGCAGAGGAAGCAGCCCGCCGCCTGCTTTCGGGGAGCGCCCACGTCCCCCCCCCCCCCCCCCCCCCCCCCCCCCCCCCCCCGAGCTCACTGCCTGTGCCTCAGAGAAGTAGCTCTTTCTGTGTGGTACGAAAAGAAAAACGAAAAAACGAACGGGGGAGAGACGGAGAGTAAGAGCCCCCGTCCTCCCCCTGCCCCGGTGCACCTGCTCCCTCCGCTCCCCGCCGCCGCCATCCGGACTCACGTGAGAGGCCGCGGTTTTCCTGAGCTCGTGCCCCCCCCCCCCCCCCCCCCCCCCCGACCCAGACCTTCCGTCCCCCTCCCTCTCCCGTCCCCCTCCCCCCTCCCCAACCCGGGTCTGGGCAGCGGGGCTGGGGCCCAAGGGACGTGAGGTTAAACGAGCTCGCCCTGGCGGTAGATTCGGAAATCCCTAGCGGACACAGTTCACATGCGTGACTCCGATTTTAATGGCAAGGGGCTGTAACTGCCAGCCCAGTGTGTCCCCGAAGGAGCGGAGGGTGGGACCCCGCACCTCCGGCATAGGGGGGGCCCCGAGAATGCCAACCCCACCGGGCACACTCGGGTGACCACCGCCCTCCGTCTGCGGACCACACTCCGTCAAGGGCGCTGCAAGTCGTCGCGGGGAAGGTACGGATCCGATGGGACATTTGGGGTCTCCTGAGCTGAAATGAGATCTGGAGGGCGCTACCCAACACCTAGCGTGTGACACGGCCCTCAGGGAACCGAAGGGAGGCACCACAGTGTGAGGGCGTCATGTCTGCCCTACCGGACAAGCAGAGATGACTCTTCCCGAATCTCCGTTGATGAGACCCAACCCTCGTTTTGAATGTTCAGACTGACCGGATCCACATTCAGATCTTTCCCTTTGGCTGATAAATTCACCCACAAGGAGTGGCCCCCTCAAGTCCTCCGGTTGGCCGGCTCTGGGTTCTGTCTCCGGCCAGATCAAGGTTCAACTCCTAGAAAGGAGACCGGGCCCAAGGGTCCTGCACTTAACAAGCCCAGAAGGAAACCCAGACGTCTCAGCGCTGGGGTGAGAACTGGGCTGAGGCTGGGGTTGGACACGACTGCTGCTTCCACAAAAAAAACCAGATCAGAGATCGCATCCTACAGGTATGGACAGACACAAAGGTTCCCAGAGCATTCCATTACTGTTGTTCTGAACACGGGCTACACAGTAGAATCAGCTAGTAAGTTTAGTTCCCAAATGTGAAAGTAAAAAATAAAGCTACCAGAAGTCTATGAGGAGAAGAACTTCAAACCACTTCAAAAGCACAGTCGATAAAGACATAAAACTCTAGCATTTGCTTCCATTACAACGGAGAATGTGTAAAATAAAGGACATGAGAGAAATATAAATAGATAAATGGGATGATGGGTGAGTGTATATAAGTTGTCCCAAAGTAGCAAGGGCCAGATAGATAGATGATACCGCAGCAAAAAGCCACGAACAGCAGCAAGGTCAGAAGGAAATGGGCAAGTAGGACGACAGGGACGCAGGCTTCCGCCTCCACCCGTGAAGGATGCGTGCCTGTAGGAGCTGCGCTTCCCTCGTGGGCAACAAGGAGGCCGGACAGGAATTGTGACATTTGCTGTCAGTGCAGGGCCCCCATCCCCGGCAGCAGGGGGACGGAAGAGGTGAGTCTCACAAAGGTTGTAGCTTAGGGCCTAGAGGCAGCTTCTAGCCCCAGCACGGCGGAGGGCGAGGGCGGAGGGCGACTCAGAGCCAGGCGGGGTCCCCGCATTGGGAGCACAAACAGCATCTCAAGGAGGCCAAAGCAGTCAGGATACAGGGGGCACAGGACACTGGAGAGGAGAAAGCCGCTCACGGAGAGGGCTCCGGGCTGGCTGTGCCTTCGGGGCGGAATATTGATTCACGCTCAAGGGGAGGTTAAAACTCCAGGAGGCTGGGAAAGGAGCCACTGGAAAAGAGTAAGCTGCTTACAAAGCGCTGAAAATGGTTCCCACCAGCTCTCCTGAGGAGACATCCTAACTTATGGGGCATCAGGTGGGGTCCATACCAAGGCATAACCTTAGGTTTGGATCCCCCCCCCCCAAAAGATCCAGGTAAGCCACAGGAGGCACAAATGGATCCTGCGGAAAATATTACTTGAACCTGGAGGAAAAGGGATTCCTCGTGAAGCAGTAGGGGATTTAGAAACCCCAGGGCCTGCAGTGTCATGACATGAAAACCAGTCCCACGGACCAGTTTAGCTAGAGAGATTTCCAGGCGGAATTGCGAAGGTGCTGCTCAGGCTTCAGTGAAGGGGAGGACTGTCAAACACAAACGAGCCACAACTCAGAGGGCTTGCAAGACAAGCTGTTCGTCATCCCCAGCGGCTCCGCGATGAAAAGCGATGCCGAAGTTAAGAAAGAAATGACTTTCAGGCAAGAATTAAATCCAGAGCACTGTCAGAAAATGTGGCCTCAAGATGAAGCCACAGGCGTGATTGTAAAATCTTTCGTTGGCACCCCAAAGGGAGTTAAGGCGGTATCTCAGCAGAAAAACCTCTGAGCCTCTTAAGGACTTGCCCCGCCCGTCCCATCCACAAAAGCACAACTCTTGCGGGTGTGATGCCACGGCAGCTCAGTTGGAAGCCAAGGCAAACAAGGGCTTATTTGCATGAGGTCTGCGAATGTGGCTTTTTTAATACAGAGGTTGGCCAACTTCTTCTTCAATGGGCCAGTGGACCATACAGTCAGTGTCTGTCGAAGCTACTCAAATCTGCTGTTGTAAGCAGGAAGGTGGCCGCAGATGATGTGAAAAGAATACGTGTGGCCGTGTTCCAATAAAACTTGACAAAAACAGGTAGCTGGCCAGATTTGTCCTATGGGTCACAGTTTGCCAACTCCCACTATACAAGAATAAACTCCAACAACGTTCACGAGATCGCAGGTCTTTAAAGAGCAGGGTGGTTGAACGCAGCTTGAACTAAAGGGACAGAGGACCTGGAAAAACGAAAAGAAAAAGAAAATGAAGAGAGGGGCTGGAACCTGCCACACTACAGGCAGGAGGTCGGCTAAGGCGACTCTTCAGCTGCAAGTAGGAGAAAATTCCCACCAGTAGGATGGCTGATCCCGAGGGCGCAGCCAAGGGTCCGGGAGACCGATTCCCAGACAGCACCGCTGAGTCCTAATCAGGAAGCGTCATGTGCCCACCGGAGCCTAGGATCGCCGTGGAGCCGTGTGCCTCCTGTTTTGTTCCTTTTGCACGCGAGTGTGTACACAGCGTGCCCCGTGCCTCCTGTGCCCGTCTGCTGGGAGGCAGGGAGCTCCCAAGGTACATAGGTGTTCGAGTTAAGGACAATCCTACTCGAGGATTCCTCCCCGAGGAAGGAGCTTTCCCCGGTGTCGATGACCCCATCCTGGGCTCCAAGTAGATGAAGGTGTGACATTTCATAAAACAACATGCGTCAGGGAGGGATGGGACATCGGGCTCCGTGGCTTAGTTGGTTAAAGCGCCTGTCTAGTAAACAGGAGATCCTGGGTTCGAATCCCAGCGGGGCCTTCCTCTTTGAGGTTTTACAAAGCGAGATTGTTCAAGGCAAATACAGGCAATGGGTAAAAAATAAACAAAACAAATCAGAACTTGGGTTTTATACCTGATGGAAGCCTCACATGTCGAGTCTGCCTGTCTGAGGCGTTTTGTAGAAGACTGACAAGATTATTCACCATGAATTGGCAAAGCTATGCTGTGAACCAGACGCGAGCCGTAATTTTCTAATTTTAAACCTCTATAGCTACGCTCCACATTTCCCAAAGAAGCTCGCGGTCTCAGCATTTTGCTTTTAAGGCAATCCACAAAGAAGGCAAGAAAAAGAGACAAACCGTGCATGTTGTGCAAACCGAGTGCCGCGATGACCACCCCTCCTTCTCCCGTGATTGTGGATTCTCGGACACCGCAGAATATTTTGAAAAGTACAGTGACGTGATGGGATCTTGGAAGAGTAAGAAGAATGGCGGTGGAACCAACCAAAACAGAAAACAAGAAGTCTAACAGGCGACTGGAGGCAGCTGGGACTGGAAGTACTTAGATCAAAGTAAAACGCTGGGAAAAACAAAATCAAATCCCAGAATAGAATTTTAATGTCTTAGCCGATCTTTTCCTTTTGATGTGCGAGGATGCCTCTTAAGGCGGTCCAGTCTGCAAAGGCAGCCCCTCCTCCACACGACATTCGTCGTCGAGCAGGGGGTGGCACTGTTCTCAGCTGCTTGCTCCTCCCCGGAAGGACCAGAGAGGTGGCACGGCCGCTCCTTTTGTGAGCTTTCGGGAGGACGCGTGACAGGATTTGTGGGCCCAGCGTGAAATGAAAACGCAGGGCTTTCTGTTGAAAAGTCATTGAGAATTTCAAACCAGGTAGAACATGAAGTCGGGCGTGTGGTTTGCCAGCCGTGACGCTGGCCCTCTTTGGGGGGTCTGGTTTTTTTGCCCAAAGACTGGATTTTAAAGGACTCCTGAAGGTGGAATGCAGTCCAAGGTGACGGTCAATGAGACCCGGTGCTTTTAGAAGCCCCGGGAGCTGGAGGGTACTGACTGGAGAACGTGGCACTTGAGAAACCGTCGCGCTGTAAGAACTGTGAAAACAAACTCGGTGAGAGGGCCTTCTCTCCACCTGACGTATTTTTCTGGCTTATGTTCTTTTCCCAAACAACTCCTCCTTCCAGGTCCCCGTCAGTGTCACCTGGCCTGGTGACCGGGTGCACAAAACAGACACCCTGTCTCGGGGTGTCCCCATGACTTCTCTAACTCGGGACAGGAAGGGATGGAGACGGTGCACTGGAGACCATAGATGAAAGCGAATAGAAGGCTGGGTCAGAAGGGTGACAGGTGTCTATGTGAAACACGGCATTGGCTTGTTGCAAGAGAAAAGGGTTTATTCCGCCGTGGGTATGTTTCTGCCTGGCTTCGAACCAGGGACCTTTCACGTGTGAGGCGAACGTGATAACCGCTACACCACAGAAACCCCCGCATGTGGGCTGGGCTGGTGGCGCTCACCTAGGTTTCCTGCGTTCATCAGCGTTGGTTCCTAAAAGTCCGGGGTCTTCTCTCTCCACTCAGGTTTGCGTAGTCAGGGTCCACAACTGCATTTTAAACTTGATCCAAAACAAGCACCATGCTGAGGTTAGGAGGTATCCCATTCCCAGACATTTTTAAGTGTTTAAATTCTATGAGCCTTATGCTAAAACCATGACCACCATCAGAATGATCTCGTTCTTCCCCACCCTCCACATGCTCCCGGGCGTGGCTCTCAATCTATTCCCTGCCCAGCTTGAAATTCAAAACTTCACTCCCTTTCACACAATTCCACACACATTAACCATTTTCTTTTCTAATAGACGCATTTATTATTTTTCAATAGACTTGTTAAAGAGCAGTTTAGGGTTCACAGCAAAACTGAGTAGAAGGTAGAGACGTTGACCAAGAGTTCCTATCACGAAAGGGAGTTGGATTTTGTCAAATGCTTTTTCTGCGGCTACCGTTCTGATCATGCGCGTTTTCTCTCTTAGCCTGTTGGTGTGATGGATTACATTAAGTGATTTTGGATCTGGAACCAGCCTTACACACCTGGAATAAATCCCACTGGGTCACGGTGTATAATTCTTTTGACACGTTGTTAGATTCAATTTGCTAGTATTTTGCTGAGGATTCTTGCATCTGTGTTCATAAAGATGACAGTCTGTGGTTTTCCTTTCCGGCCGTGTCTTTGTTTGATCCTGATGTTAAGATGACGCTCCCCCCACTAAGTTTGTAAGCGTTTCTTCTGCTTCTGTCTTTTCAAAGAGATTGTAGAGAATTGGTATTATTTCTTCCTTAGATCTTTGGCAGAATTCACTGTGAACTTCCCTGGGCCTGAAATTTCTGTTTTGGAATGGTATTACTTACTGATTCCATTTCTTTAACACGTGGAGGCCTATTGAGGGTCATTGTTTCTTCTTGTGTGAATTTTGGCAAATTCTGTCTTCACAACTTCAATCGGTCCATTTCGTCTAGGTTATCTGAATTGTGGGTATAAAGATTGTGCATAACATCCCTTTATTGTCCTTGGGATCTATTGTCTTGTCCTTTCTTTCATTTCTGCTATCACGAATCTGTGTCCCTTCCCTTGTTTTCCTTAGTCTAGTGAGAGGCTGATCGATTTTTACTGATTTTATTGATCTTTTCAAAGCACCAGCTTTTAGTTTCATTGATTTCCTGTCTTTAATTTCTGTTCTAATTTTTATTATTCTTTTCTGCTTGCTTTGGATAATTAGGTCTTCTTTTTCTACTCTCCTAGGATGGAATCTTAGATGATTTACTTCCGATCTTTCTTCTTTGCAAATAATATGCATCCAATGCTCTAAATTTCTCTAAGCGCTTCTTTCACTGTATGAAGCAGTGTGTTTTCATGTCATTCAGTTCAAGATGTTTTTCATTTTTCCCCGAGACATTGTCTCTGCCCCATGTGTCATTGAGAAGTGTGTTGTTTAGTCTCCGGGTTTTGGGGGGATTTTCTAGCTATCTTTCTGCTATCGATTGCTAGTTCAATTCTGTTGGGGCCCGAGAGCAGACGTTGTCTGACTTGAATGCTTTCAAATGTGGTAAGGTGTGTTGTATGGCCCAGAATGTGGTCTGTCTTGGTGTATGTCCCGTGTGACCTTGAGAAGAGCGTGTGTTCTGCTGTTGTCGGGTAAGCTGTCTGAAGATGTAGATGATATCCATTTGCTTGATGGCGCTGTTCAGCTCGGCTGTGTCCTCACTGATCTCCTGCCTGCTGGACCATTTCCGACACGAAGTCTCCGAACACGATCATGGATTCACCTGTTCCTCTTTGCAATTCTCTTACATTCTGTCCCAGGTGGTTTGATGATCTGTGAGGCATGTTCACACTAAGCATTGGCCCCTTTTGTCAAGGGAGAATCGAACCCCTTGTCATTCTATGAAGCTCCTTTCTATCTCTGGTGGTTTCCTTGCTCTGAAGTCAGCTCTGACTTTAACACGTTACTCCTGCTCCCTTTGTTCTAACGTTGGCTGCTGTGTCTGTGTCCATTCACTTACCTTTAGTCGATATGTGTCTTTATGTTGCAAGTGGGTTTCTTGTAGACAACATATAGTTTAGTCTTGTCTCTTGGTCCACTCTGACAACCTCTGTCTTTTAATTGGTACATTTAGACCATTGGTATTTGGGCTGATTCCTGGTATAGCTGGATTAATATTTTGCACAGCTGTTACTACTTTCTGTTTGGTGCCTTTGTTTGTTGTTCCTGTGTTTGTCTTCCACTCTTTTTCTGTCTTTCGTGGCTTTAATTGAGCACTTCACATTATTATATTCTATTATTTTATTTTCTCTCATTTCTTAGCATATCAGTTATACTTCTTTTGTTACTTTTTTTTTTTACTGGTCACCCTAGAGTTTGCAATATATATTTACAACTAACCCAAGCCCACTTTCAAATAACACCGTGTCTGGGGCGCCCGGCGGGCTCAGTCGGTTAAGCGTCCGACTTCGGCTCAGGTCGTGATCTCATGGTTTGTGGGTTCGGGTCCCACGTCGGGCTCTGTGCTGACAGCTCAGAGCCTGGAGCCTGCTTGGGATTCTGTGTCTTCCTCCCTCTCTGTCCCTCCCACGCTCTGTCTCTTTCTCTCAAAATAAAGCAAAACAAAACACTGTGTCACTTTACAGGAAGTGTGAGTACCTTATAACAGCAAAATAATCCTAATTCTTCCCTCCTGTTCCTTGTATCCTTGTTGTCATTTGTTTCACACATACATAAGCAAATATATGTATATACACACATGGATATACAACATACATAATCTAGTATGTTGTGGGTATTTTTATGTTGAACACCCTGTTATCAGTCAGGTCAATTTAGAGTAAGAAAAATGAAAGTTTTTATTTTACCTTCATGTATTTCTACTCTGATGGTCTTTCTCACATAGATCCGAGTTTCTGATCTGTATCATTCCTTTCTTCTGAAGAATTTCTCTTAACGTTTCTTGCTAGATGGGTCGCTGGCCACGAATGCTCTCAATATTTTCTCTGGGGAAATCTTTATATCTTCTCCACTCTGTAGGGATGACTTCACAGGGTGCAGAATTCTAGATAAATGTGTTTATCTCTAGCACGAAATATTTCACTCCGCTCTTTTTGCTTGCACATTTCCTGAGGGGGAAGCAGCTGTAATCCTTATCTTTGCTCCTCTGTAGGTAATTTCTTCCCCCTGTAGCGGCTCTCGGGATTTTTTTTCTCTATCTCTGTGTTTCTGTAGTTTGAATACGTTGCCTCTGTGTGTAGACTTGTTGGCATTTATCCCGGTCGGTGCTCCCTGACTATCGTGGGTGACGCTGCTGTGAACACCGATGCACAGAGAAGGCCTTCCTCTGCCCACCGAGATTTTCGTGAAGCCTGGCAGCACATTTGAAATCAGGATTGGACAACCCGCCGTTTCCTACTTCCTGAGGGCGGCTGCTGGGATTGCGAAGGGGGCCGGCAGACAGCCTCCGGTCAGAAGAGTGGACACCTTTCCAGAAGGAGCGAACCTAGAAACGGGCAGGTGCCAGGAGGCGACCCCGGTCCTCACACTCCGGGGACTCGAGGGGACCCACTGGAAGAGCCGTGCCAAAGGGGAGGGAGGAGGTGACGCCAATCTGATGACTATTTCCCCCACTTTAAAGGAAGTATTTTTCCATGTATGACAGTCTCAAGGGATCAAGTCTAAATCAACATCCTTTGTCATCCCCACAACCCCCCTCCGGCCACCAAAAGTACGTTTCTAAACGTTTGGTGGCATTCCCCCGTGAAGCCATCTGGGGTGGCTTTTCTTTGTTGTGATGGTTTGGATTCCTGCTTCAGTATCTCAGGGGTTACGGGTCTGTTCACATGTTTGTTGCTTCATGTTTTCTATTTGGCCGATTGGATGTTTCTAGACATCCGTCCACTTAATCTAGCTTTACCCAGTATGCTTTTTCGGAGTACTTTTTCGGAGTACTCTCTTACAATTGCTTTTATTTCTATAAAATCTGTAATAATGTCCCCACTTTCACTTCTCATTTTCATCGTTTGCATCTCCTCTCTTTGTTTTCCTTAGTCAATGTAGCTAAACACTGGTCAGTTTTGTTGAAACTTTCAAAGAACCGACTTTCTGTTTCATCTATACTTTTAATTCTGTTGCCAGCCTCTCTTCCTGCTGGCCCGCCTTATCTGAGTGCCTGCCCTACGGATTTACGAATTGCTTACCCAGTCCCCGTAATTGGCATAAACCAAGTCCTTCCATAAACCTTCACCCCCGCCCCCCCCGCCCCGCCACCCCTCCCAAAACGAATTCTCTTTTGTGTCTCTTTTCTTTTGGTCAACGGGTCTGTGAAGTTCATTCATGGACGTTGTAGATTATTCATTCTACGTTCTGCATTATGTATTTTTTCATGTGAACATGTCCACGTGACTGCAGATGGGCACTTGGGAAGTTTCCAGTCTTGACTACCATGAACAGATGGCTGGGCGTGCTGGTGATTCTACCGGCTGGATTTACATCCCAGCATCTGCAAGGCAAGTATCGACCGTCAGGACATGGTATTGTTGATTACAAGGAATGAAAAGTCTGAGATCTAGGACAGGACACAATGAACGAAAGATCTCTTGAATTGAAAACGTTTCCAGGCCTGGATACCTTCTTCTAGTCTGACCATTTCACACACGTGGTGTTCTGGAATGTGGTGGTGAGCCCCTTCCCTCGACATTTGAAAGGTTCCCTGGCCTGGAAAATAAGGTCTTCGTTCCTAATCCTAAATTTTGCTTCCTAACGTCTCCATTTGGCCAGATAGAATCACGGTTTATCTTCAAACAGAGGAATCTTCTTGCCCCTCGCCGACTCCTTAAGCCACGTTGCTGGCACCCCGCGCCCCCATCCCAGCCACCTGCCCCAGTGGCTCTGAGTCTCCGGGTTGTTAGGGGGCCCCTGCGGTGCCAGCCCCCGGAAGCAGCCTCAGCAAAGGATGCCGCCTGCGACACCCCGATGAGATGCTGGCCCGGACAGTCGTGTTCATCCTTTAACAGGTCTCCTTATCGGAAACAGTCTGAGCCCAACGAAAAGCGCCCCACGTTTGGCTCTGCCCACGGGTCTTACTCAGATGCTGAGTCCCCAGGGGCTGTCGCAGAGCCTCACAACGGGGTGGGGGGGCCCGCACCCAGTGAGCCTTCCGACTTCAGTCACTCAGGAGGCCATCCCCCTTCAGGGACAGCTCGTCCCCTCCAGCCGATCTGTTGGTCTTAGCCTCACCCGAGCTGGGCGCTCCTTTGGAACAGGTGCCCCGTTCGTTTCCCTTAAGGGCCCCGGGAGGGACACCGCGTGTGACTGATGCACTCCCTTCCGGAGTTCCCTGGGTCTCAGCGGAATGGTGTGCTGCCTCTGCGGGATCGGAGCCGGGAGCAGCCAGGGGCGCAGAGAGCTGGGGCCGGGAGCCCAAGGTGCACAGACCTGAGGGCTCAGTCGGGTGCCAGCTCCCCGCGGGGCTCCCGGCTTCCCACGAAGGCGAGGACGCGCGTTGGCCGTGCGGAAACATCTCGAGTGGAGGAGACGCAGGTACCCGGGGGTCTTCCTGGGGTTCCCGCCAGGAGACGCAGGTACCCGGGGGTCTTCCTGGGGTTCCCGCCAGGACGCGGCTGAGGGATGGAGAGCCTCAGGGGCCGGGTCGGAGGCCTCTGCTGGACAAACCCTGCTGAGAACCGGAGCCTTCTTCCCCCCTTCCCCTCAACACGCCTGTGAAGGTTAATTGTTTGTGTCAGCGTGACTGGGCTCAGGGCTGCACACAGACAGGCTGCGAAACCATGATTGCCTGGTGTCCGGACTCCTCGGGAAGCCCCGTCACCCCAGACGGGCCCAAGGGGGTGGCGCCATGACAGGAGCCCCGGAGCAAACGAGGAAGGGAAGGCGCCAAACCTCCCGCCCCAAGTCCCGAATATCCCGTCCTCTAGTGAACAGCCGCTCCCAAGACAGAAACCTGAGCGCCTGAGCGCCTGGGAGGAAGAGCTGGCCACACTCTGGCTCGCTCGGTGGGTGGGTGCGTGCGGCCTACGCCCTCTCTCTGCCTCCCCTGCGTCACCACCCGCCGTGCTGTGGGTTGTGTGTCTGACCTTGAGTCCTTTCTCGTGATGAGGCCAAGAGTGTTCAGTGACACCTTTGGGACGGAAGGGGTCAGGGCCCCGGGCCCCGGGTCTCCCCAGTTCACCAAATGCACAAGGAGGGTCAGAAGTGGATTGACCCTCGGGACACGTAGCGGGTCGGTGTCCGGAGAGCTGGGGAACCGGCGGGTGGGGGGGGGGGGGCAGGTGCAGCACATTTGTTGTCAGAAGTAGACAACAATCGCGGGGAGAAACCACTCAAAGCTGTTGCGGAGCCCAGGGCCCAGGACCGGGAGAGGCCTGGCCGCCATGGGGGAGCCTTCATGTCCACAGTAGACAGCGTTTGCTGGGAGGTACCGAGCGGGACTTCTCTAGCCGCTTGGGATTAGGGACGGGGGGTCTATCCCAAAGCAAGACTTATTCAAGTCTCCACATTCCGAAAAGAGCCACCAAAAATGAGGCCATTGCCTCCCTCAGTGGAGCAGGATATCCCCGGACAGAGAGTAGAGTCGTGACAGCGAGGCTTTTTTTTTTTTTTTTTTTTTTTCCAGGAAGCAACTTAATTCCTTCTGACACCGCTCAGTTGGGTTCTCACTCGAGGAACTGTCCTGTAGGGGGAGGCCTTTACTCAATTAGTAAAAGTATCAATCCGCACCCACAGGCGTTGGAATTCCTTTGACCTTGGCAGATGAGGGAAACCTAATCGTTGGTCTTTCCTGGATAGTCTCTGGTTCCTTGATGGTCTGGGGGAGCAAGTCTGTGGTTGGAAGGATTGTTTCTAAGACACTTTACAGGCTGTTACTACTCGCAGAACTGTCCTTGACGCCTTTTTTTTTTTTAGTAAACATCCTTTGGGCCGTTTGATAAGTGTTGTCCCTCCCTAAATGAAAAGCCTGATGCCGTGTTTTAATGATCTTTTAGCTCTGTGAGCCCGGCAATAGTAAATGCCCCGCTCTGTTTGCAACCATTCCAAGGGCTGGAGTCAGACCCCAGTTTATTTTTTCGAGGGGGGGGGGGAGAGTAGGTGGGATTGAGTCTCATTTAATCATTGATATAGCAGGCAAACTATTTTCCCGAGCCCTGGTATCTACAGCCTACACTATCCAGTAATTTCCAAACGCGCACACAATTGTTCATTTGTTCTGGAGTCAGTAGTGTGTAGTCTCTAATTCAGTTACAATGTGCCTTCCTAGCAAGGGAGGAAGGCCGTCTGGTTTCACCAAGAAAGAAGGAGCAGACATTAGTTTTCCCCATAGGTATCCCAGGGGCTGAGAGAAAAACTTAGGTGTAAGTTTTCCGGAGGTGCCTCTAGCTGTTCTCCTGCGTGTGGACGGCTGGCCTGGAGCGGAAAGGAGGACAGAGAAGGTAGCTCCGGCGTCAAGAAGGACCTCAACCAGTTTTCCTTCCATGTTGAGAGTCACTCGAGGCTCTGGGTTTCTGATGGACAGTTGGTTTAGGGGAGGCACCGTGAAGAGCCCCAGGCCCCGGTCAGTCCCTCCCAGGGACACCGGTTTTCTGAGCCCTCATAGAGAGAGGCCCCGAGGGCCTTCAGATCGCCAGCGGTTGTCTCCGCGCAAAGGGCCTGGCTTATGGGGTTTTCATTTTGGTTGTCCCCTCTGAGGACAGTCTCACTTCAGTGCTCTGAATGGCCGTATAAATGGCACTTGGTACCAGGACCTCGGGAAGTCCGGTCTGACCTAGTACGTAAGGCCACCACTAAGGCCTCGGATTCTTTTTTGTTTTTTAAGCCTCCTTTTCTGTTTTTTTTTTTTTAATTTATTTTTATTTTTTTATTTTTTATTCTTCTCTTGATCTTGGTTGTAATATACCCAGTTGGCAGCTCGTAAGAGCTCCTCTAGGCTCCCTTCCAGACCAACAGTCGGGTTTTACAGTTTTCTCTGAATATCTGGGGCCGATCGAGTGACAAATTGGTCTTTTAGGATTGTCTCAGCCTCAGGGGTGTCAGAGGAGATAGGTCAGTGTCATCAGCCTCACAGACCGTAGATTTGGGGCGAGTGGTGGCTCAGAGGTGCACCTGCACGGAAGTTGTGCAAGCCAGTCCTTGTGAGCCCGAGAAGCAGCACCCACAACAGGCAGAGGCCTTGGGCAGCGGCCAGTCGTGTGAGGAGACAAAGGTCTCTTTCCCTCCTTTGCTCCCCAGTCAATGGATGAGCCAGGCCTGGCAGTGGGGAGGGGACGTCTGACCCTGCGTCTGACCCTGCACCCTCCTGCGTCCTCGGGAGACAGAGCACCTGCCCCCTCCTTACTTACTTCCTTTTCCTCTTCTTCCTTTTTTTTCTTACTTCTTCCTTACTTCTTCTTCCTCTCTGCCATCTTCCTTACTTCCTTTTCCTCTCTGCCCCCAGCCCTACAGTGGGGACACTGAAATAAATGTGTCCTCAAACTTATGGAATTGGCCCACAGGATGGAAAGAGAGGTTTAACAAGACCAGTCGGAAGGCAGCGGTTGGAGGAAAATTAAGTCGTCTCATGTTGCAATGTCACGGGGTTGAGACTCCTCGTGGCTTTGTGGGCCATCACCCTGCCGAGGACATGACCCCTGGGCACCGTCTGACTGAGACGCATGCCGTCTTCACGAGGAGAGGGACCTGGGCGTGGGGGATGCAGAGATGGAACCCGCGTCCCCCCCTGGCTGCACCTGACCGTGGTCCTGGCCGTGCAGCGGGAGTAAAGTCCGTGCTGTCTCTGGTCCTGCCCTGAAGAGGCGCTTCCTTCAGATCCTGATCACTGGGAAGAGTTTTCGAAGGAGGACAAAGCTTATTAACACAGCAGCGCACCCTCCTCCAACCAAGGCGTGAAAACAAGACCCGAGGCCCAGGAAGCGAAAAGCACAGGCAACTACAGTCATTTCTCAGGACCCGGTGTGGGCGCCTCGCCCCTGAGGACGCTACCCCGGATCGGTCCAGCTGGCAGAGGCCCGTGGCGCTGTGTCTGCCCTGCGGCTCAAGCTGATGCTGGTGTTTGTGTCTCTCGCAGGGGTGGAGGCTCCTTGAGGACAGACCCGTGCTTCCTGCCACCCCGCTGCTTGTGGAGGGCCAGCATATTGTGGGGGCCCGCAAAGAATTGGGGATTGCAGGGGAGAGGCAACCTCTTACCCCCAGTGAAAGGACTGAGGGTCCCTGAATCCTCAGGTTCCACGGTGGTTCACACCCTCCCTGGAACTTAGCATAAGGCCTATCAGCAGTCAAGGACCCTCTCGGCTGGTCCTGTGGGGCCCCTCTGGGTCCTGGGGCCCACATCAGTTTCAGGAGGCCCAACGTCCACTTCCGGTGAGGGGGTCTTACGTTGGGCTGCTCTCGTAGGCCTGGCCCATTTCCTTGACCAGTCTTGACCATCAACACCCTCCCTCCGTGCCCTTTGCCCTGGGAACCTACTGAATCCAGATGGAAATCATAAATTAAGTTATTCCTAAACAACGTAGATGGGCAGACACGTACTGCTCAGAAACCACTCAGGGCCTCATGACGATTCATTCACTGGGTTCATTAATTCCATAGTGTTGCCAAAGGTCACTACCGTGGAGGCAGAAATGGCTGACGACCACCCACGCCAGGCACGTATCTGATCAAACAGAAGCATTTCAAAGCCAGTTGGAGGACCTCCTGTTTTCCATCCAGCATGAGAGGAGTTTACAAGTTGCCAGTCTTATCCTCATAGCGAGAAAAACACGAAACAGACTGAAAATTTGCAAATCTTCTTCCAGTCTTCACAGAACAGAGCTCAGCAGGGCAAACCACCGCCTCCCAAACTGGAGCGACAGGCGGGCCGGAGGCTCGAAGCTCACGGTACCGGAGGCCGGGAGGAGAAACCTCGGCTGGAGCGCCGCCGCACAGGGGGAAGCTCGGCGAGGAATGGAACCTCCTGCAGACAAGCGTGAAGTTACAAACTCAAGGGGGTCCCGTCTCCGGGAAGGCCCCGCCCTTTCGCGGAGTTCACCTCTGGGAGCCCTACCAGGTTCTGGAGGAAAATCCCCCCACACCTCCTCAAGGGGAGGAGAACCGTAGCCATTCAAAAATACCCTCATTCTCTTGTCCCCAACAAGGCCCGAGCACAGGGGACCGAGCCAGACAGACCTGGGGGGTGAGCGACACCCAGCTCCCAGCCCCCTCCGGCCTCTTCTGCTCACCTAAGGGGGGGAGGGGCTAACACAGAGGAAGGTCACAGCCCAAGGCCCAGGTTCACCGACAGACAGACGGGCCTAGGCACAGAATGCTTCCGTCCCCTCACACGGTGAATTACCAGGGAAAGAACTGCACATCTCAGACCTTATGTAAGAAGTCTCTGAGGAAAGCCACGATGTGTCTGATTTTCTCCTTCTCATTCCCCCCTCTTGATTCTCAAACAGACTTAGAGAACATCAAAGTTTTATATTAGCAGTGAAGGGAGTCCTGGCATTGTAACAGGAAGGCGGCGACCCCTCTGGTACTTCCTGCTAAGTGGGGGCGCAGAGGTTGTGCAGTCAGGGGTCCCCCCTCCCCCGTCGTCCAAGGGGCTGTAATCGTAGTTAGGGCTTCTGGTTCCCACCACCGTCTGAAGCCTTACTGTCTCTACACAAGAGGAAGCAAAGTGGGTTATCACACTGAGAACACAGGGGCCAAACAGGAGGGCTATAAAAAGCGTTAGGAGGGGATCAACTAAGGGCAGAATCCAAGGGCCCCGTTTCCGTACGTCATTCCAGAACCCCCAGGATTCTGACAGCTCTCGCCTTCTGTCCGAGACCCCTTCCTTCAGCTGTTGGACCGTATTTCTGACTATTCCTCATTGGTTTGCATAGAAGCAACCTTCCTCGTTTAGGAAGAGGCGTATTTCCCCCCTTCTCAGCCCTGGACAGGTCGAACCCTCTTCTATTTTGCCATACCCCTGCTGCTAAGGAGTCCACCACGGACTTTGCAACCTGTTCTACGTCATCTGTCGGATCTCGGGGTAGGTTTTGGTGAAAGGAAATCGATGAGGCTACTCCCCCAACTCCAGTACTTACTCCGGCAGTGAGTCCCAACCCAATTAGTAGAGACATAGCTTGGGTAGCTCGGTTAGACCGGGTATGTGCAGCCCAGGGAACGGTAAGAGATTGGTTGTCGGGGAGAATACTCGCTTAGGGGCTTAGGAGTGCAAAGGCGCAAATTCCCCTCCGGCCAGCAGGCAGGCACAAATCAGCATTAGTTCCACAAACAAAGAATATTCCTGCGGGGGGAAGGCACCAGGGTGACTCTTGGTTTTTACCTGTTTGATTGTATATCTCAGTTTGGATGCATTGGTTGTTAGTGAAGTTACCTATGGGGGTTGTTCCCCGTGGGTCCCTAAGACATAAGGAGGTCCGCCCTATTAGTTTTATACCAGTAACCACGGGCCCTCTTGTGACGGTTATGTTGTCTGTTGACATGTTGTGAGGGACAGCATATTGGCTACATTACCTGGGACTGGGGTGGCCTCATAACGTAAGGGGGTTAGAGAGGGGCAAAGCCAACGGTCCTTGGCTAACTTAGGGTTAGAGGAGTTGAGAAGGCGATGGGTTCAATTTAGAATCTGGGTGTAGGAGTTAGAGTCACAAGGCCCATTGCGTCTGATTTCTGGAAGTTTGGGTCTTCCTGGGTAGACTTCCAGAAATCTGCTTCACGAAATTTTGCACCGCCTGTCGGGTTGCCTTCGTGTGGGCCTGGTCTTAGATGCCCCCTCCGTCAGACAACCCAAAGTGGATTTGTTGTGTCCGGCAGACATATCCGTCTGGGAGTCTGTGACACGATGCTCCCTGCCAAAGCCGTCTTGCTTAGTTTTTCTTTTTCCTTGCCAGTAAGTTTTTCCATCGTGGGAACAGGGTGAGGCCGAGTGATAACTCTCCCTGTTGCTGTGTGTACGTGATGAACGCCCTGTGTGTAGATCCCCGTCCCGTGAGTTGTTTTAAAGGATTCAGGGCAGTGGACGCGGAGGGGGAGTTCGTGTAATGGGTCTTGAAACAGTCATCGTTACGCTGCGGAGGGCCGTCGCTTCTGACGAGAGAACTCAGCATTAACGGTAGGAGAAATTTCCTTTTGTTAGGGCAGGTTCCCGACAGTTCCTGATTCCGGGTGGGGGATGGCGATAGGCGAGGAGTATAAGGAGGCAAGCGGCTGACAGCAGGGGAGGGTTTAAGTAAGGAGGCAAGGTTCGGTGCCAGGATTCCGTCTAACTGCTTGTAGACCAAAGAGCTTCTGGCGTGACTGGAGCCGGGCTGTGCTGTCCTCCTAAGGGTGAGCCACGAAGACTGTTCTGGTTGAGGGTTACCTTCCGATGTGTCCGGTCCTCTCCTGGCAGGTGGACCAGCTTCACCCGGGAGGGGTGGATCCAGGTGGTTTGACCCGCTACCTCAAGTGCTGTGGGGGCGGTTAGCATGACTGAGTAGGGCCCTTTCCAGGTAGGCCTGAGGGGTTCCCTTTTCTGGTCTTGGATCCCTACTTGGTCCCCTGGTTTGTAAGGGTGAACAGTTATTCCCAGGGAAATGGGTATCCTCTCCGTGACCCATCTGTGCATCCCAAGAACCATTTGTCCTAGCCCTTGCAATTGTTTACGGACCTCTAAGTTTCCCCATTCGTTGATGTCCCCTTGGAGTTTAATCAAGGGGGGTGGTCTCCCGTACAGTATCCCGAAGGGGGAGAATCCTACTTTTGCTGAGGAGTGCAGCGTACTTGCGGCAGGCCCAGGGGCGGTAGTTCAGCCCAGGGCAGACTAGTTTCCTGACCGAGTTCTGCCGGAGCTCATTCGAGGGCCCGGTTCACATGCTCCACTTTCCCTGAACTCTGGGGCCGGCAGGCCGCGTGTAAGTCCCACAGGATACCCGGGTCCTGGCTACTTGTTGCGCTGCCTCGGCCAAGAAAGCCGGACGTCGTCTGAGCCTATGGTTAAGGGCGTTCCGTGTCTGGGAATGATATCCCTTAGCAGGGCCTTGGTTACCCCTCTTGTGTGTTCGGTGCGTGTGGGGGAGGCCTCCGCCCAGCCCGGGAACGTGTAGATGAATACTGGGAGGGATTTGTATCCTCCCCTGGGTCTACCTCCAAATCCTCGAAGGGTGCCTGACCACAGCGTTGGGTTCCCATGGGCCCGGTGGGGTTTTGTTTGGCGCTGTTTCGCGCACCGAGGAGGCAGTGTTGAGAGGCCGAGGCACGGACGGACGGGAGCCGAGCGATTACATAGTAACGGCTCCGAAAGGTCCCAGAGGCAGGTTTTCCCAGATGGGTGAGCTCAGGCTGTCGGAGAACCACCAGGCCGGCGAGCGGCTCCGGTACGGAGACTCTTTGGTCTGGAAGCACCCACCATCCTTCTGTCTGGCCTCCTGTTCCCTGCTGTGCCCCTTTTGTCTCTTGGATCGTGTACCTCGGGGCGGTTGGCAGTTCCAGGGCCAGCGTGACTTTTGGGGGCGCTGTTCGTCCTCCCGCTGCTTGTTGAGCTGCGGCGTCTGCCCGGCAGCTACCTTCTGACACTGAGTCAGTCCTTTCCTCTTTGGTGTCCCTTGCAGTGGGTGACTGCTACTTCCCTGGGTTCTCAGACTGCCCTTAATAGTTGTGGGATTTCTTCCCGCGTTTTGATTTCGCTTCCTCCTGCCGCCCACGTCCTCTCTCCTTGTATAGGGCCCCGCGTGCGCGTGGAGCGGCGGAGGCGTGGCACGAGTCAGTGTCTGTGTCGGCCCTTTTGTCCTTCCCGAGTTCTCGTGCTCTGAGGAGGGCCCACAGCTCCGCTCTTTGGGCCGACCGTCCTGGCGGCAGGGCCTTTGTTTCTACGACCTCACACTCGGAGACTAGCGCGGAGACTAGCCAGATGGTGTGTCTGGCCCTCGTTCGTGAAGCTGCCGCCATCGGTGCGCAGGATGAGGTCAGGATTGTGTAAGGGCCTGTCTGATAGGCCGGCTCGGCTAGAACAGACTTCGTCCAGTGCCTCCGCACAGTCATGCCCTGCGGGCAAGAAAGAGGCGGGGTTTAGGGTTTTTCCGGCTTCCGGTCTTACTCGTCGGTTCTCACTTAGCCCTCCCTGGTACCGGGTCACCCGAGCGCACGGTGGCCGGTGTTGCCCGCCGGCAGCCATGAAGGAAATAACAGAATGGGAAACCTAACGTTTAGGTTTGGTCGCCACGGGCATTTGTCCGCATCCTTGATTAGAAGTGCGGTGGCTCCCAGTGCCCTCAGACAGGGTGGCCGTCCTGCAGCAACTGAGTCAGTCTGCTTTGAAAGGTGCGCCACCGGTCTTCGCCAAGGCCTAAATCGCTGGGTGAGAACCCCCAGGGCCGCCCCATTCTTCTCATGTACGGACAGGTTGGAATGTCGCGATACATCTGGGAGCCCCAAGGCCGGTGCCTCTGTGAGTTTTGTTTGTACGGTGGCGAAGGCCTTTTCTTTTCCCTGTCGTGTCTCGTGTGGCGGCCTGGCCAACTCAGAACCCTGGCATCCATATCCGACAGAATCCTGCCGCTCCCGGGAACTCTCGGACCTGCCGGCGGGTAGGGGGAGCCGGGGTGGCACAGGCTGCCTGTTTCCTTTCCGCTCCCGGCATCCGTTGGCCTTGGGTGATTTTGAAGTCCAGATATTTAACTTTCCTGTCGGCAGATCCGTGCCTTTTTCTTTGACACCCGGTATCCCGCCTCTGCCAGTAGCCTGAGTGGGGCCCTGGTTCCCTCCCAGCATTGGGTCCGCGTGGGACTGGTCGGCAGGAGATCGTCCACGTTGGAGGAGGACACGTCCTAGGTCCTGTTCCGGAAACCTGGCTAAGTCAGATGCCAGCGCCCCACTGAATAAGATGGGTGGATTTTTGAAGGCTTGCAGCAGTCTAGTCCAAGGGAATTGCCCCTTTGCCCCCGTGGCAGGGTTTTCGCTCAAAGGCAAATAAGGGTTGACGATTAGGCGTCGACTGGAGACAGAAGGCATCTTTTAAACCGAGGCCTGTGAACCATCCTGCTCCCAAGGGTGTGAGTCCTAGTAGAGCGTATGGGTTAGGCAGCGCTGAATGCGGCATGATGACTGCTTCATTAATGGCTCTTGGGTCCTGTACAGGATGGTAATCATTTGTCCCAGGCTTTTTTATGGGCAGCAGAGGAGTATTCTACGGGGACTGACATCGCTTCAGAAATCCCCATCTGAGTAGCCTGTCCAAGTTTGTCCGGATCCCCAGGCGTGCCTCCCGTGGGACCCCATCTTGGTGTATTTTGACAGGTCGGGCCCCAGGCCTTAGGTCAATTAGTATCAGGGGGTGGTTTTTTGTCAGACCAGGGCGGTTCCTTCTGCCCAAACTGAAGGGAGTTCGGCTTCTAGCTCGGGGGCCGCTGTTGGCTCACCGGGAGGGCAAGTATATAATCTCTGTTCCTCTTCCCGTGGATTCATCAGGGACAAAACCATGGGTTGGGCCTCTTTGTTTAGGTGCATTGCGTCTGTCCATCCGAGGTGAAGGCTATTTCTGCTCTCAACTTGGCCAGGAGGTCTCACCTAACAGTGACAGCGGGCGGTCGTGTAGATACAGGAATTCATGAACCTCCTGGTGACCCCCAGCCGGCACTGTTGGGGACCGCGCAATGGCCTTCGGGTTTGCGGCCCAGTGGCTCCTACGATGGTGACTTGTGACCCGACAGAGGTGCCACCTGTGTGTCACCAGAGTGCTCGGCTCCGGTGTCGACCATGAAGTCTATTGTCTGGCCCTCTCCCTTCGTTTTGACCACGGGCTCGTGGGGGCCCAGCTGGAGAGAGCCTGGTCGTTCCTAATCAGAGTCCACTCGTGCCCGTCCCATCAGGTCGGCCTCGGGTGGTTCCGGCTGGCAGCTGGGTGGGGAAGTTTTCGTTTTTCCCTTTTGGCGGTTGGGACGTTCATTTTTCCAGGGTCCACATTCCTTGCAGTAGGCACACTGATCCTGTGTCAGTGGCGCCCTTCTCTTTTGTTCTTGGATTCCTCAGGGTGTCCGTGGGGGCCCGTCCGGCGGGGGTGGCGCCCCAAGGCCGCGGCCAGGAGAGCTGCCGGTTGTTCCATTCTTCGGTCCGCCTCCTTTCTGGCAGCTTGGTCCCGATTTACAAAAACCCTGTTGGCGATTTCCAACAGTTTGGTGGCGTTCTTTCCAGTGAATCCTTCCCGGTTTTGGGGCTTCTGTCTCATGTCACACTGGGCCTGTCCCACGAAGGCAGCAATGACCATGTGCTGGTTTTGGGGAGCTTCTGGGCCGAATGGAGAGTAAACTCTGTAGGTCTCACATAATCTGTCATAGAAGTCAGCTGGACTCTTCTGGCTTTTGTAGGACCTCGGATACTTTTGCCATGCGGGTGGGCTTTCTGGCCCCCGCTTTTACCCCTTGGAGGAAGGTGAGTTGGCATCTCTGTAACCGGGCCCTTCCCTCCTCCGAGTCGGGGTCCCGGCGGGGCTCCTCGTCGGGCACAGCCTCCCGTGCCCAAGCCTCAACGTCTAGTTGTCCATCTGGTGCCTGGGTCTGGAGCCATTTTCTGGCTTCAATGACAATTCGTGGGCGCTCTTCCGTGTTGAAAAGGGTGAGCAGAGGCTGCTTACCGTCGACCCAGGCAGGACGGGGGGTCTGGACCAGGGACTCTAGGAGTTCTGTCGTCGCCTGCGGTCTCTCAGATCGGGCGGGTGTGGTGTTTGCAGTTGAGGAGGTCAGTAGTGGAGAACGGTCGGTAGCAGAAAGCCGATCCTCCCTCTTTTGGGGTCTTAACGGGACCTATATTCTCTGTGGACCCCTTGTTTCCCGTAACAGCAACTGCATTGCCGTTGGGGATCCTGGACCTTGAGCCACAGACCCAAGCACCGGTTCGGGTGACCCTGGGAGGGGTGGGCTAGCCGCTGGTGGAGGCGAAACCGACGGAGGTGGTCTGTCGGGCAGGTGAGGTTCCCCTCTCTTGAGTGGTGGGGCATAGAGGGCATATGGTGGTGGAAATGGAAGGGCTTCTGAATTTTCTGGGAGGATGGGGGGCGTTTTTTCCCGCTGTGAGGTCTTCTTCTCGGCCTGTGCCACCAAGACCCTACATTGTCCCTCACTATTAATGCAGAACCGGACCCAAGGAGGCTGGACTTGGGCTGTTTCCAGCCACTGATCAATGTATGGGAATTGATCCGAGGGGCCAGGGTCTCCAGTAACTACTTTATAAACAGCTCGGACCGTGCGGACATCTAGGGTGCCCTCCGAGGCCAGCCTGCACCGAACGTGGGCCATCCTAATTCACAGACCGTGCAGAATGTCCCAGGGATCAGTCTTATCCCATAGTCTCCCGAGAACGCCTTGTTGATCATGCAGTCCAGTATAGTCGGCTCTGGATCTGGACCCTCCCAGGTACAGTGTCACAAGACGGGAGGATCCTGTCCCTTTGTCCGCCTGGCTGCTCCCCTCGCTGGGATTTGGGTGCCTCTTAGCTTTGGCAGGTCAGTATCCTGGATCAGGTGTGTCGGGAGGGACAGCGTCCCCCGGGCCCTGATGCTGCCTTCAGCCGGAGGAAATGGAAAGAGGTCTCCAGGGAACCGCGGGTTAGGACTCATTCAGTCTCTGTGGCCAGCGCGGGGGAAATGTTTAAAGCGTTGAGAGAAAAAACTCCCGGTGTGGGATTCCGTATGCAGTGAAACTATCCTCCGGAGTGAAGAAGGGATTTCTCCCGCAAGCAGAAGTAGAAGGAATCCCGTGTCACAGACGGGCCTTGTGAGAAATGTTAAAAAGAAGTAAGGCAGAGAGAAGGCGAACGAGTAGGTGAGGAAACTGAAATCAAGGTAGACTGAGGGAGGCCGTGTTCCGGTGCCCGTGGGCACCCTCTGGGGCTCTGGAGGCTTGGGTGGGGGTGGGGGCAGGGAGAGGTCCAGTGACCGCGTGGGCCTCAGGGCACGGGGCTGGGGAGGAAGACCAGAGGCTTCCTCCCCAGAGACTAAGGGCCCAGACTGCAAATCTTGTGGGCCCGGTCCTGTGCTGGGGGCACGGATCTGTTTTGCCGGGATCCACGTCGTGCGCATCAGTCGCTCACCTTCCTCCTCTGTAGCGTCTTCCTAACCTCGGTCTAGCTGCCCAGTGGCTCAGCCTGCCTCCGAGAGAAGGAAAGACTCCGATGCAGTGGCTGGAATGAAGGCTGGCGGAACAGGCCGCTGTGGCGTAAGGATTGTTTTGAGCGGAAGGCAGTGGAGAAGCCGCGGATACAAGAGGCTCTCTGCACCGCCCCCCCCCCCCCCGCTCTCCCCCCCCCCCGGTCCCCCCCCATGTGCCTAAAAGCCGGGCGGAAGTTTACAAAGTTGTCCCTCTTCCCCTCCGTGCTGGGAAACACAAAAGGTGTCGACCCTTGTCAGGGAGAAGGCACGGACAGAGCTGTGTCCCAAACGTCCGCTGGCTTACCGTGCGCGACCCGGTCACCTCCCCTGCCGCCCCTCCCCCCCCCCCCCAACTCTTTCCTCGCGTCTTCAGCGGCGGGTGGGATTGGGATTTGGGCGGAGCTCCTCGTCCTGCGGGTACGCGTGAGGCGTGCACGTTAGTAAACGATTTCTTTTGCGCTGCTGTTGTTACTGAGTTACTGAGACCGGAGGGCCGGAGAGAGAATTACTTGTCCTCGCCGACAAGGGTGATGGCCCCCACGCCCTGCGCGTCCCGGAGCCGGGAAAGCAGTTTCCGAGAGGCCGGCGCGGGATCTGGTGCCACACGCAGCGCGAGGACAGCCGCGCAGGGGCCGCGGGAACCGGGCGCAGGGGACACCTGTTGCGGCCACCACCGCGCAAGCCGGCAGGAGCCGGGCGCAGGGACAGCGGCCACCACCGCGCGGGCAGCGGGAGCGGGGCGCAGGGCGCAGGGGGGGTACCCGCCTCACCCCGGTTGCCAGGCGAAGGGGCGGCGCGCGGGCGGGGCGGTCGGCCCGGCGTCTGTGTGCCTTCCTCCCCCCGCCAGCGGGCGGCCGAGCCCAGAGCAGCTCCCGGGTGCGCGTCCGCGCTCCCGCTGCCGAGCGAGCCGCTCGGGCCGCCGCGCCACCTGCTTCCCGGAGAAGGCGGCCCGGCAGCGACCGAGGCGGGAGCGGGGGGTGGGGGGGACAGGGGCGGGAGAAGCGAGGGGCAGCCCGGCGAAGGGGCTGCTCCTTCACGTGATAAAACAAAAGAGCCGGGACGTCTCCCGCGGAGCAGAGTGGCGCAGCGGAAGCGTGCTGGGCCCATAACCCAGAGGTCGATGGATCGAAACCATCCTCTGCTAACTGGACCTTTTGGTGGAAAATGTGCATTCGGGCTCCTAGTAGTCACCTCTGACATAGGACCTGATTTCTAGAAACGTGTGGTATGTTCATCCTTTCTCCTTCAAATGATAGCATGACTCTCTCATGGCTCGTTTCAGAGCAGAGGCAAATCTTACTCGAGGAGGGAGAAGGGGAAGGTGACAGGTGCCGAGCTTCCTTCCGGCAGGCGGTCAGCGCACCTTGAGGGCGCATGTGACCGTTGTCGTGCAGTTTTCTTACGCCTCAAGGACAAGCATTACTTACTTTTGCCCAGGCCGCTGGTTACTGCAAACCTGCCTTTTTACTTGGGTGGGGTTTTCCGCTTCTTTCACTCCTGTGTCTATTCCTGCGCACGATTTTATGACACTCATTTCGAGTCCATCGTAATGGGCTGCAAATTCTTCTCTGAAGCAATGTTATGTGCCGGAACCGGGAAGGTGTCTTTTATAGCCTCTCCTTGTCCATACGTGCGCAAAGGAGATTCACGGGAACGTTGGGAGAAACACAAGAAGCAAAGTTAGATGTGAAATGGTAGAAAACACTGGAATCCACTAGCATAAAACATTCCAAATGGACACCAAATTCCATGGACAAACGAGGAAGCAAAAGAGTCCTTCTGACACGTTTGCAGAAGACAAATTTTACAAAGAAAATTACTAATCGAAATACTTTTTAATGTGTGCCCGGGTTGTGACGAGGGGACAGAGACTCTTCTGAACAGCGGGACCCCCACAGGGCAAGACAGCCGAAGGGAAAGTTCGAGTAATCATGTTCATACAGGAGTTTAGTGGTGAAGACGTTCCTGTTGGGCAAGACCAGTCCTGTTCGACGTATTCTGCTTGTTTGGCCCCTAAAAGCATTTTCACCTTAAATGTCCAGCCAGAGTGAGGAACACGTACACACGCAGTATTAGTCACAGATGGCCAGGGAAGCTGGTGACGTAAAAGGGTAGAACTGGGTGTAAAGGAATATGGAAGAACGTTTCTCTGACTGTACTTTCTGGGAAGCCTTTACCTTTCGAAAGCTACATTTGTGAAGGTTCTACAGGTTCAAAAATTAATATGAAATCAACAAGAATGGGAAGGGGAGGGATGAAAAACCAAAACTGAAAGCCAATGAGCTGAATTCTTTTTTTAAAAATATTTTTAATGTTTACTTATTTTTGAGAGAGAGAGAGAGAGGCAAAGAGAGAGGGAGACACAGAATGTGAAGAGGCTCCAGGCTCTGAGCCGGCAGCACAGAGCCCCACGTGGGGCTCGCACCCACGAACCGGGAGATCGTGACCTGAGCTGCAGTCGATGCCTAACGACTGAGCCGCCCGGGCGACCCCGGAAGACTCTTGTTTAAAATAGAATATTTGACACTGTGATGCGGCCTCAGCTGCTGCTGCTGCCTCGGCACCTCGTGCTGGTCTCCAGGCGCCAGCTGCGGAGAAATCCTTTCCTCCCCACGCTCCTCATTTTCCTTCCCCCCATCCCGCCCCGCCTCAGCTCTGCACCTGCCGCTCACACCTCTGCCCGCCGCTCACACCTGCGCCCACCACTCGCACCTGCGCCCCCTCCCCCGCTCACACCTGCGCCCCCTCACACCTGTGCTCTCCACTCTCGTCTCCACCCACCGCTCACACCTGTGCCCACCTCTCTCACCTGCGCCTGCTGCTCATACCTCCGCCTGGGCGTCACGGTTCTTCCCGAGGCTTCTTCCGCTGCCTTGATCCGGGTTTCGGCTCGCTGCTCCCAGTAGGTTTCCTCGGCACCCCAATTGCCCCCATCGGACCCGCACATAGTCTGCTCCTTTAACAGCATCCTCCCTCCCGCCCGCCAGCAAGCTCCCAGCGCGGGACCGTCCTGCCGCCTTGCGCTCCGTGGGGTCCCCGCCGCCGTCCAGCGCAGCGTCCAGGTCAGCTCGTGCCCGGAGCAGGAGCCGCAGCGCACCCTGTCCCCATCCTCACCGGAGCCGGGTGGCTCACCCCCCTTGTGTCCCAAATCTGCTGCGTGTCTTCCCGAATGTCTCCTTGATCCCACCCCCATCCCATCTGACCCCCAACGTCCTTGCTCCTGAGGGCTGGGCTGTGATTAAAGGCAGACGAGGTCCTGGTTTGCGTGGCCGCGACCGAGTTCACCTGCAGAAAAGGTCCAGCTCGCTGCACTCCCGGCGCTTGGCCTCATCCGCGCTCGTCTTCCCGGACTCGGTGATACACTTTCGGCGGACGCTGTGGGGTCCCCCCGCCCTCGGCTGCCGTGGCCGCACCTTGAACGAGTCCCTGTTTGTGGAAACGGGCCGAGCGTTTTGGAAGCTCAGCCGCAGGAAGCACGGCTGCGCGCCGAACTTGCCGGAGGTTCCCCGGCCCTTCCGGCCCCGGGCTCCGCTTCCGATGCCTCCAGCTCAGAGTGAACCTTTCCGGATTCCCCACGTAAATCCTTTGATTCACGCGAATTACACCCACCCTCGTGGGATTCCAGGATGTCGAGCTGCCACCCAGTTTGTAAGTCTCTTGCCGCTACCGGGCGAGGTAAGTGCGGTCCTGCTGAAGGACAGGGCGCTGTCAGACCGTCGATGCGGTTTTCCAGGCATCTCAGAAAGAGCGCAGACAACGCTCTGGTTTATTTTGCAAGTAGCCAGAGAAGGGTGGGGGAAATCAGAAGAAGGAACAGGGAATAGTGGAGCAGAGAAAAACAGGGTCAGACTGTCCTTGGGGTGCAGATCGTGTCCCCAGAGACGGAGCCCTGGGCCCGATTCGTGCAGACTGTGAGCTGTATCATTCCAGACGCCCTCAGACAAATGCTCCAGACTTTGACGACCGCCGTCGTTATTTTCTGCATCCCTTCAAAGCCTGCCAGGCTCGCCAAGGAGACCCTGTTGTGTTCAAGAGCACCGGTGTCTTTGCCCTGAGGTAGGTAAAGAGGCAGAGACCCACAGGACTTGGGACCCAGCTCCCGAGGCTTCTCTCCAGGCTGATGAGCTCATGTCTATGTTCACCAGAAGCGACTTAGCCCTCAGCTCTTTACCAGAAGCTGGAAATTAAAAATGAAACATTATTGGAATCTCCAGCACCCCTCCCCTTTATCTTCCTATTCCTCTGTACCTGGAAATTTCAATAACCTAAGGGAAGAATGCTCTAAGGGAATTAAAATGTATTAAAAGAAACTCTAAGCAGAAAATTTTTAGCATTGTCAGAAGTATACAGAGAGGGAAATAGATACATTTAAAAATGGATACAAGGCAGTTAACATACAACAAAGCTAATATTTCCATCCAGCAAGTGAAGGCGATTTTAAAACAAATTGTGATGGTGTAACTAACTTGACCTATGGAAGAAAACAAAGATGGACATTTACTCTCAACCATGTTAAAAATCAAATTCCAGATAGACTCGTGACTTAGATACAAAATATAAATTAATAAAATACGTAGTTGCAATTAATAAGACAACTCAGAAAAAATTTTACTTGGAAACTATTGGATATTTAAGCGAGGAAGGTTTAAAACAATACTCTTCTGGGGCGCCTGGGTGGCGCAGTCGGTTAAGCGTCCGACTTCAGCCAGGTCACGATCTCGCGGTCCGTGAGTTCGAGCCCCGCGTCAGGCTCTGGGCTGATGGCTCGGAGCCTGGAGCCTGTTTCCGATTCTGTGTCTCCCTCTCTCTCTGCCCCTCCCCCGTTCATGCTCTGTCTCTCTCTGTCCCAAAAATAAATAAAAAACGTTGAAAAAAAATTAAAAAAAAAATAAAACAATACTCTTCAATAAAAGTTTATGAAATCATAATAAAACACCTTAACTCAAATGTACACAAACAGAAGGGGAAATCCACCTGAAAATTAGCAATGAACCAGTCAGAAATGATGTAAAAGGGCTGCTTTGTTCTATGACTTCATTGTTTGAACCAAGAACAGTTTCAAGCAATTTTAATTCTGTATTTTTGTGCTTTCACACGTTTTCCAGCACTCTTCTAAAATATTTCCTCATAAATTTAAATCACTCCCAAGAATGTAACTTGTAGCATATGGTAAACTTAAGAAAGAATCCAATCAATGATTGAATACTGTCCATTGGAAAGTAAAAGCTTTAACGATCTACATGCACTAGGATTTTCTAAAAATATACTTGGTGAAATAAGTAAGACAGAGAAAGACAAATACCTTATGATCTCATTTATATGTGAGATCTAAAACAAACCTGAAACTAATATGATGTTATATATTATTTATACCTCAATTAAAAAAATATGGCATGCTTTTAAGAGTTGAAAGTGCTCATGAATTCTCTTTTAAAAATATTTCTGTTCTATATCTGCCACAAAATTTTATCCCAGTATATTGCATTTTTATGCTTAAAGTCTGTGATTAATGACCCAATTATCCCAGTCTAAAACAAAATCATATAAAAATTGAGGTATGATTTTTAGTTATTTCAGGTGTGTAAGTCTCTCTACTTTAAATGTTTTTCTTCTTGTTTGAGCAGCTATTAAACCTAATAGCAGGCAACAAAACATTAAACATACTTTTTCATAAGTACAGGATATGAAAAATAATATTATACTGGAACTTAATGAAACTGATGGGACTTCCTTCCCTTCCCTCCCCCCACCCCCTTACAGTCACGTGTCTACAGATGAAATGGAATGGAACGGAGCGGAATAGAAATGGTTTGGAAAAGATAGTAAAACGACCAGTAGTTTATAGAAAGGTGGGGATCAAATTGAAAAGGAAACCCTAAGGTCCCACCGAGATTTGAACTCGGATCGCTGGATTCAGAGTCCAGAGTGCTGACCATTACACCATGGGGCCCACCTGGCCACTTTGCCCCCTAATTTGGTGACATAGTTCTTCTTGCCCAAGTCCCCTGATCTATAAGCACAGGTGACTTTTCCACCTCCGGGATGGAGTCGTGGACGTTCACCTGTCGCACATCTCCTACCCCAGGGTCTTATTGGAAAACACCGGCTTCCAAACGTCAGGAACCCTCCCGCCCCCCCTTTTACCTGCGTATTCCCCCAAGCGGTTCCGGAACGGGGTGCTCCGGGCCCCTAAATAGGAGCACAGGTGAGGTCGTGACCCGGGCCGAGCCGTCATCGAGGTTCAGGTTTTGTGACAGGTGTTTGTATTGTTACCTCACGTGAGGCTCACACGCGCCCTGGGAGGTGGGGACACCTGAGGCCGAGGCCTGCGGTCCTTCACTCCGCTTGCTTATCAAGGCTGATTTCCTTCTGCGGGCCCTGCACCTGCGCGGGGGACCGGGGACAGGACTGGAGGAAGGTCCTTGCGGCCCTGGGGCACCTGTGTGTGTGTGTGGGGGGGGGGACCGGTGACGGGGAGGGAGGAGGGTCCCTGCGGCACCTCTTTGGGGGTGGACTGGGGACCGGGAGGGAGGAGGGTCCCTGCGACCCTGGAGCACCTGTGTGTGTGGGGTCCGGTGGCGGGAGGGAGGTCCCTGCGGCTCCGGCACCAGCCCCGTGCCCTCCAGTCCTCTCCCCGACGGAAAGAGCGTGTGGGAGGCCACCGAACGCACGTGACTCGGGGAATGCGTGTCGTGGGGCGCGCCCTGGACATAGCGGAGTAGCGTACGGACCTGGCACCTGCTGGAGCGACACGGGGGCCTCCCGCCCGCCACCGCCCTTTCGTTGGCTGCGTGCGCGCTCTGGGTGCTTTCCCAGGATCCGGAGCCTGTGGGCGCGGGACAGCCGGGCCGGGCTGCCCCCCGGGACTTCAGGATCCGGAGCCCGTGGGCGCAGGGCCGCCGGCCCGGGCCGCCTCCCCAGATTAAAGGCTTCTGCGGCGAAGCGCTGCGAGGACGGCGCGCCCCCTGGTGGACACAGACGGCAAAGCGCAACAAAGCGCCGCGAAACCAGGCCGCCCCCAACACCCCGACCCAGGAGGACCGAACCCCGCAACGCGCCGCTCTCCCTGTAAACACCGGGCTTCTTGCGGGGTCCCCTTGCAGAGCGAGTTTTGCAGGGTGGTTCTTTCTGGAAAGGGGGGCTGGGAATTTTCCTGAAGCCTAGAACAGGTGCAGGTCGTATTCGCGCAGAGTGGGTAGGAACTCGTCGGGACAGAGGGTGCAAATCCTCCGCGGGTCCTTCAATCCGCCAAGACACGGCGCAGATGAGGAAAAGGTCCTGACAAAGAACACCTTTAACCCTGCGCCGGGAAAGCCCCGACGTTTCTCATTCCTCCACGAAGGCAGCCAGAGGTGAACACACTAGTTCAATCACAGTTTCCGACGCCAAAGGAAAAAAAGAATCCCAATGACCTTGACCTTGGGAGGTTCAGGGAGGGCCCCTGACTTGAGCAGCAGCGGCTCCCCGTTTATCAGCACGTCTGTGCTCTTGCTGGGCGCCTCCTGCGGGGGGGGGGGGTTTCCCTTCGCCCGCAGGTGAGCCGGCTGAGAGCCCGGGTGTGACCTGAGCGGGCGCCCAGCAAGGGCACCGTCCAGGAGCCTATGTCTCCGTCCTGCGCCCTCGGAGACGAGATCGGAGCACCCTCAGCCCAAGTCCGCTTCCTGTGCCCACTCCGAAGTCTTCAGCGAACGCACGATTAGGGCGCTCCGGAGGCGGGCCTCGGGAGCTGGGCAGGAATGCAGGGAAAGGGGCCTTTCTTCCCTGAAGTGAGTTCTTGCCCAAAACAGGCGAAATACGGTGGTCCGACCCCCTCCTCCTCCCTTTAGCCACTGAGTGGCCTCATTAAGACCACTCGTTGTGGACATTCATCTCCAGGGAGACGTCTGCTCCGGTCTGGGGGCAAATCTCGTTCTTAGCGGGTGTAGACCTCGGGATCATGGAAGGAAAAGGAGTGAGAAGGAACCAGGTATGGGTTCTGGGATGGGTGAGTCAGTCCGGGTGCACGGCCACGACCAGGGCCCGTGGGACCCAGACCTGAAAGGTGAGCGGGCGTCAGGACTGACCCCTCCCCCTCGCGCAGGAGGGAGGGTTTCTTGCACGAGGAATTGAAACCCGAGGCGGGATGAGAAGGGGAACACCGAGGAGGCACTGACGCCCGGGGCCAGGGAGCCAGCGGCGGCCCCAGGGAGAAGGGCTGCAGGGTGCAAGTTGGTTTTTGGAGAACACGAGGGCAGAGGGGGAGGGCGAAGACATTGAGTGGGTAGAAAACGAGAAGAGACGGGGGAAGAACGGAAAGAACAGAAATACTTTTACCCCGGCTGGTGACTAGAAGCTGACGCGACACCCCGCGAGGGGCAGGAACAGTGACAGACGGACGAGGCAGGAGATGCGGGCAGGTTAGGGCCGCGATCGTGCTGCGGCGAGAATTCTGCAAGCGACCAGCACGGGCGTCCACGCAGCACGACTCACGTGCAAGAAGGAATCTCGGAAGCGTGCAGCTCGCCGAGGGGAGGGGGTGGGGCGAGGGGGCCTGCAAGGGCTGGGGGCCGCGGGAAGCTCCGAGGGGTCGAGGGGGGCCGCAAAGGCTGGGAGCCACGGGCAGGGGACCGTTCGCTCTGCGGGCCTGGGCTTGGTGAGAGCGTCCGATGGAGGAGGCCAAGCGCGGGGAGGGCGGACCCGCTCAGACCGGGTATTGATCACTTCTCAGCTCAGATCCCTTTTCCCGTCTCACAGTAATCTGGCCATTCCTCGTAAAACGGAAGTCCTTCTGTGTGCACTACCTCCTCTGTAGGAATCCAGCCAAGGGCACACGTGGGGGACAGGAGTCCCCCCCCCCCGACCCCCCCCAATCTGGATCTGGGAGCAGTTTACAGGATTGGAGACTGCTTCTTGTTGTGCGCGTTTCTCCGCGGGGTCTCGCTCGCGCGGGCGGGCTCTGGCTTCCGGTAATATTATTGGTCGTTAGGGCTTCGTATGGGCTGCCTTACAGGGGGAGAGGGTCGTTTTAAGAGAGATCACGGGAAGAAAAATAGAAAAAAAAAAAAAAAAAATTGGCAAAGAGAAGCCCGGAAGGTCCCACCGAGATTTGAACTCGGATCGCTGGATTCAAAGTCCAGAGTGCTAACCATTACACCATGGGGCCGGCGGGTGCCGTTGCTTAGCAGGTATCCCTTGTGATAAATATTCATCACTGAGGCGCTGCATCCTAATCCCCAGATTTTCATTTTTTTCCTCCTCCTTCCCCCCCGCCCACCAAGTAAAGCTGTATCGCCCCCTGCAGGCGCATTTTGGAAATGTGGGAGTGCTTTGGCTGTCTCCATGG
Source organism: Panthera leo (assembly GCF_018350215.1). Lineage (NCBI taxonomy): Eukaryota > Metazoa > Chordata > Mammalia > Carnivora > Felidae > Panthera > Panthera leo. The sequence continues at coordinate 2,789,070 of NC_056683.1, read as the reverse complement.
CTGGGGGCACGAATGGCTGTTACAGGTCAAGACCGACCCGAGAGGCCGAAGGCCTGACCTACTCAGGACAGTCTTCTACAAAGACTGGTCCTTAGGACTGCGCGGCTTTGGTGGCACCACCTTCTGTGCCCTTCATCCGGTTTTCAGGCGCCTTTTTTAACTGAAATTCCTGCTCCCACCTTTGCACCCGTCTGTCCATAGTGAATCGTCTCGTGGACATCTGGCAGGACGCTGTCGGACTTCGTTAGCGTTTTGAGGTTAATTCTGACGTGGGAAGTCACAGTTTCTGGTCGGGGGTGTTGGGAGACTCACGGTTGGAATCCTAAGTCACCACAGGAGAAGTCTGACCGCTGTGAGGCCGCCGTACTGTTAAGTGGCCCGGACCCCGTGTCAGTGGTCTGGCCCACAGTGTCAACGCACAGGGGTGGGGATAAAGATGCCGTCAGGTGATTGTCGCCCTCCGCAGCTATGCCGAGAGTCACCCCAAGTCGGTGAACTTCCACCTGAGCTCCAGACATCTTGGGGCACATCCTGACCACAGAATCCACGAATATAACGAAATGTTTCTTATGGTACCAGATTTTGGGCTGGCTTCCTATGCAGTAATGGTAACCAGAAAAACTTCTAGAAACAGGAATTTTCCCTGTCTACTCCCTCAGTATTGCCCGGTAGGATTGTCCTCAATTTGTCGTCACCGTAAGTAATATGTTAATGAACATCAGCGTTCGTGTCTTCTTATGGGCCTATTTAAGAACTTGCGATAGGCCTCCCAACATGATGATTGTTTACAAAATTGTTGGCCCTGGGGTCTGCAAGAGTGGGATGGAATTTGAAAAGTTAAAAATATGAAGTAGATGATTAAGGCTAAGAAGAACCCCCCCCTCCCCCCTCCCAAAGACGCCCTCTAAGGGCCATGTATTGTTATATGAAGCGAAAAAAGACATTTGTGGGTCATCACTCACGCAGTGTCGTTCCAGAGTCTGCCTGGTGCTGGGGGTATGGTGGAGAACGGGATTCCTCTGTTAGAAGTCACCTCTTTAGGGAGAGTTTTACAAGAATACCCTTCGCTGCCCTGGATCCAGATCCTAGCGCACGGGAGGCCATCGGCTCTCATTTTGCGGCGCTAATTTTCAACAGCTGCCTAGAGAACCTTCGGGTTTGTGAGGTTCTATGCAGGAAGTAAGTTGCACTATGAGGAAGAGGCAGACGTGGCTGCCAAAGTGTGGTCCCAGATCAGCAATTATCAGCATCACCTGGAACTTGTTAAAAATGCAAATGTTGGGCCTGGTGGTCACAGACCCACTGAATCAGAAACTCTGGGGGTGGGGCTCAGCAATCTGTGTTTGAACAAGTCTTCCAGGAGAGTCTGATGCACCTGAAGTGTAAGAACCACTGTGTCTGAGGGTCTCGAACATGTTTGGCCTCAGTGTATACAGAACGTTTCTCACTGGTCACCTATTAACCATTGGCTGTCAGCCTTGCTGTGCTGTGTAAATACCTAGCACCAAACACCATCCCCAGAGACTCTGATTTAATTGGTTTGGGGAGGGGTAAAATGCTCCCAGGTCATTCTAAGCCTGGACAGGGTTGAGGGCTCCGGCCTCTGGCCCCCACCTGAGAGAAGGCCTCCCTCTTCTACTCACACTTTCCACGCCTCTCACACTCCCCTTCCTCCCACCTTAGACTTCAGAAGAATGCATCAATCGGTGGCCTGCTTTCTTAGAAAACATAAGTTACTCAAGGAGAGGAGGCGTGGTCTGAGGTTTGAGCAGGAACTTCTTTCTGCGGCCACGTCTGTCCGTCGGGGACATAGTCACTAGTCGGCCGCCCTAGGTCTGCTCTTTCACTGTCTTATCTCTTGTCAACGTGAGCTGCGACAGACTGAAGCAGAAGTTCTTGTAGGAAAATGTGAGGTTAAAGGAAACCGATTTAGAAAAAAACTTGCACGAAAGAAGATGGGGACTGTTTCTATACTAAACACCAAAAAATAAAAACCGAAGAATTCTCTTCCTCCTGGCAATGCCAATTAGAAAGAAGGACCTCCTGGATGGTAGAAGACAAGGCCCCACTTCTCTTGTATGAAATAAAACCCTCTTCAACTTCTTTTCTATTTCTTCACGTAGAATATAAAGTCAAGCCTGCCCAGTGAGGCCCTGTCTGCATACCGTACTGCGTCCCATATGGAGTTCTGTGCCAGTGTTCAAAGCTGCTACCCAGCAGTTTGCAGGTGATAAACACAGAGGAGTTTCATTAGATTTGTAAGGAAGTCTCCTAGGACCTCGGAACACGAGACATCGTTGCACAGCCTTCTGGCATTTATCTCCAAAGCGGGCACTTCTCATCCATTGGCTTCTTTGATCATAGGCTACAGAGGCAACAATGTTGTATATGAAATCTTTCCTTTAAGCAGGTCATAAATTCTTCTGAGCCTCTTCTAGTTCCAAAATAGTGATACTTTCTTTTTCTCCTTCATGCTCATGGAGCAAAGCGATCCTATGAATGCTGGACTAATTTAATAAATAATTTGAGAGCCTGCTTCACTTAAATAACCATCCAGTTATATTGGCGTGTAGAATTTTGCATATTTCAGAATCTTACTTGATAAGCTCGTCACAATTCGTATTAATTGCTTTATCTCGAAGGCCTGCCATTTTCAGAAGCCTGCGCAGAGTACAGAATGAAGCCTTTGGTATAACATTCCATCAGACTAATGGCTCGGGCCCATGGACTGCTCCCTTCTGCCTCCCCTTGTAGACTTTAGTCCCACCAATGATTACTGATTCCTTGAATGTGATACCCACTTTCCTACTTCTTCTGCCTAGAATGTTGTTTTGTATGATCCCCACCCCTACCAGTAATATCACCTGTCCTGTGCTCCTTGGGTTTTCCATACACATCTCTGCCAAGGCATTTATTATGTGTGTTTTATCTGTATTTGAGCAGGGGGATTCTTAGATTTATTTATTTGTTCGTTCATTCATTCATTTATGGGCAGTGCATGCCTGATTTAAAATTGGAAGAGCATAAAAAGGTTATAGTTGAAAAGATCCTCCCTGAGTCGTTGGCAGTTTATCTAGTATCCTTCTAGAGGCATTTTACAATCATACAAACATATGTATACAAAATTCTCTGCACACTATCCTGTGCCTTACTTTTTGCACTAGCCAGTAATGGAGACCATCACATATCGATACCTGGAGAAGCCTAATAGTACCCAGTCGTTACAAATGTGGATTCTGAAGCTAGATTCTTTAAAAATATGTTTGCATTACTTATTGGCTGTGCAACCTCAGGCTGTTTACTCAACCTCTCTGAATCCCTACTTTATAATCTATAAAACAGGCATAGTAGTAATTTCACTCATAAGGTTATTATAAAGATTAAAATATGGAATTTATGTGAGGAATCTTTTAGGACCTCGTCTGGCACGTGGTAAGCAATACATATTAGCTACTGTTATTAAGAAAAAGAGCATTTTTATTTGTTTTTACCATCAGAATAATGCACTGTAACTTATCGCTTTGTTTTTGATCACTCAGATTGCTTCTAGTCTCTTGTACTATAAACTGGGCTGCTGAAAAACTCTGTACACATATGTCATTTTGCACATTTTCACGAATAATACAATCCCAGAGGTGGTTTCTGGGTGTAAAAATAGATGCATTGTTTTGAAAGAGATTGTCAAATTTTCTTCCATGAAAGGATTACCAATTTTCAGGGCCCCCAGTGGTGACTGAGAATTAAGATCATGGAGTCTTACTCAGGAATTTCCATTTCTAACCCAACATACAATGACTGGCTTGTAGTGAGTATTAAAGGCAAAATAAAATGTTAGTTTAACTGGTTGGAAGGATTGGGAAATACAGTGGGGTTTTGGTGGCGGCAAGAAAGCATTTTAAAATCTGCTTTGGCATCTTTTTTTCCTAGCAAAGTCACAAGACTACTGGAAAGGAGGTGGACACAGAAGACTTTTATTTGTCACTTTGCGTTGGCCTACTACTACAGAGATTTCTTTCAGAAACTGGAAAGAGGAATAGATAAAAATTACTGAAGTTTCATTACTACCTTAATACAACAGGGTGGCGGGGGACCATAAGTAGCAACTGGCCGGAGTGCAATTGATTTACTGGCTTTCTGGTAGCAAAATGCCTTACTACTGCCATAACGTGTTTTCACCTTGGTTATTCCACGTGACTCTAACACAGACAAAGATACCGGCAAGAAGACAAAGGAACATTGAGTGACTAAGAGCCGCAACCTTCCTTTAGACCTCTCATTGTCATCTCCGAGTTATTCCCATTTTACAGAGGGAAGACGTGGAGATCTGTACCTTATGCAATTTGCTGCAAGACACAGCAAGAACTGGCCGGATGGGGCCAAGAGCCCAGCATGGTGCTAGGAACCTAGTTAATGCCCAATAAATCTGAAGAAATGAGGGGGTTACTGTAGAAGGATGATAAAAGCAAAGGCCTTCATTTACACTTTCCCTTCTCATCAGGGCAGGGATTATGCCCTAAAAGAGGCAGCCAATCCTACCAAAATCGAGGACTCAAATTTGGCAGCTTAAATTCCGTTCACGTTTTTTTTTTATTTTTATTTTTTGGCTGTGTGGCCTTGGGTAAGTGACTTGTTTTGCTTTACTTGAGAAAGGGAGGTGACCGTGCCCACTTCACAGAGCTGTTCTGAGGTGTTAACATGCACTGAGCACTGTACCTGCCATATTGGACGCCGTGCACCTGCTGGCGGTGTGTCCATCCTGCAGATCGGTACTCAGAGCCGTGCAAGGGGTGGAGCTGGAGCGAGAGCCCGGAGTTTCCGCTCCTATCCAGGGAGCCCAAGAACTTTGCTGTACCTTGTGCCCACATGTGCAGAATGGCGAATAGCACGTGGAGGCCCACATTCACTGACTAATCTCCTTTTCTTGCTTTAAATATCTAAAGCCGAGCCCTTAGGGCTCTTTAGTCCCTGCGAGGGCACCACGAAGACTGCCTCACCTCCGCCCAAGACGACCTCGGAGACTCAACGTAAGCTTTAGCACCCACCTCCCCCTCCTCCACCTTTGGAACGAGGAAGTGGGATGAATTGTGAGGCTTTCCCGCCCGTGTTCCTCTAGTTTCCACTTGGTCCGCAGAGTTCAAGCAAAAGGCTGGCCTCACTCCACTCTCCTTTCCCTTCAGTGCTCCAGGTTGTGACTTTGGTCCTTGGGGTTTCCACTTATACGGCCACTATCAGGTGTAGACATGGCAAGCGCGGGAACGCACGGGGAAGGGTGGTGCTAAGCGCCACCACAACGCTGCAGTCACGTCCAGGGCACCACCAAGCCCGTCACCCAGTCAACATGGCAGCGTCGAACCCACCTCCAGCCTTCTGGACGAGAAGACCCGAAGGCACGGTGCTTAAGGTGTCCCTGGAAAACGTGATCCGGGACGCTGTCACCTACCCAGAACAACACCCGTTTCCCTAGTAACAACAGTGCACCAGCTCTTCCTTAGCAAGTTTAAGTGGCTCTGAAAAGAGCCTTTGGGATTGGTTAACAGGACGCTTACTTGGCGAGTCTACTTGGAGCTGGTGTACTTGGTGACGGCCTTGGTGCCCTCGGACACGGCGTGCTTGGCCAGCTCCCCGGGCAGCAGCAGGCGCACGGCCGTCTGGATCTCCCGGGACGTGATGGTCGAGCGCTTGTTGTAATGCGCCAGGCGCGACGCCTCGCCCGCGATGCGCTCGAAGATGTCGTTCACGAACGAGTTCATGATGCCCATGGCCTTGGACGAGATGCCGGTGTCGGGGTGCACCTGCTTCAGCACCTTGTACACGTACACCGAGTAGCTCTCCTTGCGGCTGCGCTTGCGCTTCTTGCCGTCCTTCTTCTGCGCCTTGGTCACCGCCTTCTTCGAGCCCTTCTTCGGGGCCGGGGCGGACTTGGCTGGCTCAGGCATGGCCGGGACGACACAGGACGCGCTCAGAAAAAACGAAACTGTAGGGCGGGTAAGACGCAACTTGTCCGGTTTATATAGAAACCCTTATGCAAATAAGGTGTAAGTTACAGTCCTGGGTCTGATTGGTGGCTAGTCAACATGACGTCAGTAGTTAGCTCTGCCCAATCACGACGCGACACTCCCCAAACTGCATTCTCGTTGGAGAAAATAAAGCCACAAGCTTAGCCAATGCAAAGCCTTCTTTTTCGCGCCCAATCAGGGCTATAAAAAGTGCTGGGTGTGTGCTCGTGTCTCCAAGTGGCTGTAGAGTGTTTAGGTGGTCATGTCTGGACGCGGGAAGCAGGGCGGCAAGGCTCGCGCCAAGGCCAAGACGCGCTCGTCGCGGGCCGGGCTGCAGTTCCCGGTGGGGCGCGTGCACCGCCTGCTCCGCAAGGGCAACTACGCCGAGCGGGTTGGGGCCGGCGCGCCGGTGTACCTGGCGGCCGTGCTGGAGTACCTGACGGCCGAGATCCTGGAGCTGGCGGGCAACGCGGCCCGCGACAACAAGAAGACGCGCATCATCCCGCGCCACCTGCAGCTGGCCATCCGCAACGACGAGGAGCTCAACAAGCTGCTGGGCCGCGTCACCATCGCGCAGGGCGGCGTCCTGCCCAACATCCAGGCCGTGCTGTTGCCCAAGAAGACCGAGAGCCACCACAAAGCCAAGTGAGAAGGAAGCTTGGAAACCACTGAAAAACAAAAGGCTCTTTTCAGAGCCACTTCTATAGTCCTAAAAAGGTGACACGACTTGTTTTCTTCTCACGTTCTTTCGTTCAGGATGATTGAAGTGCAATTTCTAGTTGGGCTTTAGCTTCCTGTTCATACTTAAGAATTGGTATTGTAGTGGCCAAGGGCAGTGTGCCCCCAGGTTACCACATTGGCATATGACTCTGAACTAAATACACTTGGGAAACCTCCACTGTGTAAAGACACTCGGACTCCTCCTGTTTCTCTGAAAGCTGGATCACCAGAGACAGGAACTCTAAAGACTCGGGAGCTGCAGTTTCTGCTAGTCTGCTTTTGTTCAACTTGTTTCTTCAGTCCAGGATCTCAAACATGTTTTCTGTATTCTGCCAAATCCTAAGAGTTTTGTCTAAAAAGTAAAAACTTCCGCCTTGGTCATTGATTGGGGTCCCAAACTTCAGTGGGCCTCTGCATGTAATAAAACACACTTTTTATTATTCTAGTTCTTAAACCAGGTTAGGAGTGGGTACAATGAAGGGAGAAGAATTTTTTCCCTTTCCTACAGTGTTTAGGATACTTTGCTAACAAGTTAACATTTGTGAACTAAATAGACTGATTTCAAAGTCATTTATTTGAATGTACAAGGACATTAAGTTGATTCAAGGTGACTACCTATGTCAGTATCTGAAAGTTTGTCGTAGGTGACAATTTTACTATCAAGGTAACTTTGGGCAGGATGCAGGAGTGGTTTCCATATATGGTACACAAAACCACTGGGGTGTCAGGAAGATGGTAATTTTGAATTAAAAATTTGCCTTTAAAGAATAATTTGGTTTTAATGATCTGTTTACTAAAAGTATTCAAATGCAGTTTATAGTATTATAATTATTCATGTGTATATTCATGTATATGAGTATATACATCTATTACCACATGGCCAAACGTGTAGATGTCCAATATAGCGGTACAATCTTGGTCGTAACAAGGATGGCACTGAATGCTAAGAACTGCAGTCCAAGTTTTCGTGATGGAGACCCAGTTTGAAAGAACAGAAACGCTTCCGAAAAGACAAAGGCCCTTTTGAGAATAGTGAGTTCAAAGATCCTGGTCCGTTGTCCATATTTCTACACAGGCAAAGCAAGATCCTTGTATACTAGTCCTTGGAAAAGACTGGAATATTTATGCTACTTACTAGTTTTGCAATCTCAATAAATGGATGCACAAAGACTATTTTTTCCTGTGGCCTCATTTATTAAATTGTAATGTACTTATACTTTCCACGAATTTTCGTTTCATATTCAGGTACTATACATTAAGGACACAACAATAAGACCCTGCCTGTCCAAAAGAAACTCATTCTAATGGGATAAAACCCAAAAGTAAATAATCAAAACACAAGATAGGAAGAGAAATAAGCACAGGACTTTGGGAGGACTAAGACGGAAGGATAAGGAAGGAGAGGGAACATCTCATCTGAAGGTTGGAGGAAACTGGGAATTAGAGGAAAGGGTGGGGATCTCAGCACAGAATGAGCAGCACCAGATTCATGGCTTGTGATATTTCAGGCAATGACACGAAGTTCGATACTGGCCACAGAGCAGATTGCAAGAGACAGGAAGAAGCCAGAAGGGATCTGTAGGCCACTTGCTTGGTTTTAAAGACTTTTATATACTAATGACTCCCAAACCTTACTTTTTATGTACTAATGACTCCCAAACCTTTATGTCCATCCCAGACTTACCTCCTGAGTTAAGATGTACATATTCACGTACATTCTGAAATTCTTGCAGATCTCTAGGAAAGTGAAAATGCACATCCCAGACTGATCAGACCATCCCTCCTCCTTCAGTGAGCCTTAGAAGATGGCATCACATTCGACACGTTAGCATGAGCCAAAATGATCTGGGGTCACTGAGCATGCATTTTTGCGTGCCATTCCTATAGCAAAACTCAATTCCTCTTATGGGGTGATGAAAGCACACCTTGAAGGCCCAGAAAGAGCTGAGGTAGGTCACGAGATAATGTTTAGCACATGGAGTGGTTTCAGAGACTTAGACCCACAGATGAAAAAATGACCAGGTCCACACAACTAGAACTACTCACTGCCCCTGAATAAGTCTTCATATAATCAGAACGGAAAGACCAACTTGGAGAATTGTACTTTTTGCATACTCTGCCCAACCAGCAAGAGTATTGATCAGGGTGCACAGGGCCCTTAATAGCTGTTTCCCAGCCCAGGGGTAAGGAAAGCTTCACTTACACTCAATAACAATCTGTTTTGGATCAGCACAGCCTCGTGAGTGTGTGTGTGTGTGTGTGTGTGTGTGTGTGTGTGTGTGTGTGTCTGTGTCTGTGTGTGTGTAGGGAAGGGTAAATTGGGAGGGTGGGAGGGCACTGCTTTCCTCCAAATATACCTTCCCTTCCAGAGGAAGGCAGATTACCGAGAGGATATTTATAATACATTGTTTTGCTGGTAGAGGCTAGTAGGGCATTTTTAATTGGTAAAATACTGGCATTATCTTAAAACTCTGGATGTGGAAATCATAGGAACTAGTTAACCATGAACCCACTCACCTGAAGGCAATTGACACAATCAAGATGGGTGATTTTAAGTTAGCAGTTGTGACCTTGGAACCCAACTTCAAGAGTACAAAGTAACTTAGAAATTTCTTCCCACCTTCCTCAAAGTTGAGAAGGGACAGGGAGAACAAGGGAGAACATGTGCGGGTAGCTTCCTTGTGTTCACATCAAGTGGTCTACCAAGAAAAAGGGTTTAAGGAACCCCAGAGCAGAGTGGTTAAACAGGACTAAAAGTATAAATCGGAGTGCAAGCAGGCCAATAGCTAAGTGCACTTGTGAGGGTCTTTACTAACTTCCTAAAACACTGCAAAGCGCCCGGAAATGGTCGTTATCCACCGGTGAAACCAACCCGTCAATAAGTTACAGGGAAACAGTCCTTTTCAGCGTACATGTGGTGGCTCTGAAAAGAGCCTTTGGGAAGGAGTGACGGACCTTGTGGCTCAGGCCCGCTCTCCGCGGATGCGGCGCGCCAGCTGGATGTCCTTGGGCATGATGGTGACGCGCTTGGCGTGGATGGCGCACAGGTTGGTGTCCTCGAAGAGCCCCACCAGGTAGGCCTCGCACGCCTCCTGCAGCGCCATCACGGCCGAGCTCTGGAAGCGCAGGTCGGTCTTGAAGTCCTGCGCGATCTCGCGCACCAGCCGCTGGAACGGCAGCTTGCGGATCAGCAGCTCGGTGGACTTCTGGTAGCGGCGGATCTCGCGCAGGGCCACCGTGCCGGGCCGGTAGCGGTGCGGCTTCTTGACGCCGCCGGTGGCCGGCGCGCTCTTGCGGGCCGCCTTGGTGGCCAGCTGCTTGCGCGGGGCCTTGCCGCCCGTCGACTTGCGCGCCGTCTGCTTTGTGCGAGCCATGGCTTGGACGTTGGATGCCAGTAAGAAAAGGAAGCCGGTTCCGTTTTATTTATAGTGAGAGTCAGAAGCTGATTGGACAAAAGGGGACCAGCCTACACAACCGGTAACCGGATTGGTTAAAGACTCGAAACTTTTATGGAGCGCCGAGTGTGCTGATGGTCTTGTCCACGACCTCAATATGTATTTTTTGTCCGCTTTATATTAGCGATTTCCTGTAGAAATAAATGCAAGCTACATAAGAAACATATTTTCACATTATATCCACATTAGAACGAAATAAACAAATTATTTTAAATATTTTGTTTAACCTAGTATTTCCAAAATCATTTCAACATGTAATCAATCAGCAACTGTTAGATATTTTACATTCCTTTCTCCAAACTCTGCGGAATCCAGTGTGCATTTTACACGTACAGCACTTCTTAATTCAGACTAGCCACACGTCCCGTGATCACTAGACACAACTGGCTACCATTCTGGACAGCTCAATTCTATACCATCTCCCCTCAATTTTTTCTACTTTTTACATTTTGGGATTTGTTATTTTTCAACAAGGAAATTCTAACTTGCATGCAAACAATCCACAGACTAGAAACTTCATAGGGAAACATTGTTCCACTAACTTCTCATTTTCAGAGAATACAAACCAATTCCATTGCAGCATACATTGTTTTTCTGCTAACTTGTAAACTCAAAATTACGATACCTGTCTTGTTTTACTAACGGGGGAGGAGAGACTGGCTTTGCAAAGGACATGAAGCATGGTGTGTAATTTAGCAGAATTACTCGTATTCCTGTTTTAAGGATTATCTACTTCCCCACCACCAGTAACCTATGGTGGGTCTACCCATCTGCATGTACATCCAGAAATTCTCACTCGAAAGTGGCAAGTCCATACGATAGGTTCTTTGGATGACATGAAAAGTTAGAGAGGACGGATTTGAAAACTTTAGGACTAGGAAAGCGAACGTTTTACTCGATTGCTTTTGCTTAACGTATTAAGTTGCGAGACTGATGACGTTTCAGAATTGTTATCAAAAACAAAAGGTACTTCGTGTACAGTTCTTCACAGGAAATTGTAGGTGGCTCTTAAAAGAGCCTTTGGTTTATGCGGGAGAGAGGCGTTGTGGCAAATTAATCCAGGATTCTATTTGCCCTTGGCTTTGTGGTGGCTCTCGGTCTTCTTGGGCAGCAGCACGGCCTGGATGTTGGGCAGGACGCCGCCCTGCGCGATGGTGACGCGGCCCAGCAGCTTGTTGAGCTCCTCGTCGTTGCGGATGGCCAGCTGCAGGTGGCGCGGGATGATGCGCGTCTTCTTGTTGTCGCGGGCCGCGTTGCCCGCCAGCTCCAGGATCTCGGCCGTCAGGTACTCCAGCACGGCCGCCAGGTACACCGGCGCGCCGGCCCCGACCCGCTCGGCGTAGTTGCCCTTGCGGAGCAGGCGGTGCACGCGCCCCACCGGGAACTGCAGGCCGGCCCGCGACGAGCGCGTCTTGGCCTTGGCGCGAGCCTTGCCGCCCTGTTTTCCGCGTCCAGACATGACCACCTAAACACTCTAGAGACACTTGGCGACACGAGCACACAACCAGCACTTTTTATAGCCCTGATTGGGCGCGAAAAAGAAGGCTTTGCATTGGCTAAGCTTGTGGCTTTATTTTCTCCAACGAGAATGCAGTTTGGGGAGTGTCGCGTCGTGATTGGGCAGAGCTAACTACTGACGTCATGTTGACTAGCCACCAATCAGACCCAGGACTGTAACTTACACCTTATTTGCATAAGGGTTTCTATATAAACCCGACAAGTTGCGTCTTACCCGCCCTACAGTTTCGTTTTTTCTGAGCGCGTCCTGTGTTGTCCCGGCCATGCCTGAGCCAGCCAAGTCCGCCCCGGCCCCGAAGAAGGGCTCGAAGAAGGCGGTGACCAAGGCGCAGAAGAAGGACGGCAAGAAGCGCAAGCGCAGCCGCAAGGAGAGCTACTCGGTGTACGTGTACAAGGTGCTGAAGCAGGTGCACCCCGACACCGGCATCTCGTCCAAGGCCATGGGCATCATGAACTCGTTCGTGAACGACATCTTCGAGCGCATCGCGGGCGAGGCGTCGCGCCTGGCGCATTACAACAAGCGCTCGACCATCACGTCCCGGGAGATCCAGACGGCCGTGCGCCTGCTGCTGCCCGGGGAGCTGGCCAAGCACGCCGTGTCCGAGGGCACCAAGGCTGTCACCAAGTACACCAGCTCCAAGTAAACTCGCCTTTACCAGAAAGATCGGATTTTCCAGACACATACCCCAAAGGCTCTTTTTAGAGCCATCCACGCTTTCTAAGAAAGAGCTTGTTCGCTGTTAGCCTTGCTTAATGTAGAATTGGGTGTTGTATGTTCTCTTAGAAGTAAATAATTTATGAGAAACTGACATTCTTGTTAGGATTTGCCTGGAGCATTTTAGCATCAAATTTGAAGTTGCTTTTTAGTATGAAATCTTGTGTACTAAGAAAAAGTCAAGATACCACCTCGGTTTTCTAAGTTGGGCTGCAATACTATTCAGAGGTTCCTATGGTGAACTATGTAGAACGTAGTGATTTCTGGCTTCTTCCACTTAATCTGTGCCTAGACCTACGCTAGTTTTCTCCGGGGTAAGAGGAATAAGACAGGAACATGGGATGTGGGTCTTCGTTGATATGGCTGGTGCCATCTACGTGCCCCCAGACTCCCCTGATTCTACCTCCAGCTCCATCTTTTACTGCTTTATAGTTGGAAGGTAATGTTAATGTCAGGACAGCAGTGCTGATTGAAAACTTGGTGACTTAACATCACCAGACAGCGTAGTTCAGACTATTCTATTTTCTACTTCCTCACCTGGTCACCTCTGTCAGTTTACCCCACGAAGGCGTCCATACCGTGCCCCTCCCCCCCGCCCCCTCGTAAAAGTATAAGCATTATTAAAGGGCCGTCAGTAAAGGTGTAACAAATACAGTTTGAAAAATAAATCTGAGCCCTTTCCCATCAGGCTAAATGAAGACTTGGAGAAGTTTCTTTTCCTTCTCCGCCTCTTCAATTCTCTTTAATATTCCCAGTAACTCAGTGTGTCTTTTTTATTTGTATAAAGTCCACCGTTCTTCACTCCTCCATGTATGCAGCAAATTGGTCTCCAGTGCCTGGTAGGTGCTAAGACACGTTCCTGCAATGAGAAAGTCCCAGCATCTCCAGAGGAAACAGAAGAAAATGCGGACTTGTGCAAATAAGCTGGGAAATGAGCTAAGTGGAGCCTGCTGAGTGGGTAAGACCCTGTAGCGGGGAGGGAAGCCTGCTCCAGGCAGGTTGGTCTGAGCACCTAGCACACCCTTAGAGACTTTGGAAGCTACTTTAGAGTGCCTGGAGGCTGGGATGCCTGGAGATGAAGGTGGAAAGGCCAGCCGAAGGTGGGGCAGAAAACCTTAGATAGTGTGAAGCCCGGCACACCTTGTCAAGAAACATAATGTTTATCTACTGGGAGAAATCAGACTGCAGAAATTGAAAATGTTGCAAGACGTAGGATTCTGAATCATTTTCCCGGTGGCCCGGGTGAGAACAGATTGAAAGGGAGTGAGATCCGGGTCAAAACGTTGGAAATACCAGCCAGGGGCGAGGTCGGGACTAAGGAGGCAGCAGTCAGAAGAGGAGGCCGGACGGGGAAAAGGAAGCAGAAAGGTCAGGCCTTGCTGCACACGGACGGAGTGACAGAAGGTGGCAGAGCACGACGGAGTGACAGAAGGTGGCAGAGCACAGGCTGATGTCCAGCTTTCAGCTGGAGCAATGTCAGTGCTCAAGAAAGGGGGCTCAGAAAGGGGACTTGGGAGGAGGAGAGGCTCGCCACGCTCATTCCGATCGGGTTCCAGACTCGCTGCCCCCAAATACGGCACCTTGGCCCTTGGCATATATTAATATCTTGAGCTTGAAAGAGTTTGAGAAACTAAAAAGCTGGAAGGTCGCTCAGGCCCCCCTCCCCCTACCCCGCTCCGCCCTTTGACCCTGAGGCGGGAGAAGAGCCTCCCCAGGGAAAGGTGCCCTCCCTGCACCCAGAGGAAGGGAGGCCTTCTTGTCACCGGAGACAGGGAATTGGGGGCCAAAAGGCCATTTGAAAAAACCTTATTATTTCTTCAACTGACTACCCCAAGCCCAAAGCCCTGTGTCTTGTCCATTCCTCACAAATTCATCTTTTTTCTAAAAGGTATGGAGGTTCCCCTGAGAGAGTCACTTTGAGACGTCCTGCTCTTGTGAAGGCTCTCATGTAGAATGGAAAAATTCAGCAAGATTTGGACCCTTTTTTTCCCTGTTGTTCTGTCTCACGTTGGTTTAATTCTTAGCCAGAGATCCGAAGAGGATTGAGAATTGTCTATTTCCCTACATTTCATTCAGCAAATATTTATTGCCCCGATACTAGGAGCCTGATCCCGTTCTAAGCCCAGCAATGTGACAGTGACCTGGTTCAGAACAAGTCTCAAAATGCCCCTTTGACAAGTGGACTATTTGGCACAAGAACTAAAGCCAATCAACAACCTCACAGGCCAAGAAAAACTTTTGCCCCTCCCTTAACTGCCTTAAAGGATTTTGATAAGGGGTTGATAACAGGGAGAGCTATTACCAGACAGAACGTTTAATGTGGAAAGATGTTGCGAGGCCGGGCAAACATCTGATTAACCAAACAGCGGCTCTTATCTTCCTGGGATTGGCCCTCCTCCCCTTTGCAGCCCCCGGTCCCCATCCCATCCCTCAGCCAGGGAGGGGGGCTCAGCCTCGACTGCCTGACTGCCTTGGAGTCTCTTATTTTTTACAGGGCTTCTGTACTTATGAAATCAAATTTGGTTTTTTCCCCCATTAATCTGTTGTATGTCATTTCAATTAGTGGACCAGCCAATGAACCATGAAAGGAATAAAGGGAAAATTTCCAGTTCCTACAATGTACAAAATGACGAGCTCTTTCTTTTAAAGATGTCAATTTTTCTGCCCCAGTTAATAAGTGCAATGCAGTGATGTGAAAACTTCCAAAAGGGGCTCATTTTTCCTTTAAACCTGAAACAAGATCCAGTATTTTGCAGGGGAGCAGAATATACCAACTCAAACTATGTCGCTTTGGTATTTTATCAGTGATGGTAAACTCACATGCACAACAGTTATCGCTGGCACAGGTGAATGTGATAAGAATTTTGTGGAAAGTGTAGTAATATTAATCAAATACCACAAAATCTGCATCCTTTCTGACAAAGCATTTCAACTCTAGGTTATCCTCAGGTTTATGTATAAATCTCCTTTAAAATTGAAAAAAAAAAAAAGAAAGCACATTATGTTAAGTACTAGAACATTTGTTTAAAATGTATCATAGAAACTGCTTATGATGGAATATCACACAGATATAAAAATAATCACTTTTTTCACCTTCAGTCATGTAACTTTTCCAAAGTTCCAAGTGAAAATAGATTTCCTTTGGCAAAGGAAACTGATTAAAATATAGAACAGAATAGACTTTTTGGTAATAGTTCTGTCAGGGAGGGAGAATATCCTGTCCGTTTCTAGGTCCTTCTAGCTAGGCTAAGAATCAAATTGACATGAAACAGATTAACAGGAGAAAATCAAATATAATAGTGTACGTACAGAGAATCCACACAGACATGACATTTCAAAGACAGTCCAGCAAAATGAGGCATATGTCAGGCTGAACTAAGGAAGGGACAGGGGTCTGGGACTTCAAAGGGAAGGAATGCACTGCTGAAGAGTTTGGTTAACCGACATCTGCCGGTCCACTCAGTGGGGCATCGAGAGGACTCTGATCAAACAGGCCTTGCCGGGTCCCTGCCCATCTTCTATACGTAGTTCATAATATAGTTATCGACTGTGAAAGCTCGCTTCCTGGAGAGGTCCTCTATGCAATTTCTTTTTATTTAGTTGTGGAGGAGGTAAAAAGCTTTCCTGAATTTGCTGGATTTTAATAACCTTCACGCCAGACTGGCCCATCTTAGTGGCCTGCCCTTGCCCCCACAGTTCCAAGTATGAATCACTGTTAAAAGTGACACATCGATCAGTGGGGAAAAGAATTCTTTTAAACATCTGGTTTATTAAGGATTTACTAGAGAATTGGTTAAAGTGTACTATAGAGAATTCTTAAGGAAGAATACCACGTGGATATTAAAAACATCTTTTTTCTCTTTAGAGAGAGGAAATTGACTAAAAATATAATCAGCATAAAGAAGTTCCACAATCCCTATGCACGGGCACTGTGTAAATTTTCTTTGAAAAAAATATGTGCATATATCTGTTCACCAAAATATCAAAGTAGCCAGTAGTCGCAAGTGCTCTCTGTATCCTGGGGTAAGAGCTTGCTAGTTTATTGCTTGCCCTTTTTTTTTTCTTTTTTTTTTTTTTTTGCATCTTTCATAACATTCAAAGGCAATTTTTAAAGTTTTAACACGTGGTCACAAAAGGTACTAGGTATAGAACAAAACAGCACAAGGAAACCGAAGGCTTTTTTTTTTTTTTTTTTTTTGGTCAGACTTCCCTCCCCCACTGGGTGGCACTTCGCGGCTTCCTTAGGTTCTCAGTTCGGTCCGCCAGCGGGTATATAAAAGCCCGCCGCTCTGGGGACGTGATAGGGTTTTGTGGAGGCTTCCTTGTCGGCATGTCTGGTCGCGGCAAAGGCGGGAAGGGCCTGGGCAAGGGGGGCGCCAAGCGCCACCGCAAGGTGCTGCGCGACAACATCCAGGGCATCACCAAGCCCGCCATCCGGCGGCTGGCCCGGCGCGGCGGCGTCAAGCGCATCTCCGGCCTCATCTACGAGGAGACCCGCGGGGTGCTCAAGGTGTTCCTGGAGAACGTGATCCGGGACGCCGTCACCTACACGGAGCACGCCAAGCGCAAGACGGTGACGGCCATGGACGTGGTGTACGCGCTCAAGCGCCAGGGCCGCACCCTCTACGGCTTCGGAGGCTGAGCTCCAGGTTCCCGGCTTCCGGGGCTCTGCGCACCCCCGTCCCGCCCTGTCTACAAACAAAAGGCCCTTTTCAGGGCTCCCCCCACTCTCACAGAGGAGCCGTGACGCTGGTTTGACGCTCGCTGGTCCGCGTCCCGCACGGGTCGCTCCCTCCTGTTGCAAACCTACAACAGCGAACCTTTCCGCCTGGCTTGGGGTCTTGTTAGCTGCGAATTTGCTCGAGGAAGCAGGTCGTGTGAAGAGGCTTCTGAGGCCTGCGGTGGACACAACTTCCTTTTTGAGGCTTAACTGTGGGCCTGCTGGGGAGACCCCCTCCTGTGATCGGCCCCTTGCCAGAAGTCCTGCAGAGTCCGCTTGGCAGAGTTGAAAAAGTTTTCAGACTTAAAGTTAGGGAAGTTTTTATTCTAAGAAAGGTGGCAATCTATTAAGTTTGTAATTGAGGGCTCCGTCCCCTCTAAATGTCACCTGTCAATCAGGTCAGTGGTGTCTAAGTCTGGAGGGGCCATTAATGTCCTATTGTTCGCCATCACTTACTTCCCACGAAGAGTAGACGGCTTTTAAAAGTTAACGCTAAATGTGTTTTTGTATGTTTTAAGGGCAAGGATCCTAATCGGCGCTCGTTCAGCGTTAATTTACGACGTACAAATGGTGGATGTAACACATGGAAAATGTACTTTTAACTCGTGGGGAAATGTCAGCTTTGGCACCAGCAAGTGGACCCACGTGAACTTTGGACATAAAGACGAATCTCTCTAAGCATGTAAAACAAAATATTGTGAAAGTTAAGACGTAAATGTCCTGTTGTATAACTTTGCTTACTGAAGTGATGCGAGGTGGTGAAACGTCTAAACAGAGTCGTTATAGAAGCATCACTTGGTTGTGAGAGCAGGTTCAGTTCTAACTCTTTCCTGGGCCTCAGTTTTTTCACCTACACGGTTAGGAGGAGGAAGCGGAGGAGGAAGAGGAGGAGACCTCACTCAAAGGATTATTTTGAGGACTGAGTTGCTATGTGAAGCACTTGTCATTTACGCTCCGCCACTAATTGGCACCTCATTTTGTGACCTCCGGGTGTGAGCAACTTTTCTTGAACAAGCACATTCCAGTAGAGATCCAGCCACATTAATAGGAGACACTATAGTCTCTTAGGGAGCCGTGCATAATACTCTGGTGTATGTTTTTTTCCAAACAACTTTGCAAATGTCGGAGATATTCTATTTATTTATTTACGGAGTAGAATTTAGTGTTTCATTACTTACATATAACACCCAGTGCTCATCCCAACAAGTGTCCTCCTTAATGCCCATCACCCATCTCACCCATCCCCCACCCAATGGAGGTATTCTCTTGATTATTCTTACAATGTATACTTGTTCATTTGTACTCATTCTGGGTTTATGCCTTGCTGGCCTCAAAATACACCACCAGAGGGGCGCCTGGGTGGCGCAGTCGGTTGAGCGTCCGACTTCAGCCAGGTCACGATCTCGCGGTCCGTGAGTTCGAGCCCCGCGTCAGGCTCTGGGCTGATGGCTCGGAGCCTGGAGCCTGTTTCTGATTCTGTGTCTCCCTCTCTCTCTGCCCCTCCCTCGTTCATGCTCTGTCTCTCTCTGTCTCAAAAATAAATAAGCGTTAAAAACATTAAAAAAAAAATATTTCATCTGGTTAACTTAGGAATGTATAGTTTATTTTTGATTTGCCCTCTTTTTTCCAATTACACGATATATAAGAAAAGAGTTCTCACAATTGTATATTGCTAATTACAAAGTACATCTTTTCTCATAAAATGAGAAAATACGTGTGGCCTCCTGGCCACGTGGGAAACTACAAGAGGAGTTTAGATACAAGTAATACCTTCAGAGTTTCATTATTCAAAATTTGGGGCCTGGATTTATGAAAGGTAATATCAAGAAATTTTGAATGTTTCTTTAAATCAGGCTATGAACATAAGCCATGGATTTCTGAAGACAAGTACTAGAATATTAACTATAAAAATAACAAATGTACAGAATACTTAAGGATTTTTTTTTTCAACGTTTTTTATTTATTTTTGGGACAGAGAGAGACAGAGCATGAACGGGGGAGGGGCAGAGAGAGAGGGAGACACAGAATCGGAAACAGGCTCCAGGCTCCGAGCCGTCAGCCCAGAGCCTGACGCGGGGCTCGAACTCACGGACCGCGAGATCGTGACCTGGCTGAAGTCGGACGCTTAACCGACTGCGCCACCCAGGCGCCCCTTAAGGATTTTTTTTTTAGTTGTTTATTTTTAAGAACTGAGAGACCGTTACCAGAATTATTCAAGAAATCAGTGGAAAGCCGCAAACAGACAATAGACCTTCAGAAGGTGTTGGGGAAAT
The DNA here is from genome assembly GCF_018350215.1 of Panthera leo. NCBI lineage: Eukaryota > Metazoa > Chordata > Mammalia > Carnivora > Felidae > Panthera > Panthera leo. The sequence continues at coordinate 2,769,673 of NC_056683.1, read as the reverse complement.
ATAATCAAAACCAAATTCTCCCGACAGACAATCTCCTACTGGAATAGCAAAGACAAAAGGAAATCTCATTCAAAACACTGTGGGTTTTGCAATTTAGAGTCATATGTTAGCGGAAGTTAGCGCAAGTATTCCCAGGAAAATGAGAGATCACAATCATTAAGAAAGACCGCACTGTATTTCCGAGATGCATCCAGGGTCCTGAGTTGGGAGAAGGCCAGGTGCATATTTAGTATTTGACCTTACAAAGGTTAACTCTTGGTGAAGCACGGGCAAATGTTTAAAGTTTTTAATTTCAGCTTTAGGGGGAAAAATATCTATCTATCATCTATCTATCTATCTATATCTATATCTAATATCTCGATCACTGTTTACTTTTTCTATATACCTGTGGGAATTACTACTTCGGCCTGTGTATATGCACTGGCCGAGCTTTCTACCCACCTCCAGATTGTCACCTTTGACTTTGGGTTTCTTTCTCTACTTGCTAAGATCTGGTCTGGAGGAATATTAAGACCTACTTTGAATTTAGGTCTGGATTCATGTCCTAACCCCTTGTTTGATTCCTTTTCCACTCTTCCACTCCCAAGATCCCTGCAGTAGCCCCTCTGGGTTTAGGGTCTGCCTTGTTTTGTCACCCTAACATTTCTGTAATGCAACCTTGTTTCCCTTGTTACTTAGTTGAGATGCCTTCCAATTGCGTCCCACCCTCAGCACCCCTCCGTGGGGGATTAGCCTGCAAGTCTTCTACCACCTACCGGTCTCCACACTGGGTGGAAACCGGGATCCGAGCCAGGGGGCCAACCACGTGCTGCATGCATCAGAAAGGGGGCAAGGAAGGACGGCTCGTCACTACTGCTGCTCTCCAGTCCCCTTAGCACGCACTGGTTTCTCGAGCAGAGGACATAGGTCAGCAGAATAAAGGCCACTAAACAGGAACTAAACTTGAAAGCGTCGAGAATACTAAACGCACCAAGCCACGAATTCAGCGCGGAGACGCGGAGTCCGTCTCGTCTCCGTCTCAACCCTGACACAGGTACACCTTCTGGACAGAAAAAATCGTCCCACTTCCAACTGCGGCCATACCGAAGCTCCTAGTGCAGCATTAAACCCCCAAACGCCAGACCTAAACGTTAAACAGAGAACACCAAGCACGTTTGCTAAATACACTGATGCCCAAGGAAGACGCGGGCAGTTGGCAAGAAGACTTTCCTAGTCTGGACACGTAAGGAATAGGAGTGCAAAGGCCAGAATAGGAGTTAACACAACAAAGCCAGAAAACACAGCGAAACCCGCGTCACGGCTCCTTCGCTGAGAGGATGGGGGCCCTGAAAAGGGCCTTTTCTGTGCTTAGGGAGGTCGTGGTGGGTCCCGGGCGCTCAGCCCCCGAAGCCGTAGAGGGTGCGGCCCTGGCGCTTGAGCGCGTACACCACGTCCATGGCCGTGACCGTCTTGCGCTTGGCGTGCTCCGTGTAGGTGACGGCGTCCCGGATCACGTTCTCCAGGAACACCTTGAGCACCCCGCGGGTCTCCTCGTAGATGAGGCCGGAGATGCGCTTGACGCCGCCGCGCCGGGCCAGCCGCCGGATGGCGGGCTTGGTGATGCCCTGGATGTTGTCGCGCAGCACCTTGCGGTGGCGCTTGGCGCCCCCCTTGCCCAGGCCCTTCCCGCCTTTGCCGCGACCAGACATAGCTGCCCAGATGTGCTATGTAAGTCTCAGCGATAGCTCCACGGGCCCGACCGGCGTTATTATAAGCAGTCGTCGGACCTAATTGAGAACTGAACGCGCGGGCGGGAACCGAGGCGCCTTGACCACACGCCGGGCTCCGCCCCTCTCTGGGCTGAGAGCCAATGACGGTGTGGGGGAGGGAACGGAGTGAGGAGTTTCACTTTTAAGCTCTAGATTTTTCTGAAACCGTTGATATTTGTATCTGAAATTATATCTTCCCGTGAGAATGTTCACAGGGGCTGATTTTTTTTTTTATAAGCAAGTGCTGTACTTTCTCCTTCAGAAGGGGATGATTGGGAAGGGTACCCTAGGACGCCACCCCAAAATAGGAGTGCGGAGCTCAGGCACACCTTCCCCAAACATGCCCCGTGCGTGTGAACGGTACGGTATACGCCGCCCGCACATAGGCCTGTCTGACATAAGGGCTATTTCTGAGCAGTTTAGAGAAATACCAGACGCAGGAGAATCTCTAAAACCAGAGGAGAACTCACACTTTCTTAAGGGGAATTTCACATTTATGAAGGAGATCTCAATCGGTGTCTCCCTCTCTGTGCCAGAAAGAGAAGGACGACTAGATCAGCACAGAAACTTGTCCATGGAGAAAGCCCGGCCTTGATTCTGCAGAACAACCTTGCCTTGTTTACTGTCCTTTTCCTGGGAGCCCATAACTGGCTCCCTGTGCACGCCCCTCCCGCATGACATCTTTTGTCTTTAGTGGAAGATCGTATGTAAGGGGGTGGCTTGGGCCTTTTCAGGTGTTCTCCTCAGTTTTTCAGACTATCTCCCAGGAATACATGACGTGTATGTCATTAAACTTCTGCTTGTTTTCTCTGGTTACTCAGCCTTTGCTATGGCAGGGGGCGTGGGGGGCGGGGGGGGGACGTACAGAACCTAGCAGGATAGAGGGTTAGTTATTTTTCCTCCCCTACAGTGTTGTTTTGTATTACATCGATGTTTTACGTTGCAGTTGCATTAGAGGGCCTAATTTGCCATGACAGGTCTCATGGTTTCTTTTCAAAAAGTTCTGATCTAGTCTCACAAGGTTCCTTTCATGGGCAACTTTAGAATCATTGTAGCAGTTTCGGGGGAAAAATCCCTTTAAGATTTTGATCACAATTGCATTAACTGTCAATTCACTGGAGTGCAATTAAAGCCCTACAAAAATGACGTACTTATATCCATAAACTTACCGCTTGCAGTTTTTTTAAAGCCTTTTAATTTTCAACGACTAAAATGAAAATTTGGTTTTCATATAAGACTTAAAATAGAATATTCTTCGCATACTTTGGATTTTATTTCTTAAAAACAAGTACAAGATCATACTCTGAAATTTTGACACCAATATAATTTTGTAAACTACTGTAACTAACGTCACCCATTGTTCAAGTGTGTGTTTTAGGAACCGGTTAATAGCTGAAAAAAAAAAAATGCGGTTTGAAATTGTATCTTCTCTACTGATTGGGTTTTGGTCACTTGCTTATGCTTTCTAAATCTTTGTTCATGTACAAAATGGGATTGGGATAGTAACAGTAATCACCTCAAAAACAGTGTAAGAATTAATGAAGATAATTTATGCAAAATACTGCATCTACATGGCATGCTTCTATTTAATATAACAAGTAATTTTTATTTTTAGTACCAAATTTAAAATATTTTATATTTACTTTATACTTTAAAATATTTTTACCTTAATACACATGAATTTAAAACATTGTACATGATATACACAATGTTAAATAACTAACAATTATTTTTACTACATATTATGTTATTAACAGAGTCTATGTTTATTTTAATATGTATTATATTATGTGGGGGAAGGGTGAAATATTTCCTTTCTTCCCTTGCTAATCTAATAATTAAATTGATATGAGACAGATTAACAGGAATGAAACAAACCATATGTATGGGAGTCTCCTAAAAATACAGCCCCTACAGGTGCCTGGGTAGCTCAGTCTGCTAAGTGTCCGAATTCGGCTCTGGTCGTGATCTCACGGTTTGTGGGTTCGAGCCCCGCGTCGGGCTCTGTGCCGACAGCGCAGAGCATGGATCCTGCTTCCATTCTGTGTCTCCCTCTCTCTCTGCCCCTCTACTGCTCACACTCTCTCTCTCTCAAAAAATAAATAAACACACACACACACAAATAGAGCACCCAGGTAATGAGGCTTATATAACATACTGAACTAAGGAAAAGGGAAAGGGTCTGTCTGGAGGTTTAAAAGGAAGGAAGACCATTCACAGGAAGGAGAGAGAAGGTGTTTGGAAAATAAAGGTTGCCCTGTCATGCAGATACATTTCCCAGGATAAAAATATCTCTCAAAAAATAAAATAAAATAATAAAAGGTATCTCTGGTAGTACCTTTTCCTGGTACAGGCCCCCTTTCCAATGTAAATTTAGGCAGGTAAGGAGGAACATAAGAGGTTTTCCTGAATCTGCTAGGTTTTGATTGCTGTTAGCTCAAAATAATCCTTAGGCCAAAGAGATATATTTTGGGCTGGAGAAATCTGCTGTCCCTCAAAAGATTTTTTATGGACATTTATTTTGGTCAAAATATATTTTTAATAGTTATTACCCTAAACAAAATGAACATGTTACTTTTTTCCTCTGTTTTCATTTCTATATATGTATGTACATCTTCATCAAGTATTCTGTTTTGAAATAACTTCTTTTTTAAAATTTTTTTAATGTTTATTTTTGAGAGAGAGAGAGAGAGACAGACAGACAGAGCATGAGTGGGGGAGGGGCAGAGAGAGAGGGAGACACAGAATCTGAAGCAGGCTCCAGGCTCTGAGCTGTCAGCACAGAGCCCGACGCGGGGCTCAAACCCACGAGCTGTGAGCTCATGACTTGAGCTGAAGTCAGATGCTTAACCGAGTCACCCAGGCGCCCCTGTTTTGAACTAACTTCTAATCAGTGTTTTAACAGCTAAAAATGTAAGTGAAGGGTGATCGCAGCAGAGGGTCCATTGCTACCCCCTCTTCACCAAAGCCCTGTCTCTTGAGATACTACCACTGCACCAGGAAAACCAATATTTTCATGTAGACAACTTCAATAGTAAGCATATAGAAAAATCTGGAAGCCGAGAGATTTATAAAAACCACACAAAAGCAACCCTAGGGGAAAGTCACTGAAGCCTCAGAAGTTTGTACTGGTTGGCGGATCCCTAATTCTCTGCCCTTGGTGTTCGCGCCCCGGCCTGCATCCCTGCCTTCCTCCAAGCCGCTGGGGCCCCTGATCACTTAAGCTGTTTCATTATTCCACCACGTAACTCATATTCATCGACAGCAGTAGCATTTATTTAAATGTGAGATTGTTGGTAGATTGGGGGAGGAGGCAGGAGGCCGATCAAGCACAGCCTCTTTCCAGATAAATACCATGAACTGAAAAAGGCAATTTACGTCTTTCCGACCGGTCTTTGCTCCTTCGACCCGTCTCATCTTTACGCTGCCTCCACTTAGATTGACTCCAGTTCCTCCATGGGATCTCTTTTTTATTTACCTTTCCATCTTTCTCTCTCTCTCTCTTTTTTTTTTTTTTTTTTGCTTTTATTTTATACCACATACTTTTGTTATAAGGATTTTTATTATTATAAAATTGACACAATTTATTGACTATATTTTGTGGGGTTGTCATTGTGTCATTTGTGTTTAGGAAGACACAAATATGAATAAAACCCAGTCTCCACTCTAAGGGACTTTGTAAACTGATGGGTGAGATACACGGGAAATCTAACATGGGAAGAGGTGCTTTCAGAATCTGCAGAGATGGAAATTAATGGAGAGACCAACGCCAGAAAGAAAGCTTAAACACTGCTTTCCTCTGTGTCAATTATACTTCAATTGTTTAATAAAAGGTTCCATAAATGTTCTGCCACTAAAATTGAACTTTACCTCCTATGAAAATGATTTTACAGTATAAACTATGAAGTTGTCATCAGTCCTTCTGGATCTGATTGCAATTACAAATATCTGAATTATTTCATCAAGAGTTTTTGAAGGTTTTGTTCTATTTTTTAAAAAGAAATTTTTATTTATTTATTTTTTTTATTATATAAATAATAATAGTGATGAAGTTTTGGGGTGGGGAGGGTAGTGACATCCAGAGACGATGGCCAAGAAAGAATGTTGAAGACGTCTTGGGTGCAAAAAGGTGATTTTATTAAAGCACAGGGACAGGACCCTGGGCAGGAAGAGCTGTCCTGACAGGTAGAGTAAGTCTCTAAGGTATTTTGGAAGCAAAGTTTCCAGGACCTTGAGGGGGTAGCTGTTGCTAAGGGAACGCCATTTATTATCATTTAGTAAAACCTCAGTCATGAGACCCTTTAGATGTATGGGGGTCTCTTATGGGGGGCCATAAGCTTGGAGTAGGATTACCAGCATATATCTTGGGGCAGTTGAGATAAAGGAAGTAGACTTACAAGATCCTTAAAGTTGGGATAATGTAAAGCCAAGGTTCCCTTTTGCCCCCAGCAAAGTGCCATCATGGAGGCAGCTGAACTCCTAGAGGGAGGTCACTCTGCCGGTTTCAAGGACTTGCCAATGGCTGTAGGCAGTAAGGGAATTTAAGTTTTCATTTGCCTTAGTTTCCCACAGCACCATGGCCAGCACTGATACCCCTTTCCTTCGTTCTTGGGCGGTCAGGGGTGTCCGAGGAATATCACACATGTCCCACCTGGGGCGGGGGTGTGTGCTAGCTTGTGCTTTGCCCCTCAGTCGTCCTCATGCTCCCTCATCAATAGTACGCACTTTATCCAATGACCTTGGAGCTATAGGCAACTAACAAAAAACTCAGTTAACATGGAATTATAAGCAATAGTGTATCACGCTTGAATATATTTTACTTAAAACAAAAATGTGTATTTATTTGCCAATTATTTGATTATGGGTTCATTGGTTTGATAAATCAAAACCATGCGAATAACATAATTTTAATAACAATTTAACAATGTAGTCGTTCTTGTGAGAAATACAAACAATGCAAGAAAGCAATTACTAGCGATTTGATCTGTTAAGGGCAGACAAAACTTGTCCTTTCTTTCCTTCTAAGTTCTCTGGCTGGTCTAACAATGAAGTTGACAGAGGACAGATGAACAAGAGGAAAACATTTAATTTTGTACATGCAAGAGTCCCACCAAGACTGGTGAGCCTCTCCCACAGTGAGGCAGTTGAGGCTTGAATGCTATTGAGCTAAGAAGGGGGCAGAGGTCTGGGCTTCAAAGGGAAGACTGTTCACAGGAACATGGGGAGAGGATGTTCAGTAAACAAGTTTGCCAGGCCTTGTGGAGACAAGGAGACAGGGAGAAATTTGATCAGGTCCTGTGAGCTCCCCACAGCTCATTGGACCTAGCTCACACTTCGTACTTACCTCTGGTGATAGCTCTCTTCCTGGCCCAGGCCCAGTCACATCCTTGTAGGCGGTAGAGGGGGTGTAAAAAGTCTACCTGAGTATTTTGGGCCTAATTGTCTTCAGCTCATAAAACTCCACTCGTCAAAGTGTCTCATGCTGGGAGATTTGTTCTGAACCTTGTCACAAAAGCCACATCAATCATCAAAACAGCGTATTTTATGATTAAACGTGGAAAGAACTCCTAGGCCTTCCTTGGAGCTGTGTTAACTTATTCTATTTGACGTTTCCAATGCTAAGAGAAATAGCTGTTCAAAGTTTACAAATTTGATTAATGCAGGTGACTTTTTAAGAGGAAACAACTGAATAATCAGATTCACTGAAATCAGGATGTGGGTCCTTTGACATCGAATAATCGTAACTTTGAAAGAAACGTTTTTAAAGGTGACATTTCCCTCCTATCTGGGATTGCTGTGTTCACGGATTCTAGGGGGTTTTTGCCTGTGACTGCAGTTCAGATTTCACGATAGGACATACAAACCTTTCAAGAGACGCAGGAAATAAACTAATTCACATAGACTAGAAGCGGCATAGAAACTTAATTTTATTAGAAGATCTTCGTGAGGAAAAACTAAACATTGGCGGAGGTGTACTTCCGTGGAGAGGAATGGAAGACGCCCTCCAGCTTCTGACTTGGTGATAAGGGTGTGCTGGTGGCCGAGAACAGCCAGAATAGGCACTGGGACTCATTGGGTGCCAGTATAGTGAAGGTGAAAATCTGACTTACAACGTCCACCTCTCACGTCTGTTGCAAAGGCACATGGTCTCCCCGATGTGTTTCCTTGCCGTCTTTACTTCACCTGTGTACAATTACGAAATGCATTGTCTGCCTGAACTTATTTCAAACAAGGAGTCCACCGGCCTGCAGGACTAACGCAGGACATATAGGAGGGGGGAGTCTTTTTCAGGAGGATTCCATTGAATTAGAAGAGGGAAGGATAGGCCAAAGTCACAGGCTGCCAAGTTTGGGTTCCACATGGACATTCGATCCTGCGGGAAGAATCAAGGACACCCAAGTTTTCCTCTTATGGGTTCCTTAGGGCAAAGGTTTGTCATTTTTGGCAAGGTGACTTCTTTTAATTCAAGGACTCTTGGGTCGATTGACAGGCCTATAAATTTTCTTTTAAACAGGATTTGCCACTATTCAACACCTGCTATCCCAATGACAGAACGTGAGGCACAGCTCTTTTCCTTGATTAAGTGGATGGCTCTAAAAAGAGCCTTTTGGTTTGGACAGGAGACTTGAGCTCCAGACTAGGCCATATTTCTACTTGCCCTTGGCCTTATGGTGGCTCTCGGTCTTCTTGGGCAGCAGCACGGCCTGGATGTTGGGCAGGACGCCGCCCTGCGCGATGGTGACGCGGCCCAGCAGCTTGTTGAGCTCCTCGTCGTTGCGGATGGCCAGCTGCAGGTGGCGCGGGATGATGCGCGTCTTCTTGTTGTCGCGGGCCGCGTTGCCCGCCAGCTCCAGGATCTCGGCCGTCAGGTACTCCAGCACGGCCGCCAGGTACACCGGCGCGCCGGCCCCGACCCGCTCGGCGTAGTTGCCCTTGCGGAGCAGGCGGTGCACGCGCCCCACCGGGAACTGCAGGCCGGCCCGCGACGAGCGCGTCTTGGCCTTGGCGCGAGCCTTGCCGCCCTGCTTCCCGCGCCCAGACATGACGAGAAAATATCACAAACCAGAGTACGCTCAGCATGGACTGAGCCAGAGCTACCCTATTTATAGTCTCTAATGGGCGCAAAAAGAAAACTATCCCATTGGCTAAAATTACAGTTTCGCTGTAACCAATGGGATGCTGGTTTTCAAATACACTTACTTTGATTGAACGAAATTAATACGTGACGTTTGCAGAACTCGCCAATTAGCTACAGGATTTCGTCCAGTGCCTCCTTTGTTTAAGAAGCTGTGGATTAAAAAGGACACTTAGAGCCTCGTACTCATTCTTTCTGTTTTCAAGTCCTTTAACAGTGATTCCCGGCCATGCCTGAGCCAGCCAAGTCCGCCCCGGCCCCGAAGAAGGGCTCGAAGAAGGCGGTGACCAAGGCGCAGAAGAAGGACGGCAAGAAGCGCAAGCGCAGCCGCAAGGAGAGCTACTCGGTGTACGTGTACAAGGTGCTGAAGCAGGTGCACCCCGACACCGGCATCTCGTCCAAGGCCATGGGCATCATGAACTCGTTCGTGAACGACATCTTCGAGCGCATCGCGGGCGAGGCGTCGCGCCTGGCGCATTACAACAAGCGCTCGACCATCACGTCCCGGGAGATCCAGACGGCCGTGCGCCTGCTGCTGCCCGGGGAGCTGGCCAAGCACGCCGTGTCCGAGGGCACCAAGGCCGTCACCAAATACACCAGCGCAAAGTGAGCCCGCCGGCTGCAGAGCAATCGGTAAGGCTCGGTCCACACCCCAAAGGCTCTTTTCAGAGCCACTCAGTCTTCTAAAGGGAACTGGCACTTATTTACACTGGGTCTTTGTTTACTGTAAAGAAACCGTATCCGAGTCCCGTGTTTTCGTCTCGCTAGAAATTACAGTGTACAGCAAGTTGAAATAACTCCAGAGACGTATTTCTATGGGTTTCGGTCAGGAAGGATCACATTCGTGATCAGACAAGCCTACTGAAAGAAAGCACCCTTTGTCTCAAACAAAACCTGGTTAGCTTTGAACAGTCAGCCTGGCAGGAAGTTCCATGACCACAAAGCTCTGTCCTTAGCTCTCAGGCGCACCTTACAGCGAAGCCCTGGGCACGCGCTGAGACGCGCACACATCCTTTTATTCACTACTGTTTCTTTTGGGGATGGTGCCAGCTCTGCTCCGCCTGGTTTGGATTCGCCACTCGCAAGTTAGAAAGGCAGCAGAAGGAAATGGAAGATCCCGGCTCATCGGTGGCCACGTTGGTCTGGGCAGCCAACCAGGGCGCAGCGCGCGGAGTTTAAACTTTACCGCCGGCTGCCCGGTGGTAGTCTGTCCTCACTGGGGTGATTCTGGGCCGTGTGGCTTGGCGTGAGGAACCGCTGCTGGACTCACTCCCTCGTTTCTCTGAGTGAAATTCCTCTTTAGGGGAGGGATTGGGTTCTGTTCCCTGCCTTTCCTGTCGGAGAATCCATCCCATGTTTTCTTTCTCTCTGTGCGCCTTGCATTTCCTGTTTCTACGGGAAGACGTTTGGAAAGAAAATGAGAAAAGTCAGAGAAGGCTGTTCCTTCACCCCCGATTCAGGGAGTACAAATCCTTCCCTCCGCTTTAAGCCTTAGGAATGGCATATTTAAAAATATTTTGGTCTTGGCGGGGGGGGGGGGGGGGGGGGGGGGGTGGAAACACTTCTACATTTGAGTCGGGTTTGCTGAACTTCTTGATAATGCCCTTTGTCCAATGTCAGTACTCCAGTGACTCAGTTCCACCCACAGGTGTCTGGGTGAGAATATTCTGCACACATTGAACAGGAGACACAAGAGTGGAGCAGCGGGCTCCATTCTTAGTGGCAAAATAGTAGATGCGGCCACATACTCATGGCCAAAAAGACTAAACAAATATATTGCGGTACATTCACTCGCTAGGAGTCCACATAGCAGGAAAAAGATTAAGATACACAGCGGTGCTTGGTTAAATTTCAGAAACCTAAATCTCAGGAGGTTCATATATGATAGCACTCTATAGAACTCGAAAATACATTATTATTTAAGCTTCTATAGAAGCACGTGTAAGTGTAGGATTCAAAAAACTTTAAGAGCTCCATATGCGAGTTTTTAAAAATCAGGAAGTGCACACCTCAGTGACTGAGGTAAATAACTTGTTATCAACATTCCAGATTTAGTGCTAGAAGTTCATCATGGGTGTTTGATACAACTTGTTTTACACTTAAGATGTATGTTACACATACTCCCTTTATGTAGCAGATGCTATACTGAAAAATATAACAGGGAAAGAATCTTGCATAAAAATCAAGGTCCCATCATCTCATGTGTCCTAGAGGAAACCTTATAAATGAGAATTAAATACAGTACAGGGTTTCTGTAGATAGAATTAGTTTCTTTGAGGGTGTAGGAGAAAAAGACTGACAGGCTATTAAAAAGGCCCATGAATTCAGAAAACTCAAGATGTGGGCTACAATTCAGCCAGAACCCACCTCCAGCTCCTGTAAACTTTTCTGTCTACTCAGCTTCTCAAAATCTTTGGGACAGGTCTCTGACTGGCCTATACATGTTTGTGTGTGTGCATGTGTGTGTGTGTGTGTTTTGTATATGTTTTATGTATTCATGTGTATGTATGTGTGTATATCCCTTCCTCAATTCTGTTAGAAAAGAAATATTTTTAAGTCTATGTATCATTTCTCCTTCCATCGTCCTTCAAGACAGTTGATGACAGGGGCGCCTGGGTGGCTCGGTTGGTTAAGCGTCCGACTTTGGCTCAGGTCATGATCTTGTGGTTCATGGGTGTGAGCCCTAACACTGGGCTTCAGATTCTGTGTCACCCTGTCTGGGCCTCCCCCACTCACGCTCTCTCTCTCTCAAAAATAAGTAAACATGAAAAAAAATGAAAAAAAGATAGTTGATGACAGTAAATTTACCATACATTTGGTTATTTTCATCACTACTTTCAGACTACATATGCCTTTGGTCCTGTCCATTAATCCATTAGTGCAGATAATTGGCGGTAAATTCTGGTATTTCTGTTTTACAGCATGAGGGAATCGGCAGATAAAATCCAGGGGAGGAAATGAGAGGATTTGGAGGGATTAAGTTATCTACCACATAGATCCTCGGCCTGGGTAATGTGTGTGTGTAGAGATGGGTGTGGATGGCATAGGTACAAGTACACGTATAGGAATAGGTAGATATGACTTGCACCTGTCAGCAGGAAAGATGTTTTGAAGAACCCGGGAAGGAGGATTCTGAAATCTGCGCAGAATGGATAGTAGCGCGCAGAAGGCGTTTGTGGTCCCTCTGTACAGGGTTCACACATCGGGTCCATTGCACTTCAACATTTAGAAACTTGAAATTCCTGAAAGGAGAGAAAAATAAAGAACCCAATGCTAGATTTTGTGGGTTATTTGCACTTTGGTGATCCAGGTATCTAACCCCTTGTTGTTCAAAGTATCTTGATTAATTTATGGCACTGCTGATCAGTCTTGGGGAAATTGACTTGAGCTCATCCCAATCTGAATGTCACTTCACTGTCTTACACCAGACTGGCTGGTATCTTCAGTGATCCACATGATGTGCCCCAAGTAATACTTTTTTTCATTTTTTCTCTAAAGAACAACTTCTGGAGCACAAAGGGACAGATTGGAACATAAAAAACAGATGAGAAAATCTTAGCCTAAAGGACAGGCTTTTCCCCAAGTTACATTACCTGAAAATGGCCTTTGTCCAGCCTAGAGAAATTCATGTTTTCTTCATTGAAAACTTCCTTCCAGGTTGAACAAAATGTCCTGACAAAAGCTTAACCCTTTTTTTTTTTTTTTTTTTTCTCACTCCTTCCTAGATTTCATGCAGTTTACCAGCCCTCAGTTAGGACATTGTATCGGGCACATGACATTAATTTGACCACAACTTCCCTTAGGCACCTGTTAGGTTCCTGGATATGGAAGCATCTCCTCACCCACAACTGTCCAAACCACTTTAAATGTGTATTGTTTCTGCAGATGGCTCGTTTATCTGCTTCCTAATACCTTTTCTTTTAAGGCTTATTTATTTTTTTTACATTTATTTATTTATTTAGAGAGAGAAAGAAAGAGCGTGCAAGCGGGGAAAGGGCAGAGAGAGAGAGAGAGAGAGAGAGAGAATCCCAAGCAGGCTCCACACTGTCATCTCAGAGCCCCACTCGAGGCTGGATCCCACGAACAGCGAGATCATGACCTGAGCGGAAACCAAGTCAGACGCTCAGCCGACTGAGCCACCCAGGTGCCCCGGCTGCTTCCTAATTGCTTTCAACTTCTATTGAGCTTCTGTTTCAGAAGCTCGCCTTTTCTGATGTTGTCACCTATTCGGCCTCTTGGGAGGTTTCACGAGAAAAGCAGACATGCGGTATTAAAACACAAAACAAGTTAACAAAACGCACAAGGAAATTATTTTCCAGACTTGAATAGGGTTAAGAACTTTCTCTCAACTCCTACAGCGTTGAACATACGTGTAAGTATTCCTGGCATCACGACTGACTAGGACTGCTTCAGCTTAAACGAGTTGACTGAGGGCCTGACAAGTACTAGGAAGGGGGTCGGGTAGACTACGGGACGAGGACCCCACCCCTGCAGGCGTGCAAGAATCCCAGTGACAGAAAGAAGAACCAATAAGTGCCTCAGCCAAAGGGCTGTGCTTACATCATTTTGAGGGAGAAATTATGAAAAGCTGTAAGGGAACTCTGGAATCCCAAGGATATTAATTTGGGGAGAACCTCATACGTATAGATATTTATTTGTTTTTGAGGAAGAGAATGTGAGCAGGGGAGGGGCAGAAAGAGGGGACAGAAGCAGGCTCTGTGCTGAGAGCAGAGATCCCCAAACATACGGGGCTTGAACTCACGAACCATGAGATCACGACCTGAGCCAAAGTCGGACACTTAACGGACTGAGCCACCCCTGGGGAGAACCTTTAAATTTCAAGGCACCAGGGCAGAGGCTCCAGGCCAGGGCTGCTGAGGCCAGGGGGAGGAGAGGGAGGAGCCGTGACCCGCGCTTATGCACACGCCGTGAGGTCTGGGCTCGTGTATCTTAATAAACAGGGTACATTTCCTGCACTTCATTTATGAAAGGCAGTGGTTCTCATGTGTGTCATTCCCCGGGCCCCCTTTTATATCTATTTTTAGTGGCCCCTTTTTCCAGCCTAAAGTTAAATTCTTAGGTAATAACACTTAAACGCATGCATAGTTTCTAAAGGTCATGAAACAGTGTAACTATTATATAAAAATGAAATAAGAGACAGTTATTTTAACAATAAAGGAGATGACTTCAACATGAATGCTTGCGTCCTACACAGAAACACATAGAGAAGTAGTTGAGTATTTGCACCTGTACTGGTGAGCAGTGAAACCAGTAGGATGGATGTGTATATATATTAAGACGTTTCTTACAAGGACCCGGCTCCTGTGACTGGGGAGGCTGACAAGGCCCGAGAGCTGCCGGGTGAGTCAGGCACTGGGAGACCCAGGGAGGCCATGCTGTTCCAGCCTGAAGACCCGCAGGTTTGACACCCAGGCAGAGCCCATGTTTCAGTCTGAGTCCAAAGGCAGGAAGAAGCCAATATCCCAGCTCAAAAGCAGCCAGACATGAGTAGTTCTTAGTCAAGGGAGGGACAGCCTTTTTGTTCCTTTTTCTGATTTCAACTGATTGAATGTGGCCCATCCACATCAGGGAGAACAATCTGTTTACAAATTAAGTCTACCAATTTATTTTTAATTTTTCTAATGGTTTATTATTCATTTTTGAGAGACAGAGTGCTAGCAGGGGAGGGGCAGAGAGAGAGAGAGAGAGAGGGAGACACACAATCTGAAGGAGGCTCTGGGCTCCGAGCTGTCAGCACAGAGCTGGACGCTGAGCTCAAACGCATGAACCACGAGATCATGACCTGAGCCGAAGTCGGATGCTGAACCGACTGAGTCACCCAGGAGCCCCTTAAGTCTACCAATTTAAATGTCGCTGTCATCCAAAACCCCCTTGACAGAAATCCCCAGAATAATGTCTGACCCAGTATCTGGGTAGTGCACGGCCCTGTCAGGTTGACACAACAGTCCTCACAGAACCTGTGTAGAATCATCCTGGAGCCACAAAGACCTTGTAGGGTTGACTCGGGTGTTCAAACACTGAAAAGAGACTTAACTCTCAGTGAGGCGACTTTTTTTTTTCTTTTTGTAAACACCAATGATTCTTGGGGGACATGAGCATGTGAAAGGAACAAAACACAGTCCGGATTTGTCGGAAACTTCAGTGTCCCCTAAACTACACACAAACACGTGGGCAAAGACCTCGTGCTTCCGGGTTCTGGGCTTGATCCACAACAGGTCCCGCACCTTCAGATTTACCCGGAGACACTTGGAAGTCGCGTGTCCCCTGACTCCGTTCTTCACAGGACACCCAGCAGCCCGTCCGCTCCTGTCAGGGGTGCACCTCTCCCCAGTCACTGGGACAGCCTAAATCCGGTCTGCCTCGTTCCTGGCATGCTCCCGAAGGGCCACTACTGCTCTGCGGGAATGCAGACCCTGGTGACTTTGATCGCACGGGCTACAGCATGGCAATGTTAAAGGAGAGAGCTGCTGGGAGGCTTCCGAGATGCTGGGGTACCCCCAGAAACAGTCGGCAGTGCTGATAGATCCGTTCGCAGAAGACCTGGAGAGGCGTCAGCCCTGGGTAAGCCAGAAGGTCCACGTGTCTAGCCGAATGGTTCCCAGAAGCTGACCCTGGACATGGGAGTAAGCACAAGCGTGAGACGAGGTGGACAGCTTCGTCTGTGGGTGCGCCAGCCCGCCGGCTTTGAACGAAGGCAGCAGCACTGACACTGACATTCAGCTTCAGCCGGAAGAGAATAAACAAGCGGGACACTGAAACGCAGGAGGGGGGCCACCTGTGCGGGGCCCACTGTGATACCGGAGCTCCTCTGTGTACCCTCGACCCTAAGAACATAGGGGAACTCAGCTCTCCTCGAAATGTGGCTCAGAGGCACGGTGACCCCGGAGGGAACGGACTCCCCACAGCCGCCTCCTGGGTTGGCCTTTACAGCAGTCACCTCCTTGCAGATGCCTCAGAAGCCTCCCTCCCCTGGCCACCTGATACGTATGCACCCGATAGGTCAGCAAGTCGTCTCTCTGTAAAATCTGTCAGAGACGCTGAGGGACCCCCTCCCCCCCCCCCCCCCCCCCCCCCCCCCCCCCCCGCTTGCTGGAAGCGTAATAGACATGGAGTGAGAACACGCTCTGGGAAAGACGAGGCACATGGGAGCTGCTGGTGCTGGGACAGCGATCCCCAAACCTCAGAGTTGACTTTGTTTTCTTGTCCTTCTCACAGACGTGTTGTACAAGCCTAGAAGGAAAGAAATGAAAATAAATGTGTGTGTCTTTGGGGGGCAAAGAGAACTGAAGAGAGAAAGGGGTCCTCCTTTGGAGAAAGGGGATCAATTATTGTGTCCTTGGAGAAGCAGGTGATGAAAAAAAAACAAAAAAAAAACCACCATCAGGGGCGTCTGGGTGGCTCAGTCGGTTAAGCGTCTGACTCTTGACTTCAGCTCAGGACATGGTCTCTCAGTGTGTGAGTTTGAGCCCCGTGTCAGTGTCTGCGCTGACAGTGTGGAGCCTGCTTGGGATTCGCTCCCTCTCTGCCTCTCCCCTGCTTGCACGCTCTCTCTCAAAATAAATAAATAAACTTAAAAAAACAAAAGCAAAAACACGGTCACTGTCCTAAAGGACATAGATCATGATATACAACAACAGAAGGAGCTTTATACGTGACATATCTGATTCCCGAATCATGATCTGGTATGGTGTGTTCTAAGGGAGGTGGAACAGAAGGGGCAAATTCTTCAAAGCAAACCCCAGCATTCAGGGCTCAAGCCACACGGTCCCAAGGATAACTAGTCTGGATTCATTTGTGTAGAAAGAAGCATTATTGTGAAAAGCGTTATTAACGAGGCAAGTGACATTTTAGAGAGGTTTACTCCGGCGGAAGCGTGCAGAGGGAGAAGACTGGGGAGGCAGGCACCCTCCGCGTGACTGAGGGATGAACGGAAGCAGACGCCGAGTCCCTCACTCTGCCCCCTCCACCATCCTATTCCACGCCCCACCTCCTCTGTCCTGGCCACTGAACAGCTTCCACCTGCTGAATGCTCCCAGCCCCTCGCCCCTGCATCCCCCAGCAGCCCAGAGATCCCTGGGACTTCGTCAGATCAGCTTCAACACTTCCGAGCCCTTACCCTGGTCTCTGAGGGGTCAGGTGCTCCGGCCCAGGGCTGCCTCGGGCCTCCGATCCCTAGTGTCCAGCTGGCCTCCTCTGCCCCAGCCTCCCTGACCCCTCTGGCCTTCGCACTACCTCTCCCTCTGCCCGGAATGCTCCCCCACGTTCCTTCTCGCCGCCTCCCTCCCAATGACCCTCCTCCGTGGCTAGGACCGGGCAGCCTCACTGGTATCAGGCAAGAAATTACCTCGAGGTCCCGCGATCTCCCGCAGAGGGCACGGCACAGAAAGACTCAGACTGCGTTTCAGCGCTCTCACCACAGTGCCTTACTTAAACCAGTTAGAAACCCAGCAAGAAGCAGAGGGGAAGAGAGAGGTTCGGTGTACGAGTGGGCCGAGCCAGCTACCTGATTCAAGTGTGTGTGACTCTCGTCTATCTGTTCTCTCCGAGCATCAGCCCGCGGGGCAGATGCAGGGCCGGCGCCTGGCCCCACGGAAGCTCGCCCAGGAGTCTGCTCAACAGCCACAGGCTTTATTTTTGTTCCCAGACCCCTGGTGTCCCCAGAGTGGGGCTGACTTCAGGCCTCATGATTAGCGACTGACACGAGTCTGGTGTGCGTGAGTTCCAAATATCTAGCATCTCATATACTTAGTGCAAGAATAGCTCTGGACTCTTTCGCCCCTACGATCTCTACTGAACAACATATGCCCTGTTTCCTATTTACCTCTTCTTATGACATCTTAAAGGTTTTTGCCTCTATGTTACTAATTAAAAGCATACTTGTCTTTTATAATAAAATTACTAATTTATAAAAGTAAACGTGTGTTACAATCCATGTCATTTGTGGGCGTAATCCCTGGCATATAACGGTAAATATATGCCGGATGGATGAGTCATGCTTTCTTTCCTCTCCAGCTCCTGCTTTTCCTGAATCGTTTGAGTGTGCACGCACACACGCACACACGCACAGGCACTGGAAAGGAATCCCACAGAACTGAGTTCTGGTGTGCTAGAGGGCTTGCCATTTGACCTGTCTCGTTTCTGACTGCTCAACTGTAAATTAGAGGAGGGTTTAACAAGACGATCTTTAAGTTTCCCTCCGGCATGTAGGGCGTCATCAATAATGTATCTCTCTGCTCCAGGTTTCTTTGTGCTGTGGCTTCACCTTAGTCCATCAAACACATCTCAACAAAATCAAAGGCCTTCTGTCTTTTGATAAGATTGTTAGGAATATTATCGTTAAGATCCAGAAGCAGAGGAAAATTTTCCTATATAACATCAGTGAATTTTGCATAAAGGAACCCATAAGAGGAGAAATTAAATTTTAGAGCCTTTTCAAGTGGTATAAAGTCAGTACAATAACAGATTTACACACAAGCCTGGGAAACTTTGCAGAGCTTTAAAAAAAAAAAACAACAAACATCTGAGGGGCACCTGGGTGGCTCAGTTGGTCAAGCGTCCAACTCTTAGTTTAGGTTCAGGTTGTGATTTCGTGGTTGGGAGATCGAGCCCCGTATGAGGCTCTGTGCTCCCTCTCTGTCTGCCCCTCCCTTGCTTGCACTCTCTCAAAAAAGAAATTATTTTTGATTATTTGAAAACTAGAGTAAAGTTCTCATGAAAGTAGTTAACAATGAAGTAACGTTATAGATTACCATCACTATAAAAAAATTAGGGGCACCCGGGTGGTACAGTTGCTTAAATGTCTGACTCTTGATTTCAGCTCATGATCTCATGGTTTGTTAGTTTGAGCTCCGAGCTGGACTCTGTGCTGATTGATAGCACAGAGCTTGCTTGGGACTCTCTCTCTCCCTCTCTCTCTGCCCCTCCCCCATTCGTGCTCGCTCTCTCTCTCTCTCTCTCTCTCTCTCAAAATAAATTGCTGGAAGCCAGGCTAACCCAGCCTGAGTGGCAGGGCCCGGGCTGTGGACGGATTGGTGACTGCAGGGCGGCCCCGCCGACAGCGAAGCTTCCTGTACTCCTGCTTTTAGGTGATTTGGCCTTAAAACTACCTGGGGTATTGTCTGTCAGGGAATTGCCCTCGGCAGGCCCCCGGGAGAAGAACCATTAGGGAAGAAAATAAGGTTCTGCAAGAAATTGCGGGGCCTTACGTTTAGCCCTCGCCATTCCCTATGGAGACTCCTCTTCTTACAGGAAGGATAGCCTCATACGTTTGCCAGCAAAGAAGGCCTGTAAAGGAGAGACATATGGATTTGAAAGCCCCACTCCGGCACTAAGGAGTGTATCTCTGGGCACAGGTGACTTCAGCCCCTAGGCCCACCTGGCCCCCGGAGGCATTCCAGGTGATGACTGAACCTAGTTGGTTAAGCTACAGAATGGTTCATTGGTTCCTAGGTGCATTGTCTCTCTGAGAATGTATGAGGCGTGGGTTTCTAAGGCTTTTTCGGCCCCTTTCCGGCACCTCGGACCGAGGCAGACACATTGTTCTTCTGGCCTCATGTGGTCAGGAGGTCATGTCCCTGTAACTGTTCCTTCCACTTGAGGTGTTGAGAAACGGAGGGCCTTTCACGAGAACAGCAAAGCAAATGCTTTGTAGATTATAGATAAACGCAGATGCATAATGGAATAATGTAAGAAATTAATCTATACTCAAAGGGTATGTGGGAAAGTTAGGGGAAAATCACCATGTTATTTGTTAAAGGCCCTTTATACATAGGAACATTTTCAAAATTAGGTAATGTTAGATGACGTAGGCTACAAGGAAATCACTAGCAAACATAATGCCACGTTCACGACAAAAAATGGGCCAGTTCGACACACTGCTGTTGTCTGTGTCCATTTTTATTTTAGTTTTTTATTTTTATTTCTATTTTAGTTTTGTTTTATTTTCACTTTTTCGCCGACGCCGTTCATCCTTCGGGAGCCCCTGGACCTGCTGGAGCTGGACTCCGGCAAAAAAGAAATAAAAACTTAAAAAAATGAAAGGCAAAGAGAACACCACCACACGGCAATTAGAAAGGCCAAAATCTGGAACGCCGAGAACACCAAATGCTGACGAGGACGTGGAGCAAGGTGAAGCGTCGGTCGCTGCTGGCGGGAGTGCAAAATGGAAAAGGGTCTTCCATCCCGGAAGAGAGTTTGGTCAATTCTTACAAAACCATACATCCGCTTTCCACATAATCCTGCAATCGCCTTCTTTGGTATTTACCCAAAGGAGTTGAAAACAGGTCACACAAAACCTGCACTCAGGCGCATGTAGCAGCTTTATTCAGAACTGGCAAAACGTGGAAGCAACCGAGACGTCCTTTGGTAAGTGACTGGATGAGCAAACCGGTGCAGCCAGACAACGCTATCACTCGGCGCTAAAAGGAAATGAGCTAACGAGCCGGGAAAAGACGTGCAGGGACCTAAAATGCATATTACGGAGTGAAAGAAGCCAATACAGCGTCACGGAAAAGGTAAAATTATAAAGATAGTAAAACGATCACTGGTTTCCAGGGGCCGAGGGGAGGGAAGGGATGAGTATGTGGCGGGAGCACAGAGGATTTTGAGGGCAGTGGAAACACTGCGTGATGCCATAATGCTGGATACATACCATTATCCACTGAGAGTGAACCTGATGTAAACTGTGGACTTTGAGGGGCGCCTGGCTGACTCAGTCGGTTGAGTGTCCGACTTCGGCTCAGGTCACGATCTTGGGATTCGTGGGTTGCAGCCCCGCGTCGGGCTCTGTGCCGACAGCTCAGAGCCTGGAGCCCGCTTGGGATTCTGTGTCGCCCTCTCTCTCTGCCCCTCCCCCGCTCATGCTGTCTCTCTTTGTCTCTCAAACATAAATGTGAAAAGAAAAACCTTTTTTTAAATGATAAAAAAATAAAAACAAAAAGTCAAAGATAAAGTAACATAGAAGTTGTGGACGTACTTCTTGTATATTTATAAGCTTGTCACTCAAGGACAGGAAAAAAAAATACTATTCTGCCGATTGATCACTTGAGGCAAAATTTCCCATCTGTTCAAATTGCCTATGAAAATATAGAGACAATTTAATATGATTAATTTGGAATATGCCAAGAAATAAATGACTGACCAGCCATGAGAAGTCTCTCAAAGGCGATGGCCTTGAGATGGGTGAAAGGAGAAGCTAGTCTGAATCTTTGCCTGAGACCTCACATTCAAAGTTGAATAGCTTCAGACATCTTTTTGGAAACCATATTATAATACCTTTGCTAGATGACTTATAATTTCAGATTTCTGAATTTTTATACTAGTGGTGACTTTAAAAGAAAAATTTTAATGCACTGGAACAAAACATAAGAGACAAAATAATTCCCAGAGATTCCCTGAGATGCTTAGAATGAAGAAAAATATCCACCGGTAAGTGTTTTTTGAGTGTGTTTTAATTTTTTTAAATGATTTTTGGGGTGCCTGGGTGGCTCAGTTGGTTAAGTATCTGACTCTTGATTTGGGCTCAGATCATGATCTCACAGTTTGTGAGATGGGGCCCTGTGTAGGGCTCTGTGCTCAGCGTGGAACCTGCTTGAGATTCTCTTTCTCTCTCTGCCCCTCCCCCACTCATGCGTGCATGCTCTCTCAGAATAAACATTAAAAAAAAATAAAACGACTTTATATCACATCTGCTTTAATTGTGAAAATAATACAGAACAAAAAATTGAGAATATAGGCATGGCCTTTTCATGCAAATATTCGGGTGTTGCACAAAAATGTTCAATAATGGTAACTTTTGAAAGTTCCTGCACTTGCGTATGAAAAAAACGAATACGAAGTACACCCCAATTAATATTAGAAATATGTGCATATGATGTGAATATGGAGTTGTACCTAAAACATGTTCTAATCCAAACATACTAGTGTTTTTTACCAGTTGGTTCTTGTGAATGTATTTTGAGAACATGGAACTATAAAAAATTCTTGCACTCAAATTTGAGGGGTAGATGTAACAGATGTAACACTGGATTTTTAAAATTAATTCTTGGGGCACCTGGGTGGCTCAGTTGGTTAAGAGTCCGACTTGGCGGGGCGCCTGGGTGGCTCAGTCGGTTAAGCTGCCGACTTCAGCTCAGGTCACGATCTCGCGGTCCGTGAGTTCGAGCCCCGCGTCCGGCTCTGGGCTGATGGCTCAGAGCCTGGAGCCTGCTTTGGATTCTGAGTCTCCCTCTCACTCTGCCCCTCCGCCGTTCATGCTCTGCCTCTCTCTGTCTCAAAAATAAATAAAAAACGTTAAAAAAAAAATTAAAAAAAAAAAAAAAAAAAAAGAGTCCGACTTGGCTCAGGTCACCATCTCATTGTTCCTGAGTTCAAGACCCGCGTCGGGCTCTGTGCTGACAGCTCAGAGCCTGGAGCCTGCTTTGGATTCTGAGTCTCCCTCTCTCTCTGCCCCTCCCCTGCTCACACTCTGTCTCTCTCTTAATCTCAAAAATAAGTAAACATTAAACAAAATTAAAAAATAATTCTTGATATTAACGTGATTGTTCTGTAGCTTTTTAATTTAATTCCACCACCAACATTTTAAAGTCACATCTTGAAAATAAAGTAATAGAACGTTAAGGTATCCTGCAAGTGTTAAGACATTTGTATTTGGCCAAATACAATTATTTATATTTGTCTCCAAGCAACTGAAACTTAATACTGCGTGCAACTAAAATAATTATACCATGAGTGTGTGTACATGTATATGTATATATGTATTTGTTCATGTATGTCACATACATAAATGTATTATTTATACACACGCTAAAATAAATTCTATTTTAATTTCTCCAACGCTTTTACTCCAAGGGGATTCCAAAAAATTCAAAAGCATTGGCTATCTGGTTTTTGATTATTTCATGCTCCCAGCACGGAACAGCAGTGAGATGGAAAATACAGATAGATGCAATCCTGACATCTTAGCTATATATTCTGTAAGCCCAAATACACTATACACATACATATATACGTACACACCCTAAAACAAAATGATACATAACACATTTTTATATTTTTTCATTTATATTGTATTTAATGGAATTAATGGAATAATCAGAAACTGGACAATCGCTGACCCCTTATTTTTTTAGTACTCTCTTGGGGTAAGAATGTTAGAAAAATTAAAACTTCGTATTCTTTTCAAAGAAGTGGCATGCGGCTGATAATGACTGGGAGAACCATTTGGGGCTACACGTGCAAAGAGAGCACACAGACGGCATCCTCATATTCATGCTGTGGACTCTATTAATTCTTTCAGAAGTTCAAGGTGGAATATTAAAATTACTAATTTATTATGAGTATTCTTTACAAAACTTTTTCTATGTTTATTTATTTTTGAGAGCCAGAGAGACAGAGCACGGGCAGGGGAGGGGCAGAGAGAGAGGGAGACACGGAATCTGAAGCAGGCTCCAGGCTCTGAGCTGTCAGCACGGTGCTCGAACTCAGACCGTGAGATCATGACCTGAGTGAAAGTCCGACGCTCAACCATCTGAGCACCCGGGCGCCCCATGAGTATTTTAACACATACCTGGATGGAAGTCCATTGTGTCTTTTCTAAAATTTGTAATTATATTGTTTTTTGAAACTCTTTATTTAGATTGAGACCCCAAATCTGGTAAATTAACCTTGATAAGGTGATGTCTTATATTGGCAGAGAAGAATGAAGCAATTAGCTCAGGAAGAAAAGTGAGTTAGAGTTAAAAAAAAAAAAAAATTATTCTGGACCGAGATGAAGGACTGTCAGAGAAAAGTGTAATATGCACTTGGCCTTTGAAAACAGCATCTGCCACTGAAATGTTCTTGAGGCTCTGGAGTCAGGCAGGTGCACCAGTGGTCACAGAGAACTAACTACCCAACGTAAGCCCTAGAGTGGAGATTTTGGTCTCTCTTTATTCACCAGAAGCCCTGGAAGAGGTAGTGATTACAAGTTTTGAGTTAACGCGTCCAAGACATTACTGACTGAAAGTAAGGCCGATCTTAGATGTCCGGACTAACAGTAACAGTAAAAAGAGAGGGGAGGCAAGAAAGTATGAAAGAATCATGTTTAAACCGTGCTAAATGGAGAATTAAAATTAAACAAACTGGCACCTGGCTCACTCAGTTGGTACAGCACGTGACTCAATCTCAGGGTCAGGAGTTCAAGCCCCGCACTGGGCGTGGAGCCTAGTTAAGAAAAAAATGAAAACGCTGTAGATCAAGCCTCAAAAAAGAGCTCCCTGCCTTTTTATTCACTGAAATTTCATTTCAGGAGAACAGATTTCATTTTAATGACAGCCATCATTGGGAATGCAGACTGATTCACAAGGCCTTCTCAAATTATTCTGTGTATCAGCTCCTGCCAAGGGTATCCCCAATGCTACCGCCAACAGGATGGTTATGAAATAAACAAATGAAATGTCTTCTTGTCCTAAAGGCAGTGATTCTCAAAATATGATCTGGGGACACATGGGGGTCTCTGAGACCCTTCTGGTGGGTGTGTGAGACTAAATTTATTTGTGTCATACTGAAAGTTACTTAACTTTTCCACTCTCATTTTCATTTGACAATCATATTGCAATAGATTGACTGCAGAAACAAATACTGTACATGAATCTAGCTGTCTTCTATTAAGCCAGAAATTAAAGATATTTACAACATGTAAACACAGTTCCACTCTTCTTCCTGAATTTTGTTATTCTGGAAAAATATAACTATTTCTCATAAAATATGTATGTTGCTGTAAAATGGGAGTTGCCTACGTGAAAATCACAACGAACAGACACGGGTTCCAGAAAAGAGGTCATTACAATGTGAGATAAAGGAGGCAGGCTCAGTATGCACCTTTCTGGAACTTCACTAGGAAAAATGGGGTGGAGTGAGGTGTATCTTGGAAGGTGTACCCAGGAAAACGTGCAAAAAGTGACCCCTAGAAAAATTCAAGTCTGAAAGTAGTGCCTGGATTAGCAATCCTCATCCTTAAGGGGTGAACGGAGGTGATTAATTTAGGTTCTCATTTTCCTCTCTGTCCCCATCTTTATCCCAACACCATTTAGGTAACTTGGTGAAAACGTAGGCCTACAATGAGAGGTAGCAGAAAGGTCCGTACTCAGCATTGACCGTAAAGAATGTTAAAGGGACTGTGACTTGGTAAGTTTCCTTTAAACCAATTTATGTGATTCAGAGCCTTCCAACGGGAAGGGGGAGGGGGGACAGCGGAGATACTGATAAACGGTGGTATTCCGTAAGGGGAGAGAAATAGATGTTCACCCAGATAAGATTTTCACTAGAAGCTGAAAGATATTCTTTCTTCTCGTCGTAATTTAAAATTTTCTCACTAATTAACCGAACGAGTGATTCTTGGTGTGAAAATTTAGATGTTAAGTGAAATACAATAAGATGATTTTGGGGTGTCTGATGTTTGTGAGAATAAAAAAAAAAACCAAACAAACTTTAGATCTTATTGGAAACACGAGGCCAAAATGTAGCTTTTGCACAAATTAAGAAGCACGGACCAAAGCCTTCAGATTAAAAATTGCATTTGCCTACCTCTAAATCGGGGCAAAATGGGCACTAGTGTTTTTGGAAAGCGTAGATGGCTGTGAAAGGAAGCCTGTGGGGGCGTCTGATCCCTACCTTGGAGGCACCTTGTACACGTACACGCCCGCGGGGGCGGGGGGCGCGATCTCCCGGCGGCTGCGCTTGCGCCTCTTGCCGTCCTTCGGCGCCTCGGTCACCGCCTCCTTGGAGCCCTCCTTCGGGGCGGGAGCGGACTTGGCTGGCTCAGGCAGGGCCGGGAGTAGTTGCTGAAGGGCTTGAGAATAAGAGAGAAAAGGAGTAGGGGGCTCTACGTGCCTCTGTTCAGAGCTTGTTAGCCTTGACTGGTCTTGTCACGGAGCACAGGAACCACCCCCGCCCCCCAAGCCGAAAGGCTGGAGAAAAACTGAGGGTCTCTAGGTTCTCTTTATGCACAGCTTCTCACGCGAAGAAAATTAAACAAACCGGGTGTCTAATTGGTGGTAAATTCTAGAGGGCATCATGTGGTTGTATCCAATCAAAATAAGTGTATTTGAAAAGCCAGGATTCCATTGGCTTAAATAAGACTGGAATTTTAGCCAATGGGACAGCTTTATTTTGGCGCCGCGTGAGGACTATAAGTAGTGAAGCTGTGTCCCATCCTACTCACCCACATCCTAGTCCTTGGTGAATTGTTTCGTGTCGTTATGTCTGGACGCGGGAAGCAGGGCGGCAAGGCTCGCGCCAAGGCCAAGACGCGCTCGTCGCGGGCCGGGCTGCAGTTCCCGGTGGGGCGCGTGCACCGCCTGCTCCGCAAGGGCAACTACGCCGAGCGGGTCGGGGCCGGCGCGCCGGTGTACCTGGCGGCCGTGCTGGAGTACCTGACGGCCGAGATCCTGGAGCTGGCGGGCAACGCGGCCCGCGACAACAAGAAGACGCGCATCATCCCGCGCCACCTGCAGCTGGCCATCCGCAACGACGAGGAGCTCAACAAGCTGCTGGGCCGCGTCACCATCGCGCAGGGCGGCGTCCTGCCCAACATCCAGGCCGTGCTGCTGCCCAAGAAGACCGAGAGCCACCACAAGGCCAAGGGCAAATAAGGTCTCCCTAGCAACTTGCAAACCAAAGGCTCTTTTCAGAGCCACTCACTATTTCTGGGAAAGAGCTGGGACAGTAGTTTTAGGGTCTACCTAATAATGTGCCACTGAACCTTTAAAGCCCAGCCCATCTGCGTTTCAATACGCGTACCAATCAAGATCCTGCCTGCAGGAAAAGAACCAATTAGGGATGTTGCGCGGGCTTTTTAAAAAAGCAAACTGCTCTCCTTTTGTAACCCCACATTTTTACACGCGGCAGTACATACAGCCCCCTACGGGCGATCCATCCATCAAGTCGTAAGTAATCCACAAGAGCTGAATGGAAATTCAGCCCAAATACGTTCTTTGCAAGTGAAACCGAGAGAAAAACTGAAAAGGGGAAGGGGGAAGCAGATGCAGGGTTTAACAACCCGCAGTGTTGGCTGACGCAATTGTTCAAGATTAAGGGTTCGACCCGAGCGTACAGCTGTTTTCAGAAATCTCTGGGTGGCTCTGAAAAGAGCCTTTGGGGTTTTGCTGCCTTCTCAAAGGCCAACTTCCTACTTCTTTTTCGGGGCCGCTTTCTTCGCCTTGGCAGCCTTGGGCTTCGCTGCCTTGGGCTTGGCGGCTTTGGGCTTGGCCGCCTTCGGCTTCACAGCCTTGGGCTTGGCTGGGCTCTTCGCCGCCTTCTTGGGCTTGGCGGCGGCCTTGGCCTTCTTGGGGCTCTTGGCCACCTTCTTGACCCCGGCAGCCGCGGGCTTCTTCGCCTTCTTCGGAGTTTTCTTCACCGCCTTCTTGGCTCCCGCAGCCTTCTTTGGCTTCTTGGGGGCGGCCCCGGAGGGCTTCTTGGCCTTCGCCGCGCCCGCCTTTTTGGCTTTAGGCTTGGCCTCCCCGGAGGCCGCCTTCTTGTTGAGCTTGAACGAGCCCGAGGCGCCGGTGCCCTTGGTCTGCACCAGGGTGCCCTTGCTCACCAGGCTCTTGAGGCCCAGCTTGATGCGGCTGTTGTTCTTCTCCACGTCGTAGCCGGCGGCCGCCAGCGCCTTCTTGAGCGCGGCCAGGGAGAGGCCGTTGCGCTCCTTGGAGGCGGCGACCGCCTTGGTGATCAGCTCTGACACCGGGGGGCCGGTGGCCTTGCGTTTCGCCGCGCCACCGCCCGCAGCTTTCTTGGTCGCCTTCTTCTTGGCAGGTGACTTCTCCACCGGCGCCGGGGCAGCCGTCTCGGCAGGCGCGGTTTCCGACATGGCCAGAGGCAGGAACTGCGAGAGGAAGAGAGACTCAAGATCCAAAGAGCAAGTCGTGCAATGCCGCCCGACTCCGGCCAGGCGCTTATATAAGCCGGTGGCGCTCTGTGATTGGTGGAGCGTCCAATCCACTGCCCTCAGGCAGCCGCCCTTCGCGGTTGGCCTCCAGAACTGTGTTTGTCAGCCCCCCAGGTTTGATTAAATGCTGAAGATAATTGTACAGAATTTGACGCTTTGAAGCTGTAAAGGAGGAAAGCAGCCTCCAGGTTCACATGCTGGCTTGTGTTTTCATGAGTCGTGCGCAACAGATGAAAGCTATTTTTAAAAATCTTTTCAGCTTTTCGCGTATATCCACTGGGTTTAAGGCATTGTGCTAGTTTGTTGCAAGTTGCAATAAGTGCCTACGAACTATCAAGTGCAGATTTTTTCAGAAGCTTTGTCCCTAGGCTCGGCCTTTGATTTTTTGCTAGAGGAAGACCCAGGTTTCCTTGGTTTGGACATAAACTTTGTTTCCAACTGTAGCAAGTAACACAGGGGCAGCGGAGACAGTTGCCTGCGGCCCCAAATTCACCACATACACCCCACACACCCCACTTTCAAGACCAGTTCTGCTTCCTACGATTTTGCAGGTGACAGTATCTCTAGAGAATGTCTTTTGCAGCTTGGAGATGTTCAGTAGCCAGAATGACGTCTACCTTGCAGCGGGAGGAAGAAGAATGACTTTGGCTTCAGGATCCAATGCCCTGGATTCAAATTCAAACTTCAATTGAGTGTGTGTGTGTGTGTGTGTGTGTGTTTTTTTATCGAGATCCTTTCTCTCTTTAGTGTTAAGCAAATCCATGATGATAAGTACAAAAATTGCCTTGTCCGGATAATGTGCTTTAGGAAAAACTCAAACCTGCTGAAAATATTCAAGGGGTTCCAGTAGTCCTCAAAAGTACAGACTGTGTAGATGACATGGGACTTTGTCGGGTTTCCTAGGGGCTCTTCTCAGTGCTCTCATTCAAACCCCATATCTCCGTCAACATTTAATAAAATACACTGTCAGGAATACCCTCTTCTGTAAGCAGCCAGGAGACATCAATGTGGGCATTTTTGTGTGTTTGAGCAAAGGCAGACCTGTATTTCAGAGAAATTGTTGACTATCAACTATGAGAAGGGTGGGAATTGAGGGACTGCAAGTTATAGAGGTTCAGAAGAATTCAGGAATACATTAGCATCCAAGAGAACGGAGGCAGTAACCTTGAGGTTGGAACGGAGGGAGGATATGTTTGCTTCTTTGTTTGGGAGGAGGGTGAGGTGGGGAATGGATAGGATTTTGTGACTGGCCTGGATGAGAAGGGAGGTCTAATGATTAGAATCTCTACTGCAATCAACACTCACCTAGTTCTTCCCTGTGACAAACTTTAGGGAAGTTTAAAGTTGCCAACGTATTTCTCCCCAAAGAGCTCCTGGAGTTGAACCTGTAGCCAACTCAAGGCCAAATCGGGACAGTGTCGTTTTCTGTTGCTCTCAAGTTAAGAGTGCTTTTTAGATTTTTTAATTGTGTTAAGAAAAAAAAAAAAAAAAAAAAAAAAAAAAGCCGGAGACAATATTTGGCCTGAAAAGGTCAGAATGTTTGCTATCTGGCCATTTTGCTATGTTTTGGACTCATCCACACAGACACAGATTATGGGATATTGCTACAAGCCTGCCTTTTTTCAGAACCATGCACGTCAAGAACTAAAGAAGGGATATTAACAAAAATGTTTTAAGCAAGCATTTTCCACCACTTCAACCACAAAGCTTTCAGAAGATCTAGGGCGGGGGAAACCCAAACCTTTATGCTTAAGAGAGGCATAATTAACAAGGGCTAACATTCACTGAGCATTCACTAAGTGCCAGGAAGTAATCTAAGATTGCTCTGCAGTCTTATTTGCCACAGTTTACACCTATACAGAGACCCAGGGCAAGGATGAGTAACCTACCAGAAGTTATATGGCTAGTCATTGGCAGTTTTAAGGTTTGAACCTGGACCACAAGCTCTGTAAGCAATATATGTCCTCAGCTCTATTATGATGGGAAAAATCCTAGAAAGGGTGAGGAGAAATCAATCTTTGAAGCTTGTAAGAGATAACATCAAGTAGTCTCTAAAACTAAGAGCCACTAAAGAATTTCTAAACTCCTCTATAAGAGGACTCTGGCCCGCAGGTCAGAATGGCCTTTTTTTCTTTTCTTTTTTTTTTCAGAACGGTCTTTCTTGTCAATTCCCCGACATTCCAAAAAGTTTTAGGAGCCTGTAGCTGGGATGTCAGCCTCTCCGGAAGGGCAAACCCCAAATACGGGAAAGAATATAAGGCCCAGATGGCTGACCAGTCTGAGAACACTCGAGAAAAACTGCAACCTCATGGGAATTAGGATTTGTAATCAAAACAAGCAAATAAACAATTATAGTCCTATGTGAAAAGCACCAGATTTTTCAAAAAAAAAAAAAAAAAAAAAAAGTAATTGGACAAATTTAATAGACACAACAAATTTATTAGGAAACCCATTATTTTTGTGGAAACTAGTAACAGCTTTAAAATCTTAGTTCCGTCTGATTCCTTTTGAAAAAAAAAAACAAAACAAAAAACCTCACAACCCAACTTCACACTGAGAAGCACAATTTTAAAACAAGGAAATACCTTATGCTTTTTAGAGCTCCTGAGAACTCAGAGGACAGCCTGCAGGTCAGAATATGTAGGTCATTGTCGGCCCATTTTCCACAATCACATATATGGATAAAACCGAAGAGACTATTCTTGTCAAACATCACGTTGAAACCTTCTTAAGCACGGAGGGTACTACATGTTCTGTGCCTCCGAGTTAAGAGAAGCAAATTGAGGCCCATTCCTGATGTAAAAGCACTGGGGCCACTTGGCAAAAGCAAATAAGCGGTTCTTACCAACTGCACAATGCACAGAAACCTGAACTCAACTTTAAAACTTTCTTTCCTTCAATCACTTCGTGGCCCAGAACAGCTCATTTCTAGGATGGCTGGTTCGTTTCAATATATTCAAACAGCTCCTTTGTGCTAAGTACCGGGAGGGGTCAGCCAATGCGAAACCTCCCGATTCACAGCACAGCCACCTCCTGCAGTCTTCGGGTGCACACGCCTGGCGTGGCACAGGAGGTATTGGAAACCGTCCCGTGTTGTTCCGGAGCCTACCGTATATTCCCTACAAGTTTAACAGCTCTTTCCTGGTGACAATGGAGGGGCTCTGAAAAGAGCCTTTGGGGGAGAGTGTACGGAGAACGCTACAAAGCTTTATGCCCGCTCCCCACGGATGCGGCGCGCCAGCTGGATGTCCTTGGGCATGATGGTGACGCGCTTGGCGTGGATGGCGCACAGGTTGGTGTCCTCGAAGAGCCCCACCAGGTAGGCCTCGCACGCCTCCTGCAGCGCCATCACGGCCGAGCTCTGGAAGCGCAGGTCGGTCTTGAAGTCCTGCGCGATCTCGCGCACCAGCCGCTGGAACGGCAGCTTGCGGATCAGCAGCTCGGTGGACTTCTGGTAGCGGCGGATCTCGCGCAGGGCCACCGTGCCGGGCCGGTAGCGGTGCGGCTTCTTGACGCCGCCGGTGGCCGGCGCGCTCTTGCGGGCCGCCTTGGTGGCCAGCTGCTTGCGCGGGGCCTTGCCGCCCGTCGACTTGCGCGCCGTCTGCTTCGTGCGAGCCATGACAACTAAGACTAGCTACTCAGCACTGCGGGATCAAGAACACGGGTCCCAGTACTTATAGCGACTCTCGAATCCTGATTGGATAGTAGGCGCCCGCCCCGCCCAGCCTCGCCCCGCCTCCAGAATTCACTTGGTTCAATCCATTGAGGACCGGAAGCGTCTTCCCGCCTCGCCCGCCGATCTCTGTGATGATGCACAAAGAAAATGTCGGACTTTTCAAAAAACTTCTAGGATGCATGAGCATCCCTTCCCATGTTGTATTGAGAATCCCAAAGTGCATTTCATGAATTTAAAAAGCGTCATGATTGCATTCCTGGTAAAAATGCACCTACTTTAAGTGAAGTCAATTGGCGGGACTGACGTGGTTTGCACGTCCTGCCACTGCGTTCTAAGCCAGAACTCCCAGACGAAGAGAATCGCTGTTTACCACGACCGTCCAGTTGCACCTCGGACGTTGTATGGTAAGTTAGTTCGGCTTTCAGTACAAACCTGCCTTTGACAGTGAAGACTCGGCATGACCGGACGTTCAGCCACTTTGTGATGGACACACCGGGGGCCGAGAGTGCAGGGACGCGCGGATATTTCAGGCACACTAGTTTCAGGTTTAACGGGTCCTAACCCACGCTAAGGACACTCATGGTACGGCGCTCAGCTAAGTCAACAAAGGGGTCTACAACTCCTTAACAGATTTCGTGGGTGGCCCTTAGAAGGGCCTTTTGGGCAATTGGTGCGACAATTTAAGGTCATCTTAGCCCCCGAAGCCGTAGAGGGTGCGGCCCTGGCGCTTGAGCGCGTACACCACGTCCATGGCCGTGACCGTCTTGCGCTTGGCGTGCTCCGTGTAGGTGACGGCGTCCCGGATCACGTTCTCCAGGAACACCTTGAGCACCCCGCGGGTCTCCTCGTAGATGAGGCCGGAGATGCGCTTGACGCCGCCGCGCCGGGCCAGCCGCCGGATGGCGGGCTTGGTGATGCCCTGGATGTTGTCGCGCAGCACCTTGCGGTGGCGCTTGGCTCCCCCCTTGCCCAGGCCCTTCCCACCCTTGCCGCGTCCAGACATGTTTCCGGAACAGACAAACAATTACTCGCCGAGGTAGGAGTTTATATACTCCTCTGTCGGACCTGTTTGGGAACACCGCCTACCCACAGTATCCGCCCGGTGAGGTCTCCGACCGAGCCCAGCCCGAGTTTTCAGCATCAATGCGAGGGGCGGTGCTTACGGTCCTTGGTTTAAAAAAAGGCGCCTAATGGAAAGTTCCTGCGGTTCTCTGCGCTTGCCCGGACCTCGGTGGCCGGGTGAAATCTTGCTGTTGTTTCTGTCGCTCAGCACTGGTCGAGGTGGCGACTCGTGGCGGGGCAGCTGAGCTCGCGTGGAACTCTCCTGAGCTGCGATTGCAGGCATTTGGGGCGTTTGTGAAACCGCGCCGGGCGCCGGGTCCTCTCTCCGTGACCCGTCGGGCGGCCCGCGTCAGCGCCTCCTGGCTACAGGTCAAGGTGCGGTTTTTACCTCCCCGTTTCCCTTCTTTACGTATTACTTATTGTCTTCTTTCCCTTCCCCTTCGCTGCCACATATTTTGGGGGAAGTGACTTATTCTCTTCATCTGGGTTGGAAACACTAGGTTTCTTAAGTTGTTGAGGAAGGTGACCTTTTACCCATGCCTTGCAGAGCGCAGGAGCAGGCGGCAAAGCTTTTCCAAGCTCCCCCTCCCCCACCAAGTCCTTTGATGAACTGGGAAACCGACTGCACCCAGAAACCCTCTGCCTTTCATTTACAAACAAAAGGCAGGATGAAGAGACTAGGGAAGGCTTTATTCCAGGGAAAAAACCTTGGAAAGGCGGCGCTGGTGGTTTCCCTGATCGGGCTGTTTGGAACGGCCTCTCTCGGGCGCTGGCTTGTCTCCCAGATAATGAATCGTTTCTCCCTGGAAACCTGCTCGTCCACACCCACGCTTCTCTTTCCCCCAGCCTCTGTTAGGTTTACACTTCCTATTTCAAAAGTGTGTGATTATTTACTCCTTGAACAAATACCTAATTTTATTCCAGGAATCAGCCACTGGGTGTATCCTAAACTGTACTTCCCGTAAGTTAAAAACACTACTTGCCTGTGTTGTATTCGTGAACATTTCTTACTGAGCGTCTAGTCCCGCCTCTTTTTCCATCCCTGTTTGAAAATGGAATCTGCGTGCTTAACCTTGAGGAAGTAAAAGGTGTATCTATCTGCTGATGAATAAGGGCACTCTTTCCCCTGCACCTACAGAGAAACGGGCAGCATTCTGCTTCAATATATACCAGCTGTTCTTGGAAATATTATTTGGAGACCAGTCTTTTCAAGACAAGTCTTGCAGCACAGAAAAGTTATGAGTGTTCCTTTGGTGAAGGTAACATACCTTGAAAGGCGTGTAATTTGATTTGATTGCATTGCCAGTGCTCTGTCCTGAAACATTCACGGTCTCTGTTTCCTGAAGGTGTAATTCCCTGTTAAATTCGAGACTCTTCATTCTCTTTTCCCCCTTGCATGGAGGGAGCAAACAGACGGGCCTGCAGATTTTTTAGCTACATCTGCTGGCAGTCTGTTCCCTGCATGCAAGGGGGAGAAGAGAATTAAAAAAGTCCCCAATATTTTAAGAGTTTAAGGTTCTCATTTCATTTAAATGAAATACTATTAAGATTCTTTTTTGTGTCTCAGCATGTAATTATGCTCATTGGCATGACCTGTCCAATAATTTCTTGGTGAATACTTGGGATACATGCAGGGATTTCCCCCCCCCCCGCCCCCCACATTAGGAGAGATAGTATTTTCCAAGAGAAATATTGACAATGTTTTAAGTTCGGTGAAACTTAATTAGGCCCTTAATTAGGCAAAATTAAGGCCCTTAAAAGGCCTAATTAAGGCCCTTGCCCCTTAATTAGGCGAAAGTTGCTTGCTGATCCACACCTCCCTGGTTGACAATTTTTTAATATTATTAGTTCCAAATGTTTGGCTCAATCCTTTTCAATATTGTCGTGTTTTCAATTTAATTTGCCACATCCTTATTTCCTTGTCACCTGATTTTGTTTTGTTTGTTTTGGTTAAGGCTTTGGAAGTGGCTGGGAGATTGTTTTCCTTATCTTTGACTTTTTTGTTGCTGTTCTCCACTCAGAGTTAGCTTCCCTACTAGTCATTACTCCCTCTCCCAAATCTCATTTCTCCTGTCCCCCACATGCATGCACACTCACTTATACATGCACACAGACATACCGGTCCAAATGCCACTTTTTGGAGTCTTTCCACTCCGTGAACTTAGGCTCTCAAGTCCTTTCTCCCACTTTGGTAGTGTCTTACGTCCACACAGAGCAGCCTTTCACCAGCTCAGAATCTTAACTGTGAGACCCGGAAGCAAGGAGTTTCCTTTCCTTGCCCTCGCCTCAGAGCAGTTACCACCCCTGCTGGCATCCGTAAACCTTCCTTCAGCTTCTAACTCCTTCCATGTGCTGTTAAGACCAATGGAAGGGGGTGCCTAGTCTAGGTGGCTCAGTTGGTTAAACGCCAGACTTTGGTTCAGGTCATGCTCTAACAGTTCGTGGGTTCCAGCCCCACATCGGGCTCTGTTGACCCTGTGGAGCCTGCTTGGGATTCTCCCTCCCTCTCTCTCTGTCCCCCCACCCCCATCAGTAAATAAACTTAAAAAAAGGGGGAGAGGGGTAATTGAAGCGGGATGCACTGCTCCCTACTTCGGCCTCTTCCTCTCTTCGTCTTACCCGTCCTCTTTCCTCGGGTCATTGTCATTTTCTTGTCCGTTAATGGCTGGAAAAGTGATTTTTCAAAACTCACTGGTCAGTGGCAACTCTTGCTTTGTTCTGAAAGTCTAAAGACTCAAGTGTATTCTCCAACATAGGCATTTCATGCCTGACGTCTCATTTTATCGAATGTCCTACCTTGTTTCTGCAATTTCTTACTATCACGTGATCCATGATGGTCTTTATATTGTTTTCTAAGCTTCTCTTAATTTAGCTAATTTTCATGCCTGAAATCTATCCGACAACGTTGCCGGGAAATGCTGTTCATCTTACCTTACTCATATCTCCAGGGTTGGCTACTGAAAACATAAAAACCACAGTGAAGCTGAGGGCCCTGGTGTAGAGGCCCCCTTAGCCATCCTGGCTTCCAAAGAAGGGGGAGAGGCCAAGAACGCAGTTCCTAAGCTTCTACTCTTCGAAAATGAACTGGTTGCTGTAGACTGAATGTGTGTGTCCATTCAGAATTCATAACGTTGAAACCTGAACCCTAATGTGATGGGCCTTGGAAGTGGGGATACTGACAGGCGCTGAAGTCGTGAGTGCAGAGGCCTCCCAGATGCTGTTCGTGCCTCTGTAAGAGAGACCCCAGTGATCCACTGTGTCTCCCACGGTGTGAGGACCCAGTGACATGACCGTCTGTGAACCAGGAAGTAACTTCTCAGTACGCACTGAATTTGGCCAAAGCCTTTGTCTTTGACTTCCCAGCCTCCAGAACTCTGGGAAATAAATTTCTGTTGTTTGTAAGCCACGCAGCATATGGTGTTCTGTCCTGGCAGCCAGAACAGACCAAGACACTGGTGTCCTGTAAATCAGGTTTAAAACGTACTCAAGATTCAGATGAACCTAGGGGAAGGGAAGGAAACATGAGATAAAAATAGAAGGAGGCAAACTGTGAGAGACTCTTAAATACCAAGAACAAGCTGGAGGGGAGGGGAGGGGAGGGGGGAGGGGCTAGCTGGGGGATGGGCATTGAGGAGGGCACTTGTGATGAGCCCTGGGTGTCATTGTAAGACATGAATCACTGGGTTCTACTCCTGAAGCCCAGACTACACACTGTATGTTAACTAACTAGAATTTAAATAAATAAAGAAGAAAGGGGGAAAAAAAAAAAAGGACTCAGAATTGGTGCCTTTGGTTTTGGTGGTTATTCCAGGTCATTTGTGAGTAAAGCCAGAAAATTCTGTTGGAGATCATGGCCCAAGAGTCCAGGTATGAACTGAATGAGGATGAGCAGGGGTGAGCGTTTGGTTCAGCTTTTGTTTTTGCCATTTACTTGTTTCTTGATCTTAAAAGAAAGAGCACTTCTTGGAATTCAGCCACTATATTTTCCTTATTCATGCCCTTAATTTATCTCTACTCTTTTGCTTTCACAAATAGCACTTTGATGAATATTCTCGATATGTCCTTTTATGGGTCTGTAGGAGAATTTCCTTTGGGCATAGACCTGGGCATACCCAGTTCTACGAAGTAAATTAGAAAATTCTTCAAAATGTATTGTGTAAGACCACCATCAGCAAGCCACCACAAGAAAGGAAGTTTCTCCACCTCGCATGCCACGTGTGATTTTTACCCAGTATTTCATTATTTTAACTTGCATTTATCTGATTACCTAGTGAAGTACAAAAATTCTTCATATAATTGTTAGCTATTCAACTGTCTCCATTTAAAGTCAGATTTTTTTTTCTTTAAGACAGGCAATAAACTAATATACTCAAAGCATATTTTCTTCCACAGAACTATCATCCCTATAAACCCTGTTTCAGGCCATTTATGTAGATGAAAATTTTTAAGTGCACTTGGTACCAGTTTCCATCTCAGAAATACATTATTTCTAATCTTATCCAGATAAGAAACCTTATTACTGGTAGAGATATATTTAGAAATGCATTTTCTACACTTAATCTCTCATAATGAGAACCGTGTCAGTGGGGGACACTTCCGGCAGCATAGCCCGCTGCAGAGTGAGCACCCCCCATGCTTCCTTCGTAAAGAATCTTTGGCCGGGTGCCTGGGTGGCTCAGTCAGTTGAGCATCCGACTCTTCGTTTCAGTTCAGGTCATGATCACACATTTTGTGACTTCAAGCCCCTGCATCAGGCTCTGCGCTGACAGTGGGGTTCCTGCTTGGGATTCTCTCCCCCTCTCTGTTCCTCCCCTGCTTGTGCTGTCTCTCAAAATAAATAAACTTTAAAAAATATACATAATGAATTCTTGGTGACTTTGCTTCCTTCCCTGCTTGATGGCCTCTCAGGGCTTCTCCCCTCTGGAGAGCCTGTGGGCAGTTCTAAAACCGTCTTTTCTCATCTAATTATCTCAGCATCTCCCCTGCCTCCTAAACACTGGTGTTCCTGGGGAACAAGTACTACCCGGAATTGGAAGACAAGTTTGGAGAATCCCACCTTGTGAGACAGAAACTTCACAGAAATAAGAATCTTCAAAGAAATAAGATTGGCCACTAGCAGAAGTGAAATCCTTTTTACGAGTTGCTGAGTATTACTGATCAAATTAGATTGTTTTCCAAATATCAACCAATGACAATAGTGACCGACTCCTGAATGTAATCTTATAAGAGGATTTGGGTTTATTTCCTCAATGTTACAAGAGCACACCACACTAGGAATTCTGGATGAAATTAGGTTTACTGGGTCTTACTGTGCACTTAACATCTCTGGGGGGGGCGGGGGTGGGTACTCTCCTACAGTCTCATATATTACCACATTTATCTTTAAAGCAATCTCTTGAAAGCAAGGATCCATTTCATCATTAAGGAAAACGCCATCTAAAATAACTTCTAATCTGGGCATCTGGGTGGCTCAGTTAAGTGTTCGACTTTGGCGCAGGTCATGATCTCCTGGTTTGTGGGTTCGAGCCCCGCATCGGGCTCTTTGCTGACAGCTCACAGCCTGGAGCCTGCTTCGGATTCTGTGTCTCCCTCTCTCTCTGCCCCTCCCCCACTCATGCTCTGTCTCTCTGTGTCTCTCTCGAAAATAAATAAAACATTAACAAAAAAATTTAAAATAACATAATCTACATGTTTGCTAGTCTCTACTGGTGTGGAATCTGGGAAAAGGAGAGTCACAGAATAATGATTTGTAATGGTTTATTTAACAAGTATATCTGACCATTAGAAATGGTACTTCTGGGGGCGCCTGGCTGGCTGAGTCTATGGAGCGTGCAACTTCTGATCTCCGGGTCATGAGTTCCAGCTCCACGTTGGGTGTAGAGATCACTTAAGTAAATAAGTAAATTTAAAAGAGAGAGAGTACCTTCAACAGGTAAATTTCCAAAAAGAGAGAGAGAAAGCGCTGCTGAGAGCGAGAAAGGACTCAGCTGTAGTCTCTAGCCCAGCCTGCATGAGCACCACACTTCCCATGCCTTCTAAAGTCTGCAGCTGGAGGTGACCATACCAGGTACTTCAAAGCAGCTTCAAAGCAGCCCTACCTGAGGAACCAAAGACTTCATCTTCCTTCTGAATCTTTTGGGGCACAAAGCTGGTCTCCAGCCTCTCTGGACAACAGCAAAAGAAAATCCTGCTGCCAACGGGGCAGTGGCTATGGCGCAGAGCTGTGGGCTGTGGTCATCTCGTCTAGACTGATGGAGTCCATTGGGTGACCACTAACTCTTCTGGGTTTTTTTTTTTTTCCCCAATGCATTGGTTATTCACTGTTGTGTAATGAATTACCCCCAAAACTTAACAAAAAATGTATTATTTCACACGGTTTCTGGAGGTCAGAAAACAGTGGTTTAGCTGGGTGGTCTGGTTCAGGGTCTCTCAAGAAGAGTCAAGCTGTCCACAGGGGCCATGGTCACTTGAGGCTTGACTGGGGCCGGAGATGGCTGGGGCTCCCGTGGCTGTTGGGAGTTGTTCATGGAATGTTGGAGAAAGCGTCAGTTTCGTCGGCTGCCTGCATGTCCTCCCAACACGGCAGCCAGGGTCCCCCAGGGCAAGTGGCGGGAGAGAGAGCAAGGAGGACAGTACCTTCTGTGACCTCGTCTCCAAATAGCTCCCCATTACTTTGACTTCATGCCTTTGCTTTATCCCATTCACTAGAAGCCAGTCCCTAACCAAATCCAGTCCAAACTCAAGGGGAGAGGAATTAGCCTCCATTTTTTGAAGGTAAGAGTATCAAAGAATTTTTGAACGTGTCCTAAAACCACCTTTTCCATGCCCAAACTTAGCCTTCCAACAGAATATTCCTCACTGTTCCATAGACACTCTTCCATAGACACCCCCACCCCCACCCTCCGATCCCAGCAGGTGTTCTGTCTGAGGACCTGGAAGATATCAAAACAACCTGACTTCTGCCCTGAGCCTTTTTGCCTAAAGGAAAATAGGTTTTCCTGCCCCTAGCTTTGCTTTGCTTTTTTAAAAATTAATTCTTTATTTTCCTACAGCCATTGGAGGCTTATCCAGGTCTTCCATCCTAGGGTTTATTGAAAGACTCTTAAACAGATCTACTAGCTTTGCCCCCTAATACTTGGGTACTTATGGAAAAGATAAACGTTTCTACAGCTAGTGAAGCAGTAGTTAGTGATAGGCCCTGTCCAAACCCCAGCTACAGTCAGGTTCACATTCAAAAAGATATGCAAAGATACTTTGGACACTGTCAAGCTTTCTATAGTTGTCAGTATTTCATCTACGCACCGTGGGAATCACAATAGTGGTGATTACACGCAGGATGACAGGTGCAATGCCGGTGGCGGTGAGCACGGTAACCGCCTAGGGCTGAATGGAGCTATCTTGGGTGGAAAAGACAGCAAATCAGCAATACATTCGTTCAACGAGGATTTAATTAGCACCTGCCGTGTATCAGGCTTTTAGTATTCCAGAGATAGGACAGTAAACAGAGAGAAAAAACTCTGGCCTCATGACATGTATGTTTTATGGGGAGAGAAGAGTGGGCTGGTTGGCCTCCAGGCCTCCGGTGCCAGGCCCCCAGAAGCTGGCAGAGGAGGACCAGAGGGCCAATGCGCTGAACTTAGAATATCTTTTCTTAGCATGTGTGTGGAGGAGAGTAAACATTCCTGAGCTTTATCCTATAGTTACCAGATGTTAGTGCTAAACAATGCGAAATGCCATGAGAATGGCCTGAACATGAAGCTCATTTGTTTGGCAAACAGAGCTACGGCCTCAGCCAAATTCCGGCTTTTTGCTTTTTTGGAGTTGTATAAAGGGAATGGAATATCGGTAAGAAAACGTGACGCCTGCACGCCTGCTAGGTTCTAGGCAAAACACTAGCAGTGCCGGATTTTAACCTGGCGGCAACCGCCACGTCCTGGGAACCTGGACAACTCAAATCTTTCAACTCCCTGGAAGAACTTCAACGTGCAAGTAACTTGTCCTCCCGCGTGCAGTGGATACACCAAAGTTGCACCGAACTCCACTCCCAGATTGTAGGAGATGGGGCGGGAGGTACCGTATCTATGCTGAATCTTGCTTTACTTGGTGACAAAGTTCCTTTCCTGAAGGTTTTCTATCTTTACATCTGGAGGACTTAAAGGATCAAACAGTAACTTCGTCTCTACAGTCTTATAAACCGTCTATTAAGGAACAGCTTTCGTATTTAATAGAAGACGAACCCAGTAGGCAAAGCCTCCGCCACTAAACGTATTTAGCATAAAGGCGAAGCGACACTAGCTGGAGAAAAATTGTGGTACGCCAACCCCACTTCCCTGCTGTCTTCCACGAAGCCTGCACTTTTAAATCAGTAGCAGCCCGGAGTACACAGCTTCTCTTCGTGAAAACAGAAGTGGCTCTGAAAAGAGCCTTTGGGGGAGGGGGGAGGAAGCGAGGGCGCCCGGACCAGCTTCGGGAGAAGTTTACGCCCGCTCCCCGCGGATGCGGCGCGCCAGCTGGATGTCCTTGGGCATGATGGTGACGCGCTTGGCGTGGATGGCGCACAGGTTGGTGTCCTCGAAGAGCCCCACCAGGTA
Source organism: Panthera leo (assembly GCF_018350215.1). NCBI lineage: Eukaryota > Metazoa > Chordata > Mammalia > Carnivora > Felidae > Panthera > Panthera leo. The sequence continues at coordinate 2,728,515 of NC_056683.1, read as the reverse complement.
GGCCTCGCACGCCTCCTGCAGCGCCATCACGGCCGAGCTCTGGAAGCGCAGGTCGGTCTTGAAGTCCTGCGCGATCTCGCGCACCAGCCGCTGGAACGGCAGCTTGCGGATCAGCAGCTCGGTGGACTTCTGGTAGCGGCGGATCTCGCGCAGGGCCACCGTGCCGGGCCGGTAGCGGTGCGGCTTCTTGACGCCGCCGGTGGCCGGCGCGCTCTTGCGGGCCGCCTTGGTGGCCAGCTGCTTGCGCGGGGCCTTGCCGCCCGTCGACTTGCGCGCCGTCTGCTTCGTGCGAGCCATGACAGTGAAGCTCGCGCTGCGAAAACCAGCGACTGGAGAGTCGGCGCTGGGACCAGACTTTATACTGATGATACGATCCTGATTGGCCAGAACTGTCGCGGGAGTAACCTGATTGGTTTCTCCTTCAATCCTCATCTGAGTCCTAAAATCTCTGAAACCGTTTTGTTTTCCATGCTACTGACTTTATTTCCTATTACAGGAACAAAATCATTGCTGTACTCCATCCTAAGTTTACTGTTTTCAACAAAAATGTTAAGATTCCACCAGTGAAACAGAATCGGACCTGGAGTTTGTGGAAGTCAGCGCCTAAATTATCTTTAAAAATGCATTTTTATTTCAGCTTCTTCCCCTTCTCAAATATGGCGGGGGGTGGGGTAGCGGGAATTACACCAGAATAATGTATTCGTTAGTCTCATTTTAAATAAATTCCGCTTCGTGACTGCATAATTTAGATCTGCTTTTAATGACAGTACCAAGACCTGGAATGAGGAAGGTTTTACACTAAGTGACTCTTTGGAACAACCAGACTGCCCTATGTGGTGTGGGGAGGGGAGCTGGCTATGTCAGTCCAGGTTATCAGTTGAGTAGTTAATGACACCTTCACTAACCGATTTTGATGAAATCAAGTGCCTTTTTGGATTAACTCCTAAATTGTATGCTAAATTTAACCAGGGTGGAGTGGTGAGATTAAGCGGTCAACACTTAGAGCTTTTTCAAATAGTTCTGAAAGTTTTAGGACGATTTAATTGACCAGTGGACCATCAGGTTCTGCTAGTAAGACTCGGGGTGGGGGCGGGAGGACAAAATAGGCTTAATATTTAGAGTAGTTGCTGGAAGAGAAACTTTTTAATTCCCCAGAACACTGTGCTCGTGGGGAGGTGACCAAGAGGTATTTTAATGGCTTTATTGAGCAAAACCACACATAAGAGTCAAAAGTAACTTGGGCAAACCAACGGAGACTTCACGCATTTTTCTGAACCGTGTAAGTTCGAGGGACCCTAAGTGTTCAGTTCTTCCACAGAAATGGTGGGTGGCTCTGAAAAGAGCCTTTGATCTCAAACTGAAATGTGAGAATTCAAACTTTATTTGCCCTTGGCCTTGTGGTGGCTCTCGGTCTTCTTGGGCAGCAGCACGGCCTGGATGTTGGGCAGGACGCCGCCCTGCGCGATGGTGACGCGGCCCAGCAGCTTGTTGAGCTCCTCGTCGTTGCGGATGGCCAGCTGCAGGTGGCGCGGGATGATGCGCGTCTTCTTGTTGTCGCGGGCCGCGTTGCCCGCCAGCTCCAGGATCTCGGCCGTCGGGTACTCCAGCACGGCCGCCAGGTACACCGGCGCGCCGGCCCCGACCCGCTCGGCGTAGTTGCCCTTGCGGAGCAGGCGGTGCACGCGCCCCACCGGGAACTGCAGCCCGGCCCGCGACGAGCGCGTCTTGGCCTTGGCGCGAGCCTTGCCGCCCTGTTTTCCACGTCCAGACATGACCACCTAAACACTCTAGAGACACTTGGCGACACGAGCACACAACCAGCACTTTTTATAGCCCTGATTGGGCGCGAAAAAGAAAGCTTTGCATTGGCTAAGCTTGTGGCTTTATTTTCTCCAACGAGAATGCAGTTTGGGGAGTGTCGCGTCGTGATTGGGCAGAGCTAACTACTGACGTCATGTTGACTAGCCACCAATCAGACCCAGGACTGTAACTTACACCTTATTTGCATAAGGGTTTCTATATAAACCGGACAAGTTGCGTCTTACCCGCCCTACAGTTTCGTTTTTTCTGAGCGCGTCCTGTGTCGTCCCGGCCATGCCTGAGCCAGCCAAGTCCGCCCCGGCCCCGAAGAAGGGCTCGAAGAAGGCGGTGACCAAGGCGCAGAAGAAGGACGGCAAGAAGCGCAAGCGCAGCCGCAAGGAGAGCTACTCGGTGTACGTGTACAAGGTGCTGAAGCAGGTGCACCCCGACACCGGCATCTCGTCCAAGGCCATGGGCATCATGAACTCGTTCGTGAACGACATCTTCGAGCGCATCGCGGGCGAGGCGTCGCGCCTGGCGCATTACAACAAGCGCTCGACCATCACGTCCCGGGAGATCCAGACGGCCGTGCGCCTGCTGCTGCCCGGGGAGCTGGCCAAGCACGCCGTGTCCGAGGGCACCAAGGCCGTCACCAAGTACACCAGCTCCAAGTGAGTGCTGGGAGGCACGATCCAACCCAAAGGCTCTTTTCAGAGCCACCTACATTTTCCGAGAAAGCAGCTGGCTTATTTTGTCTCGTTTCCTTTAGAAGTGTTTGGGGCTGGGTTCGGACTGGGAAAGAGCGGGGAAGAGCGGTAGGAGGCTAAGCCCCCCGCAAGAGCGGTTGGGTAAGCATTTAAGCTCATTGTCCTTAAACTTTAGTGTGGTTTCTTAGGCGCCCTTTGGAAGGTGGCCTTGTCCTCTGCTCCGGTAGCCGAAATTTCGCCTTTGTTATTTTATCAGTGGAGCCCCCGTCATTAATCCTTGGTTGCCTGCAGAGCCCGCCGATAAGCTACGCTACTTCCTGGGGAGGAGCTCCCTAATTTTACCACGTTCCTGAACTCGTGGGCATCATTTTCATCTCCTTTTTTTTCTTTGCTCTTTCCGAGACTGGTTTTTTGTCTCCATCCTCGGAGGCCTTAGGGTGCCGCGTTAGGCCTCCTTGTCCTCTTCTGCCATCTTGTGGCAAAAAAGCGGAGGCACGGATCTAAGGCTTCCCGAGGACAACCAATTTGGAGGGTAGGTGCAGTTACTGTTTGTCTCTTTACCCGCTGGATTTGATGAGTTTCCTTGACAGTCACTCGTGCGCATGATAGAAAGTCGTGGAGAGTATTGCTGTCTGGTTAAAGCTGTCAAAAGAAAAAAAAAAAGCAAAATACTCTGCACCCTAAAATAAGTTTTAAAGAAGAGTTGTAGGGTCCTGCCCTCTCTAATTGCTGGTCCTCAAAGTAACAAGCGCTTTGTTTCCTGTGAACCTAAACACCGGACAGAACCCTCAAACCCCTGATTTTGCTGGCTGCTCTTCGAAGGCATGTCAGGATTTAGGAATAGGATTACATGTAAGTAAGTTGCACTTTTTCCACCATGAAGGGGCCAGTATAGACTTGGTAACCCCAATTTTGCAGGTCCCTCTGCGCTTTTAAATATGTGTTTCCCCCAAAGTCTGACTCTTCACCTCTTTGCAGGTAGACCTTTTCTTTCTAGATATTTCTGTCTCGTGCTCCTGCATCGATACTTCTACTGCCTAATTAAGTCCCACCATTCTACTAAAATGCTTGCAATAGTCTTCTGGTGTTGCCACAACAAAATACCATTTATTGTGTCGTTTAAGCAACATATATTATTTTCTCACGGTTCTGGAGGCTACGAGTCCAAGATCAAGGTGTGGGCAGGGTTAGCTTCCCTCTGCTTACACCTGTGTCCTCGTGTGGGCTTTTTTCTGTGTTTGCACACCTCTGGTGTCTCTCCTTCTTCCTGTAAGAACCTCAGTCCTATTGGATGAGGACCTTCCTTATGACTTCATCTAACCTTAATTACCTCTTAAAGGCTGTGTGTCCAAATACAGTCAGCTGGGGTTTGAGAGAACACAATTTAATCCATAACAGCACATAAAGCCATTTTCCATGCTTTGCTGTCAACCTTCCAGTCCAAATTGTCTTTCATAAAACATCTACACTTAGCTTACAGGGCTGCTAACAAGACAGCTGTGCTGTTCCCTACGCTGGGGGTTTCAAATTAGATGCTCACAAAGGCCCAGCCCGTAAGAGCCAAACTGGCTGGATATTAGAAACCACGCCTCATCTGCACAAAAAAAGTCTTCGCTCTTTTTCTTCTTTTTTAAATGTTTATTTATTTTTGAAACAGAGAGAGAGACAGAGCATGAACAGGGGAGGAGCAGAGAGAGAGAGGGAGACACAGAATCCAAAGCAGGCTCCAGGCTCTGAGCTGTCGGCACAGAGCCCGACGCGGGGCTCGAACTCACGGACCATGAGATGGTGACCTGAGCCGAAGTTGGATGCTTAACCAACTGAGCCGCCCAGGGGCCCCTCTTTGCTCTTTTTCTTGAAGCACATGGACTTTCCATACCAAATGTCATTTTCCCGGTTTTAATGGCACATTTCGCTGTTCTCTTGCGGATGCTATCATGCCAGCTAGCATCTGCCCATGAAGGGGACCAGCGGGAACTTCAGAGAACTGAAGAACGTGAGGCCTATGCGGTAGATTTCACCTACTTGTTGCCCTGCAGGGGCTGCGAGCCCTGGACAGCGACTCTCTCCAAATTTCAGGAGGATATGAGATGCATTTGAATATGGAATATTCTAAAATTTCAATACGGGCAACCAATAAAAAATGCGTAACATGGTGCGCGTGAAACAAAAACAACGTCTTAAAGCTCACAACCCTTAAGCTCACAGTTGGAGATCTCTGGGCATTAGCAGAGATTCCTGTGCCCATGACAAGCTGTCCCTTATACATCCCCTGCCACCAAAGCCCAGATCCAGTTCCCAGATCTCCCCAGCTTCCTACATCCTCCACAGAAAAGAATCCATTCCTCACCTGGAAGGTGTGGGCAGAGCACAGGGTCTTGCGCACTGCAGGCTTTCAACAGCTGCTCTCTGCCGATTAAATAAATGGATAAAAAGCTAACAGATTTTTTAATTCTTTAAGCTTGCTACCAGCAATGAAATAAAAGCGGTGAAAGGTGGAGTTATTTATTGTGGATTTGATAGTTACCTGGTTAAATAAACCCATTCATATCGGATTATGTTATGTTTGTCTTATTGTGATATATCCTCCTGTATCTACTTTTCTTTGGCCCAGTCTTTTCTTTAGTGACTGTCCCCGCCTCTCCTGTCTTATGAGGAATGAAAGGGAAGGACCGAAGGCGCCACCGGGAATCCGAACCGGAGCTCCACCTCTCCCCTTCCTAGTGTGAATCCCTTCCATGAAGGGCCCACCCTTGTTCCCCTGAACCCAGCTCGTCTTTCTCGTTTAGTCCCTTACTTCCTGCTGTTCACTGAAGTGAGACACAGACTCTCACATTCCGTTTAATTCAACTATCTAGTGAGTCACTGCTTTTACTTTATGTTATTTTTTATTTTACTTTACCTTCATGCCTATGGGAGAAATAAGAACCAAACTGTCTTCTGATCAAACAAAGAAATATCACAAAGGGAAAGGTCTTGGGGCGACAAGGAGATTCGACCTAGCATGTTATTACCGGGGCAGCACATTGGTAAAAAGACAATCACTGGCAGACTTAGAATTTAAATGTTACTTTCACAGGTCATAGGAACGATCTGAAGTCCACGTGTTTGAAAATCTTTCATCAGAAACGTCGGTGGCCAGGTCCATTGATGAAGCCTTACAGGATCCATCCCTCCCTGTAGCAAAGAAGGGGCTTTCTCTCTCCCGCACCAAAAAGGGTATGTTTCCTAAAGTCTAGGTGCCGGTATTCCACTAATTGGTACCTCCTGATAAAAGCAGGCCTGCGAATGAAATGTTGGCGTGGAGAAATAAGAAGGGAAAGGGGATTGGTAATAAAATTACTATGAGCTGTCAGAATAAATTACCAGCTACCTGGAACTGGATGAAGGGGACACCAGGGTGGCCTTTCAGTGGCGCACTGTGGCAGCCTCCAGGTCACGTGGCCACTGGAGGGTGCATCTTCGAGCGCCTTTGAATGATTAGGCTATTTGACAACTTGATAGAGATAGACTGTCAGTTGTAGACATTAATAAAATGCACATGATTCAGGGTGATGAACGTGGAAAGGAAGGTGGGAAAAAGTGAGCTGGTCCCAGTCTCTTGTCTTCCCCCCAAAGCTCATCAAATGGACACTCAGCTCCGCAAGAAGAATCTGGCTCCACACAAGGAAATTCTGCAGTTTGGAAATCTCTGTAATCTGCCTTAAAAGCCATCCAGTGAAGACGACGATTGAAGACCAGCACTTTGAGGAATCAGAAGGCTTGAGTCCCATCCACCATTCATCCCAGCAGCAACAGCCACACCTTTCTGGGTGTTTTACCAGATTGATCTTTTAAAATAAGCATTGTGCTATTTAAATAAAAGCCTTCATATGAGTCGTTTCCAGACTCTTTGCAAATAAAGATTATTTATTTTTAAAAAATGGGAGAGATGCACATCAAATTCATGTAGTGTTGCCCAGAGGAAGAGGATGGTAGGATTGAGGTGAAGTTAGAGCGCTTCAGTTTTGTGTGGGCTTCCCCTCCCACCCCACCCCCCCCGCCTTTAAATATAAAAGAGATTTCTAGTGAACATACCACAATGTTAAATAATAGATCGATTTTGTGTGGTCATTTTTGTATCCCATAATTTTTTAAAAGGTAAGAGAAGGTGAAGAAAAACGTCACATATTGGTGTTTGGTGTATTAGAAATTGTAGCTTTTCACATATTCACCAAATCACCAAAACAGACAAAAATCTCCATTCTTGTGAACTTAGATCCCAGGAGGGAGAAAACATATACTATAAAATACACGGCATGCCACGTGCTAAGGAGGAAAACAGTGGGGGAGAGATTGTTGGGACAGTTGTCATTTTAAATACCTCAAAATGTGCTTAACTAAGTCTCCAAAACTGAAAATAGCTCTTTACGGTTCTTTTGAAATCGAAGCCTAAAGTCTTGTGGTCTTACCACATGGTAGTCGGTAGATATGCGACCTTACAGCTGATGGTTAAAATGAATTCTCTCCTCTCTGACCTGGGGCACCTGACATCGCTTAATTAGAAACTTTTTGATTTGTAGGTTATTTTCGTCTCCAAAATAATTCCCCTGCCAAAACCTGCCAAAGCTTTCATTAGAGATGGTGGGGAGGTTATGTTCTCTTTTTGTGGGGTTTTGTTTTTTGAATAAAAGAAAAAGGCTAGCTAGCAGAGGATGGTTTCGATCCATCGACCTCTGGGTTATGGGCCCAGCACGCTTCCGCTGCGCCACTCTGCTCGGCACGGCGCAGTAGCTTTACGAAGGTCTTTTATTATATTTTCCTCCAAAGGCTGCCAGCAGTTTTTGTATTTTGTTTTTGAGATAATTGCGTTTTTTCCCTTAAAGCTCACTCATTATTCATGCTTCCAAAAGGACAATGAGCCCAGGGTGCACTGACCCCAAATATTCTGAATGCAAAACATTTCGTGATTCCGTCGGGAAAACAGCCGCGCCCCGCCTGCCCCGCTGATCTGAGCGGGAGCGAGTCTGCAGCTCACAGTCCCACCCCGTACGAGTAGCCCCCCAAAATCCAGCGTGGGAGGCATCCTACGTCTGCACGCACGGGAGCGATTTAAAAATAATTAGAAAGGATCCAAAAGGTAAAAACAACCCCAAGGGCCCCTTGCATTGGCCGGGAATCGAACCCGGGCCTCCCGCGTGGCAGGCGAGAATTCTACCACTGAACCACCAATGCTTGGTAGGGGCGACTCAACGCCAGCGCTAGAAATGGCCGCGGCGCCGTAACACCGACAACCGTGTATATTTTTCCCTTAGCTCGTGTTCTGTTCTTATGGACTAGAACCCGGTGATGCCCCTTCTTCCCCTCTTTTCAGGAAAACCTCACTTTCGTTGCAAGTTCCGCGACCGGGAGGCCGGCCGGGCGGGGGCGGAGCGGTGGGACCTCCGGCCACTTGGTGGGACGCTCGGGACGCGGTGGGGGCAGCGAGGTCGCGCCCCCGGCAGGCGGTGCGGGCAGCGCCGTGGGCCTCCCGGAACGCGGTGGGGATGGCCCGGTGGCGCCCTCTGCTGGCCGCCACGGAGAAAAGCAACGCCGGGCTTAGGCGTCCTTCGGTTGCCATAGAAACCCCGTCAGTGTCTAGGGCACAGAGCTGTCAATGAAAGGTAATTTCCAAAAACCAAAAAACAAACAAAAAGACCAGGTGAAATCATAACTGTCATACGAATATAAAACTTTTGAAAGGTTTTTTTTTTTTTTTTTAAAGATTTCATTTAGCTCCTTCCTGAGATAACTGATGAGGGGTTACTACCCGTTCAGAGAAGTCAAAGAAGGGATGCCATTTACAGGTGAGGAACAGTGACCCGAATGTGACCCGAATGTGTCGGCGGGGTCAAAACCGGCTTTTCGGCGGTGGGAGTGGGCAGGGGGAGCGGACTGGGGAGGAGGAAAATGTCCCGTCACCAGACAGAATCCATCCCCATGTCCACAGACGCGACTTGTTTTCTACTGCTACCAGTCACCGACAGTTAGAGTTTTAAAATAGGATCCGAATCACGTGACACAGACGGGTGTGCGAAGTTCTCCTCTGAAGCAGATTTTCCTGCAGCTTTTTTCTTTTTCTGGGAGATTCGGCCAACTCCGAGTACGAACTTAAGGGCCCAACTCGCAACGTAAACACACCTTTGTGTTAAGAGCCCTGGGTTACTGTTCCTGCCCATCTTTCCTTACAGTTTAGGGTGGGGGTCCTTAACCTGTGGGTTCACAGACCCCTGTAGGAACGCCGTGAAACATGTGAACATTCTCCCTGGAGGCCTGTGCACACTCACATGCACTAGCGATTGAGTTCAGGTGTTGGACCTAGGATGAGCTCTCTTTTACCTGGAAGGGGGTCCTTCTTCGGGAACATACTGCTCAGGCATTCATTTCCACCCCTACCCTCTCCAGGTTTCTGCTCAGGGCCTCAGCTTGGACTGGGGGCAAGGGGCAAAGAGATATTCGTAACTGGGTATAGATAAACCTGAATTCCTTAAAATCATGCAAGAGACCCTCGGGGGCAGGAAGAGCGGCCCTGGGATTTTGCCCTCGATGAGGGAGCGCGGGGCAACCTGAGGGCAGAGTGCGGCCTCAGGGCACCCCACCCTCAAGGTGAGATCTGTATGATAGTCCCTGGACACTCCAGGCTACCCCAAAACAGGAAAGGACAAAAAAAAACAAACGGTTAAACTGATAAGAGTCTCCACCAGTTTACCAGAAAAAAGCAACCCCATCAATAGCCTGAAGCCCGGGAAGTCCCTACTGTCTTATGTTAATGCTTTGCTAGAGGGAGAAACAACCTTAGCTTGACCATAGCTGGGCCTCCGGTAAGTCTTGAGCTTGTGAAAGTCTCTTCGGAAACTCCCTCTGGACTCTTCCCCCGGCTCCATAAAGCGGTCACCCCCCTACCACTCCAGTGCAGCCCTCCCTGCCTGCAGGTCCTGTCCCCGCGCTTTAATCAAATCACCTCTTTGCACCAAAGAGGTCTTCTTTCTTTCTCGGCCATCGGCTCTGGACGCCATGAACCACCCCCATGACCCCAAAACTTCATCACCCTCAGCTTGCCTCATGCTCCCTCATCACCCCTGGCTATACTGTCTTTGGTCCAAATGGGCACATATTCATGTCGACCTGGTCACCTTGAAAGCAAGAACTTGCACTGAAGTGAAAGAGGGCTCCTGTGTCTCCTACCAGCACGAGCCAGGATGCAGGTGTGGGTGGGGGTACGTTTCCCTCCTTACCTCACCGGCTCTTTAGCTGGCCTCATAATTAGATCGACATAAGACAGATGCACCAGAGGCAAAAAAGTTAATTTTATACATAAAATTGTAAGATAAATTAAATATATAAAATATAAGACCATAAAGATATAAGACTCAAATAAGTGACCAAAGCAGGCAGCTTTTTATGCCTTTCGGGCAAAGAAACAATACATTTGGGAATCACTGACAAGACAAAGTTAGCAAGCATGTCACATTATTAATTATTGTATTAATTATAGTATATATCAGCATATAATATTTATTAATAATAATTGTATTAATTACTAATTATTACGTATTCATCTTCCCTATTGATGAAGACTGTGTAGGGGTCTTTCCTCTGTAGGGAAAAATAACCTTCCCTCTACCCTTCATTGCTCGTGGCTGAGGACCAGCCCCCACATAAAAGAGATGAACAAGAGAAGAACAAACACGTTTCGCAACAGGTGTACCTTATGCATACGTGGGAGAGACCGTCCCGGGAAAACTCCCCGGAATGGCCCGGGCCACCCCCTTAAACACCATCTTCCACTAAAAACAAAGATGTGGGCGTGAGGGTGAGGAGGGGCAGTTACAGGAGGGAACTAGGCAACCCACACGAAGGTGGTTGTCCAGATTTAATCTGGTGCCTTCCCCACCGAGTTTCCGGTGATTTAGAGTCACCTTTCTCTTCCAGGTGTAGACAGGGAGTCGCCCTTACGATGACACACTCGTATCAACGGACGAGTCCCCCTTACGACGAATCTCCAAATGGAGATTTCTGTTATAAATGCAAATTGCCTCGACAAAAGGACATCTTCTCTGCTTTTAGAGCTTCTGGGTCTGCTTTTTCTCAAAAAGAAAAAAAAAATCATTTTATTTTGGGATGGATTATTCTGCTATCCTTCAACCGTGGTTTTCTTGTGATAAGGATGCCTTCCGCTCTTCTGGTACAGGGATGGCACCTGTCACATGGGGGACTTGTCCCCTGTTTACAGGGAGAGAGGCAGATTCAGAGAGACCTTTTCGTACTGCCTGGTCCTCAAGTACCTTTAATTTAAAAATATCAGTGTGTCAAAGTGGCATATTTTGACGTGGCCCATTCTGTTCCCCCTCCCCGTGACTCCCACAGACGTGAGAAAAGGGTATCTGGAAACGAATGATGTGTCACTCCTCTCTTACAGGCCGTGTGGAATCTATCAGTAAACAGTATCAGCTCTCTTCAAAGTATCCTGTTAAAATGGAAAAACAATCTTACCCAGTCAGTCAGGAATTTTCTGGAGAGCACCAGTGAGGTCATCTCCATCACCAGCCTGCAAAGCAAAAGGAGGTAATTTGTAAAGGACAAAGTAAAAGGACAGGACCCTCTGCCTTGCCCCCTAAGGGAAAGTGACCTTGCCAATCTTTTCTTTTGTCAATAATTTACTTGCCCCACCCCCTCCTTCCTGTAAAAGCCTCCCATTTTGTCCACCTCCTCAGAGCCCCCTCTACTTGCTGGGTAACATGCTGTCCAATTTATGAATCACTTAATATAAGAGCCAATTACATTGTCTGAAAAACCACCACCACCACCAGGCCCCAAATGGCATCACTTAGTTTTTTGGGGGTTTTGGTTTTTTTGGCATCACTTAGTTTAAAGCCCTGAGTCAGGAGACGAAGACTTAATAATCCCTAACCTAAGCGCAAGTTTCACTCCCCAAGAATATAATCTTTGACCAGTCAACATGGAATTTTCTGGTCAGGACTAGGGAATTTACTGAGAGACCACTCCCCCTAAGGAGGGCAACCTTGCCTAAACAACGCATTCTTTGCTAATCAATACCTTTCTTTCTTTCTTTCTTTCTTTCTTTCTTTCTTTCTTTCTTTCTTTCTTTCTTTTTGTTTTATGCCCTCTCTCTGCCTTTAAAAACTTGTATTGGGCACTTGGGTGGCTCTGTCGGTTGAGCCTCCGATTTCAAGTCATGAGCTCCCGGTTGGTGAGTTCGAGCCCCGTGTCGGGTCACTGCTGTCAGCCCTTCTGTGCAGAGCCCCTTATGGTTCCTTTGCCCCTCCCCTGCTTGCTCTCTCCCCAGAATAAATTATTGAAAAAACAAACAAAAAAACTTTCATTTAGCTCAGTGGAGCTCCCCTGTACCTGCTAGCTGGGATGCTACCCAATTCATGAATCATTTAATAAAACTAATTAGATCTTTTAATTTATTCAGCTGAAATTTGATCGCTGAACACCCAGAATCTCACCACTGCTCACCACCTCTGTCCTTACACTCCGGTCCCTGCTACCAACATCTCTTCCCTAAGTCATTGCCAATGCTACTAACTGCTCTCCCTGCTTCTGTCTTGTTTGTATTATAGTCGATTTTGTCCCTCCTCTATTCAAACCCTCTCACCCATCATAAAAGACAAACCCTAGAGTGACCCATCCTTCCTTAGGGGAGGACAAAACTTTTCCTCTACCCTTTTAGGTTCAGTAGCTGGGATGTGCCATTTAAACTGACAAGAGACATTAACAGGTGAAAAGTCATACAGGTTTTACTTTCAACTTTATGTGCGTGGGGTTCCACAGAAAAGAAACGAAAATGCCAAGGAAGCAGTTTGACTTGGCAGCTGATATTCCGTTGTAACAAAGGGTGAAAAATTATAGAGAAATGACCTGACCGAGGGAAGAGGGGTTTGGCTTCTAGGAGAGGTAAATTGCAGGAAGGAAATATATGGGGAAATTGATATTAGATAAGGGTTATTTTAGTAAAGTTCGTTTTATGCGCACTCATCTGGGTGCTGACCTTCCTTCTTCCTCATGGCTGTCAAATTCCCCCGGAGAAGGGATTTCCGATAGTCCTCATTTCTCAGGATTTTCTGCGTTTAGTCAGAGAAGGGAGCTCCACGAAGGTTTCTTTCTGCCTCTGTCAAGTCTCAATTGCCTTCAGCTCAAAATAATCCATATGCTAATCTGGCAAACTTTGGGGTGACATGCGCTGATCCCCCCCACGCCTCTACTTGCAATCTGTCTCCCACCCCTCTCTCCCTCACCCACTTCACCTCACCCCTTTCGGTCACAGGTGTAGCAGAGGAAAAATACGTTTTCCCCTGTTAACCTTAAAAATAAAACTGCCAGTCGTTTTACGGCAAAAATGGGTTCACGTGGCAATAGCCAGAGACTTGCAATCTGGGACAATCAAGGCCATGAGCAAATCTAGACAGCAAAGGAGAACACACTGTTTTCTAGAAGACAGGGGGGACTTGGGAAGGTTGTTATAAACGAAACGTCCATTGGAGCAAAGTGAGGTCCAAAAGCGTACAGGCTCTTCATTGGCTGGGTTGTGACGGTCCCCTCGGCCGGGCTGCTGGGGGTGGGGGGAGGGGAAGGGTTTTTTCCTCTTGCTGGGGTCCCAAAGCAGGATCCAACCTCCAGGTCGGTCTCTTCCCGTTTTTAGCTGCACTTGGCCGCGGGCTGGGCGCGCTCCCTCTGCTGGCCTCTGTCTCCATTCAAAACAGATCTTTCATTAATTTTCACAGCCTCTGTCTTCCTAGGCTCTTGGTGGAGACGTCCGCATAATAAAGATTAGCCGGAGAAAAACGAACAAGTATAATAATGTGTGTACAGCCTGTATCTTGGGAGACACCCAGGAAAACTGAGTAACTCCCCAAATGGCTCAAGCCACCACCTTAAATATCTCTCCACCTGGGGCCCTAAGCCATGTTGGGGATGCGGAGGGAGGCCAGTGAGGGCAGATTTTTCAGGCCAAGTACACTAAGCAAGGGCATGGTTATGGGGCAGACTGCAGTCGGTACCTTCCCCACTGATGTTTCTAGAGATTTAGGCATCCAGCTCTTCAAGGTACGAGAGGGAGACATACTTACAAAATGCAGGTTTCCCTTCTGAATGTGAATGTCTCTTACAAAAGGGTAACTTTTACTCAGTTTTCAGAGCTTCTCCTGTGGCTGCACTTTCTTAAAAATCACTAACTCGCGGGCCGCCTGGATGGCTCAGTTGGTTAAGCCTCTGACTCTTAATCTCAGCTCAGGTCATGATCTCACGGTTTCGTGGGATCAAGCCCCGCAGCATTGGGCTCTGCACGGACGCCTAGGAACCTGCTTGGGATCCTCTCTCTCTCTGACCCCCTCTCCCCCACTTGTGCTGTCTCTCTCAAAATAGAGACACTTCAAAGAGAAAAAAAATTGTTTTCTTCAAAAACCCGGCTCAGTATAATCCTTATGCCTGAGAGGCATGTTTTGGGGCGGCAAATACTGCTCCCCTCTGACACCAAACACACCCTAGCTTCTGGCAGCTACAGTCCGGACCAACCCCCTCCCTCCCCCACCCCACACCCACCATCCACCCCGGGGCCTCATGGCCCCAGGTCACTGCTGAAATGTCCCATTCTCAGGAATGCCTGAAAAGTGCGCCTCCTCCCTACGCTTTTTCCTGTTGTTTTTTTTTTTTCCTTTAGCCTGTCACACACTTATCTTGTTTATTTTTGTCTCTCTCCCCTTTCCAAATCACACATACAAATCTTACCTCCCCGAGGTTTTTGGTTTCTCTTGGCTGTGTGAGGGAGCAAAATTTGCCACCCTCAAAAGTGTCTCTTTGGCATGTGGATTATTTTAGACTGATTATTTTTAAATTTTTAAAAAATTTTTGTTTATGTTTTTATTTATTTTTGAGACAGAGAGAGACAGAGCATGAGCAGGGGTAGGGGCAGAGAGGGAGGGAGACACAGAAAACGAAGCAGGTTCCGAGCTCGGAGCTGGCAGTGTTATGCCCAGAATTCATGATCCCCAAAGACCACTAGGGAGCCGAGTCCGATGCAAAAGCAAAGAGCCTTTATTCGAGCTAGCTCGAGCTCAATCCCCTACCTGCACCGAGGCAGCGGTGAGATAACAGGGAAAGAGAGCGAGTTTCAAAAGGACAAAGGTTTTATTGGGGCCTAGGGGCAGTTGGTGAGGTAATGGCTATGGCCTCAGCCGACTGACTGGCTGGGGAAGGGTCCGAGTCCTGTTAGGCATGTGGGGGGGGGGGGGGGTTACTCAAGGGGAAGAGGTGTGGTCAAGGTGAAGGACACAGAACAAGATGGAGTCGGCCGGCGTAGGCCCGCCCTTTCAGCAGCACAGAGCCCCACGCAGGGCTCGAACTCACAGACTGTGAGATCATGACCTGAGCCGAAGTCGGAAGCTTAACCGACCGAGCCACCCAGGTGCCCCATAGACTGATTATTTTTGAGAAACAGAAGATTCAGGAAGAATCTTTCACCTTCCTTTCGTTGCCTAAAACGATTGAGATAGAGCAACTGTTGCAGGAAGGAGCTCTCACCTCCCCCCCACCCTTGCCCCCAAGTGGGCTCTCCTCACTGCCCTGGAACAAAGGAAAGGAAATAAAACCAATGGTTAACTGATAGCGATCATAGTCCTGCATCACCCGAGTCTCCATCAGTTTCCAAATGTCTCAGTAAATGACACGAAAAAGGCAATCTTATCAATACCCTCATCTTCAGAAATCTATAGTTTCAGTTTCCTGGAGCCCCGACATGACCTTCCCCTCCCTAGTGATATGGGAACAAAGGCAAGAAGAAAAGGTAAATAACTGAATTTCTGTATAACCTGCGGCCTGTTGACAAATACTTGAGGCAAATACAGAGTATGACGTTTCTCCAGGAACCCCCTCCCCTCTTAATGCTAACGCCTTACTAGAGGGACAACAACCTTTGCTTGACCGTGGCCGGGGCCCCAGTATCTTAAGCGCCCCCTGTAGCATATGAAAGTCCTTCTGGGGGCCTCCCTGCCTTTTACCTTGACCTCCCCCAAGTCCCTAGTATATGACTCCTCACGACCCCAGTGCCGCTCCTCCTGCCCACGGGTCCCGTCCCCATGCTTCAATAAAATCACCTTTTTGCACCAAAGACGTCTCGAGAATTCTTTCCTGGCTGTCAGCTCTGGACCCCCACCACTCCCAGACCCCATCATAACTATGGTATGATGTGAATTAGGCGTGGGAGACAGGGAAGAATTTAACAAAATCTGTTAAAATTCCTCTCTATGTCCCACTCTTTCCGAAAGCCCAGCAAACGTTTGCTTTCCAAACCTGTACTCTTTTTTATCTCCCTGTGAATTGCATTCCTTCCCTTTAAAGTCCCAGACTTCTAACTTCTCCTTGGTTCTAGGTAACATGTCAGCCTCAGCCGTGTGACTACCTGTGGGCCTCATATTCCTATAGCTGAACCACATTTGTCATAACCATTTCTGTTAATGACCAAAGGGGCAAAAGCAGGCCAAGAGAAAATGGTACATACAGCCACGTGTTTGGGGAAATGTCATGTGTGAGTGGTGGCGGTCCGGAGCTGACATCCAGGAAAGAATTCTCGAGACGTCTTTGGTGCAAAAAGGTGATTTTACTAAAGCATGGGGACGGGACCCGAGGGCAGGAAGAGCTGTCCCAGGACCATGAGGAGAGACTGACTGCACACTATGGACTTGGGGGAGGTAGAGTCAGAAGGGTGGCCCCCAGAGGGACTCCTATACAGAGGACTCCTAAGATACCTGAGGCCTGGCTGTTGTGAAGCTAAGGTTGTTTTCCCTCGAGTAAGACATTAACTTTAGCACAGTGGAGAGTTCCTGGAGAAACTTCACTCTCTGGATTTGCCTCAAGTATCTGTCAATGGGCCGCAGGTTACGAGGAATTTTAACGTCACCTGCCGTTTCCTTCTCGCCTTTGTTCCCACATCACTATGGAGGGGAGGGTGATGTTGGGGCTCCAGGAAACTGAGTCTCTAGGTTTCTGGAAATGAGGGTATTGATGAGATTGCCTTTTTCTTGTAAATTACTAAGGCAACAGGCTTGAGCAATAGAACCTAGAGAGAGGCAAAAGGGCCCACTATCCCCCCCTCCCCAAGCTGACCGAGCTGAATGCAAACAGGCTGGTGACACGACCCACCCTGAAAGGGCCACAGGCCCCAGCCAACCAATGGGCTGGTTAGACCAGGCAGTTACCAAAAAAGGGAAAAGCCCCCACATCCCCCAAGCTCCCTGTGGCCCCTCACCAACGCCTCGGGGCACACAACCTCTGCTCTGCTGTCCTGCCCACCGCTCCCCTGCAGGGTACTCAGTAAGCTTCTGTGTCTTTTCTTCTGCCTTAGGCGCATCTTTTCACTGCCCCGGCCACGCCCCCATCCAACCCGGTCACCCCACGGACAATCCCATCTCCCCACGGACAACCCGGTCACCCCACGGACGATCCCGTCACCCCACGGACGATCCCGTCACTCCAAGGACGATCCGGTCACCCCACGGACAACCCGGTCACCCCACGGACGATCCCATCTCCCCACGGACAACCCGGTCACCCCACGGACGATCCCGTCACCCCACGGACGATCCCGTCACCCCAAGGACAATCCCGTCACCCCACGGACAATCCCGTCACCCCACGGACAATCCCGTCACACCACGGACAATCCGGTCACCCCACGGACAAGCCGGTCACCCCACGGACAAGCCGGTCACCTCACGGACAATCCCGTCACTCCAAGGACAGTCCCGTCACCCCACAGACAACCCGGTCATCCCACAGACAAGAGCAGATAGAATTGCTTTACCACCTTGGTCATCACTGCTCCATATTATGCAATACTATGGGAAGTGTGCACATTCTACTCAGAAATCGAGATCGGTGACACACATCTAACATTCCCTAACAATAGATACAGGTAGTCTAGTATTTGCTATGCTAAATAATCCAGAATGGATTCTACTTATTTATAATATATATTTGAAGTCATACACTAAATACATTAAAAAATATACTAAATACATTGAATAGTATATTACATTAAAAATAATATACCACATAAGATAATATATTAAATAATCAAAATAAGTATACCATACATTAATAAGTAATAATATTAATAATTATTTATATAGCATATACTTTTATTAACATGTCATATATTTATCATATATTTATATTAATATGTATTTAATATATAATATATACTTTTAAAATAATCACAAACTGATAGTAAAATATTTGTAGAATTTTGTTATAAATCACTTTAAAACCATTATATCACGTATTGAATCAATTACTGGCTCAGTTTTAAAAATGTGAAATACCTCAATTTCCATCCCCGGTTTCACTGCTATTTCCTGATCATTCTTAAAGGTTACTGACACTGACTTTGGGATCATATCAAAATTAATCTCTGGTAGTCCAGTATATTATTTATTTGGACTTCAAAATATGAATGCGTTTCACTGGGGAATGTCTTCTCATACTTCGATCTATTCTCTTAGTGTTTTGCTTCCATTTTCCCTTTTAATTATAGTTCTCACTGATGGAGATAAAAGATAGGAACTCAGCAAAACATCTTCACTTTAGATATTAGCCCAGCAGTCTCTAAGGTGCGGTCCCCTGGTAGTCCTTACCTAGGCAATCATTAGACATGCAAATTTCCAGGCCCAGCTCTCCCCCAGATCTTAGAAAATCTGGCAGCTGGGTGTGTCCCCCCACCAGGGGGATTTTAAAGCCCTCCAGGGGGTGCTGATACCTGTGGAAGCTGGAAGAACCATTGTGTTGTGTTGGGATGACACGGAGACAGAAATGGATGCTGTTATTGGGAGCTCTTAAGAAATGTGCTAATCGTGTTTCTTGGTTGTCTTTTCTCTTTGTATGGTGTACTTAGTGGAAGAAAAAAATTGGAAAAGAAGGATAGTGAGGAAGCAGTTCAAATGACGACTGTATGACAATCATGAGATTGTCACGCTGTATTATAACCAAATAACCACCTCACAGGGTCCCAGCATTTTCCTCAGCACTGTGATGATCTCTGAGGGCCGTATGGAATTAGCACAGATTACAGCCACCTCAAGGGAACTAACATGGAATTCATAAGCTTTGCTTCTTGCTTGAGGAAAAGTGCATCACATAAGTCATGAATGTTATTACATGCTGTGCTATTTTTATTTTCATGATGTAGTCTATAAGTGCCTTCGGGTTTAAAAAGAGAAAGATCATATAGATAGTAGGATGATCGTGAAAAAACTTTTCATCAAAAAACATTTGCTTCAGGTGTAAAATGTAGCTACAGTTGACAGAATAGAGTAGGACACTTCAGAAGGGGGGAGTGTAGAAGCGGGGGAATGGAAGGCGCAGTAAAACTGGAAGGAATTTCATTGTGCACTTTAGGATTATGTTGATGTGGGAAGAGTGGTAATAATTTAAGCTGGGGCTATGAACCTTATATCTGCAGTTAAGAGGAGGGGGCTTTGAATGGTTTTATGGACTTCTGTTAAATTTCCTGTGAAGCATGGGTTGAGTGTGGGTGGGTGTATTCGGGCTGAGTGTGGGTTGAGTGTGGGAGCTGAGTGTGTATGAAGGTATTTGCATGTGTATAAAGATGTTTTGTTTACTAAGCTTTTATTCTAGTCTCACAGAAGTCTAATTCATCCCCAAGCATACAAACCAGGGGTATCAAGCTTAGGGTGTTAAATATTTTAAGGTTATGCTATTTTAGGGGATCATAACAGACCAGTTAGTGGGACTTGTACAGTGAATATATATATAGAAAGTACAACATAAATGCAATTTTCTATGCAAATACAAATACATTGTATTTGAGGGAGAGCACCATAATAGTTCTAAGAGTAGTGAGAATAAAGCAATTTAGAGACAATTAAATTATTAAAATACATAAACCTCAAGTCTTTAAGAAGGCCTACCATTTGAGGGGCACCCGGGTGGCTCAGTTGGTTAAGCATCTGACTCTTGATCTCAGCTCGGGTCATGATCTCGGCGTCATGAGTTCAAGCCCCGCATTGAGAACAATCCAGGAAGGCTTATCATTCGGGCATTCCTATTTCTTGATTAAGAAGACCCACACAATCACCCTCTTAAATGCTCCCTTTACATCTTTATTCCTAAGTGTGTATATAAGGGGGTTCAGCATGGGTGCGATGATCCCGTAGAAGAGGGACACCATCTTGCCCCGGTCCTTGGAGTTGGGGGATGGTGGTTGCAGGTACATGGAGATAGCAGTGCCATAGAACAGTGACACCACAATTAGATGGGAGCCACATGTCCCAAATGCCTTTTTCCGGCCTTCGGCCGACTGGATTCTCAACACTGCTCGGGCAATAAAAGCATACGACACAAGGATGAGGGTCAGGGGTAGTAAAAGAAATAGCACACTGATAAAGAACAGTTCAGCCTCGTTTGCTGTCGTGTCCACACAGGACAACTTGAGCAGAGCAGGGACTTCACAGAAGAAGTGATCCACTTCTTTACGGCCACAGAGCGGCAGCTGAAGGGTCAAGGTCGACTGCAACACTGAGTTGCCAAAGCCGCTAATCCAGGACGCGGCCGCCAGCTGGAGGCACAGCCTCTGGTGCATGATGACTGAGTAATGGAGAGGCCGACAAATAGCGACAAACCTATCAAAGGACATGACGGCCAGGAGAAGGCATTCAGTGGAACCCAAGGCCAGGAAAATGAAAAGCTGGGCCACACAGCCGCCGTAACTAATTACTTTCCTGGTGCTGCATATGTTGACCAGCATTTGTGGAACTGTACTTGTGGTGTAGCAAAGGTCCAGGAGTGACAGATTGGTAAGAAAAAAGTACATGGGGGTGTGGAGTTTGGGGTCCAGATGAGACACAGCAATTATCGCCAGATTGCCAAAGATAGTCAAGACGTAGGAAACCAGGAACACCACAAAGAGCGGGAGCTCCAGCCATGGTCGATCTGAGAAACCCAAGAGGATGAACTCCCGGGGGGCGCTCGCGTTTACCCCCTTCATGATCGGTGGTTCAGCTCTTGGTTCCCTGCAATAGAAACAGTCATGAAGGTAATAATTACACACTTATTTGCTGTCGATTGGTCATAATTACTTTGCTAATAATCTGCCTACGTTACAGACTGATAGTATCCATAATGTGAAAAAGTATTGATAAAAATATAAATATCTTTCCAAGTATTTCAAAAGTGTTTCTATATTTGTAACAGCCTATTAGCAGAATGAATTTCAAGACTTTTTATAGCATATCATCAGTTTCCACGTTCGCAGAGTTTATCCTTCGACCTTTTATCAGTTTGCAAGTTCATTATTCTCAGTTCTTTCTGCCTAGGTACCTACTATTTGGTAGAAGTTGGCATAGTTTCTGCCACTGGAATGTATTCTAATTTCTCCTTAATGCCACGACATTCCCTGTTAGTACGAAGTAGTCAAAATTGTTTAAATCTCACCCCTCCTACCCTGAAAAAAAAAAAAATAGACCCTACCTAGCAACTTATCAGACTCAATTTAAGGAATTATATCCTTTTACTTTTAGAAGGTCAGAATTCGTATAGGAGTTTTTAATAATGAGGAACTTGAAGTCCAACAGGTGTGGTGGGATCATACCTTGTCCAATTAGTCACATTACCCTGGGAATGCTTCTCATCCTCTGATCTTCAGTCTCTTCGTGTCTCCAGTGAAGATAAGAATGCTTGTCTAGGTTGTCTCGATGTGAGACATAGCTGCACGCGACTGTCTCAACACCGGCCCCAGAAACAGCAGTGCGGATGAAGGGAGCTTTCGCGACTCAAGGTCTCCGAGGTGCTCAGAGAGGAATTCCGTATGATTTGCCCAAACTTCCTCAGGTTGCCAATGAGAAATGGCTCTGTCCATTGAAAAGTCACCTTCCCATTTCCTCCTTAACTCCCAAAACATCAGCCTGAGACACAGGGGTCATTGTAACCATAGGCTACGAAGTAACGTGTCACTTTTAGTGTCAGCTGCTTGGCGCATGTCTGGTCCACCCAAACCCAGCCACCACGTTCAGGAGAGGGTGACGGTGACACAGGAAGCCCGAGGTGCTCTGGGCAGAAGCTCCATAGAGCCCTGCGTGACCTATAGGTGTGACCAAGCCCGTTCTACCTGCCAAAAATCTCAACAGAACACGCGAAATTATTTCGCTACTTTAGCAATACCAGAATGTAAAGTTTTCATTGTTTTTCTTGTTCATCAAAATGTTAGCAATGTGTATTTTAACTTTGCTTTATGTATTTTATAGACGATTAACCCACCCCAAAATATCCCCTCTCTTGCTCTCATCTGCTAAATCGAGATGCATTGGCACAGATATAGATGTGAAATGATGTTCAGATGTATCTTTAAGTGACAAAAAGTTGATTATTGAACATTTGTGGAGCAGGATCCCATCGATTTAAAAAAGAAATAGTAGATAGACATAGGGACACCTGGGTGGTTCAGTTGGTTGAATGCCTGGCTCTCGATTTCGGCTCAGGTCATGGTCCCAGGGTTGTGGAATCAGGCCCCACATCGGGTTCTGTGATGAGCATGAATCCTGCTTAAGTTTCTCTCTCTCTCTCCCTTGGCCCCTTTCCCCCAACTCACGCTTTCTCTCTCTCTAAAAAATAAATGAATGAATGAATGAATGAATAAAACAAATAAATAAATCAATCAGTCAATAAATAAAATTTACTCTCTGTCTTTTGCTCTCAGATTGACCTTCCTTTTGTTGAAGACTTTGATCCCCTTAAGGGCACAGCTGGTTCCTCCTCAAAAAAGACAGGTGTATCATGTCGCGGCAGCCAGATGCGGCCGACAGCGGGTGTCAGGATAAATGACATGTCAGTTGTTATTATTGCTTTGGATTTTCAGATTTCTATTTCTATTCTATTATTTCATGTTTGTTTTTAGTTTCAGATTTCATCCACGTGAGACTCTGAGAAGCACAGTGAATCAGTGGACTTTCTTCCAGGCCGGCTCTGTTCAACCCCAACCCAAGCTGCGGAAGTTCCATCAGTATGTCTGGGGAAGGAAGATGTATGCAGTTGTCTGCCTCATGTCAAACAGCTTCAGTAGCCAATGTGATTTTCCTTTTAAGTCTTACCATCCTTCTTCCCTGTATGGGTTCTAGATAAATAGTTTTAAAGGATACTAAAGCATCAAGAACACAAAACAGACATGAGCTGAGTGACTAGTGTGGAAAGTTTAGAAAGCAGCACGGGGGAGGGGGAGCTCTTCAGAGCTTGCTCCCCCTCTCTCCCCCCCCCCCCCAACCAGAGCTGCCCAGAGCACAGATATTCCCTCACAAAGTGCTACAGCTAGTGCCTCCTTCTTCCTCTTCTTCAATGTGGAACACACTTTCAGATGTATTTAGAATTTTCAAAAAACTATGTGTTTGTTTCTTTGTTGTTTCTGTAAGGGCACCCAGTGAAGGAGCCCAAGGTGGAGGGAGGGAGGGGTGCTTGAACTCCTGACCGTGAAATCAAGACCCGGGCTGAGATCAAGAGTTAGATGCTTCACCCACTGAGCGCCCCAGGAACCCCTCCAAGGACTGTCTTGGATGGTGATGCTGCGTCTTCTGTTTTTGGCTGTCATAATCAAAGCCCATTGTCTTGCAATTAATGGTATTTTAGAATTAGGAAAAGACGGTAAACATGCATGTGATTTTCGGGTTTCTTGCCTGAAACCTTTTGACTCCCAGGCGTCAACTTTGCCGGTTCTCTTGTGTTCCGTTTGTTACTGGTTACATGGAAACATTCTACTTTGTTTCTAAAGGTATGGGAAACAATGGTGAACTCCAGTTTAACTAAAAGATTCTACTTTAGGGGCGTCTGGGTGTCTCCGTGGGATAAGCCTCAGGGCTTCGGTTCAGGTCGTGGTCTCACATTTTGTGAGTTTCCAGCCAAGTCAGGCTCTGTGCTGACAGCTCAGAGCCTGGAGGCTGAAAGGGATTTTGTGTCTCCCTGTCTCTGCCCCTCTTCCACACCCTCTCACTCTCTCTTAAAAAAAAAAAAAAAAAAAAGTTAAAAAATGTTTAAAAGATTTTTCTTGAAAAACATTTGTGAATGACGTTGTAAAGAGACAAAGAAGAATGTTATTTCCGGGATTATTCTCTTGGGTTATTTCGTAAAGTGAGGGCCTTTTGAGTAAAATAAAAGAACTTCAGTTTACCTTTGCTTTTCACATATTTCCAACTACATAGAATCGAATTGTATAAAAGTGCACTGCAGGGTCTCAGGAGTGCTTCTGATGAAATTAGCTGATACAGGCACAACGTGAAAGCTGAGAGCTGGACACAGAGTTGGCTGGCTAGTTATCCTTCAACTGCAAAGTATTTAAATACGCGAGTCATTTGTAAATGCCCAGTGTTTTTTTGGCTACAGTCCCATGTCAACATTCCATTAATGAGTCTTATTACCTTGGTTTAGATATTTAGTGAGAAAGACTCAAGTCAATCCTTACGGTAGCAAAAGGTAGATTCCTTTAGGGAGGAATTATTTAAAAATATATAACTATAATATATTTCATGTTGGATCAGCAAATTTATTTTTGGACACTTGGACTGTGATGTGAGGGGCCGGTGTGTGTGTATGTGTGTGTGTGACAGGAGAGAGCTGGTGAGCGAGCTCTGGGGTATTAGCGTTTTCCCCATCATTAGAAGCCATAAAGAGCAAACATACAATTCCAAGCTGAACCTCATGAACCGAATCAAACTTTTGCAGTAGGGGATGTTCAGCCACAGGAAATCAGTACGGGGAGTGTGTCAACAACAAACAAGAAAACTGGCTCGAAATATCACAACTTGTAGCAAGTATATACTTTCTGAAGCGCTTGGGTAATTAAATGAAAACAAAAGTCGCGCTGTGCGTGAACTTGTCCAGCTTTCAAAAAATGGAAGGATGCAGAACAAAAGTGCAATTCTGCCCGTGGCTTTGAGCGTGCACGTTATAAGCTGTTCTAGCCCGTCCACGTCGTAAAGCTGAACGTGAATTTAACTCACAGGATTTTCACTTAATGCCGTGTTTTTATTGCTTGTTTTTTTTTAAGTTAATATGAAGTCTTATGGCATCCCTGCTAAAATTTTAGAATGTCTTCATTCTTAAAAAAATGTCTTTTGCCCTCCTTTGCTCTAATGTAGATCACACCTTAGGAAACCCGGTAGCTATGTGTCAAGGCTACTGTGTATTTGACTTGTAATATACTTTTATCGTCTCGAAATCCATCCATTAGTTTTCTGCCCACACATCCCCAACTTCAATCTCACAGACTTTCCCCGCACATGCAGCAATCTCCTTGGTGCTGTTGTACCCAAATTTCCCCCAGAAACACCCCCTTCTCTCAAATGTCACCTCCATCTGACCTCGGCTGACTATTCCTCCCAGAGGCTTTCCGTGATTCCAATTCCGCTTCATGTTCTCAGTGTTAGGATCGCACTATTTGCCAACAAGTAGAACAGACAGACAAAAACCTAGGAGGTTCTTATCTGCGTCTCTGCAATTATATCAGATTTGCTCCGGATTCTTGACGCACAGGCCAGGAGCTTGTGGTTGTGGCTGGTACCTTAAAGGCCACTGGGCAGATTCCCCTGGTCTGGAGGGAAGCTGCATGGACAGCATCTCAAGCTCATGTTATTCTCCCTGTAAATAACAAGCACTCAACAGGGCAGCAAAGTAAAGTATTTTGATTATGCGAGCTACCAAGGGGATCAGAAAAAAGCTGAAGCAGAAGTTAATGGAAGGAGAATTTTAGGAGCTGCTGAAGGGATGTTGGCAAACTTTATCTGTGATCCTCTGAGAATGCCTTAACCCGGAGTCCGGAACACTTGCCCAGATGAATACGCACGATCATCTCTTTGTAAACCTGTACATTGATTGAACTCATATTGGTCATCTCACTGTGGAATTCTCTCCTCCCGTATCTGAGCTCAAACATTCAAAAAGATAAGGTTTGACAGAGTCTTGGAAGCATCTCTACGAGCTACAGAATGGGCGGAGGATCAAGACAAGAGAGGTAACAAGAGTTTTCCTCCCCAATCTGCCAGTAAGTCGTCCTACAGTTGGAGAAGTGAGTTAATTGCTTCAGATGTTAGTTTTATCCTTTGTAACATTGTGGGGTCGGTATTTCCTTCGGGCATAAAAGCTGTTTAAATTTAAGGTTTCTCAAATCATCTCATATGCCTAAGAGATAGGCTTCCAAATATCACACAGATTCCATCTTCTTGCTGGAGTGTAAGGATGAACACCGGGATTAATTTTCACGCAGCTAATGCATTATAGTTGGCTTAGCATAATTGACAAAGAAGTTTGCTAAATTTTTCTCCTGTTTAGGAATGATTACTTTTGCAGGCAGAAAATGCACTTAGATGCTCAGAGAAGTTCCTTGCCCAAGGTCTTAGAGCTAGCAAGTAGCAAACTGAAGATTAGAGCCATGATTGACGTGCTCTAAAGTTCTTATTTCCCACAGAGATTACAAATGTATTCAAAATAACATCCTATATAAACGTTCATAGAAGCTGAAGCAGAATGAATTATATTCTTCCTAGCACATCGTTTGGTCTCAGCTGAGATGTGAAATGTAAACAGTCCATGAAATGGGTGCTTAGAACACTCACATTTTACCAAGTATAAGTAATATGATGCTCAGTGTGTAAGGATATGATAGTATTACAACATAGTAAGCGTGTGTATATTACGAAGTAATACTCCGTGAGCTTAGGAATTTTTTGATCTGTATTCTACTTACCTCCATTTTAAGCATTGGAGACAGAGCAATCTATTTTTGTGACCAAGGCGGCGTGAATCCAAGTAGAATTCAAGTTCACAGGTGTGGTACTGAGCTGGGTAGCTGATTCGATGAAATTCATTCAACCTCTTTTAGTTACGCTCTATGTAGGTCATGAGGTTTCCGTTCAGAATGAGCTGGAAGAGGAGGACTCACAATCACAGATGACCAGAATGTGGTGTTCTGGCATCACACCGTTTGGAATTAGGCCATCAACTGGTATTTTCAGAGCGTTGTTTTCTAACCGGTTTTGCAAGAAACAGATAGAAGTATGGCCGTACTTCCTCTCTCAATATTGGTGCTTGTTTTGGTCTCTGGTAGAAATCTCAAACACCGAATTGCAAACTCTTCCCCCACAGTTTATAGTATTTAACCGCACACCCAATGGGAAGAGAGAGAGAGGAGATCTCTGTGCTCTTGATTTGCTCGGCAAACTTCCTCTAGGGACAAAATCCTCAACTTTTTCTAAGACGGAAGTAATGACAATGGGGACTAAAGTTTGTTATCAAAGTTTGATGTTGTGCTGTGGAACTAAGATTTCTTTTCTTTTGTTAACTCTTCATGAGTTCTCTAAAGGCATGCAGGAAGGAATTCTTTATTCCACATGTAAATTCTCTAAATGGACCTCTATTTGTCTTAAGAACACTGCTTTATTAACTTCTTTTGTAATACATTTTACATAAAGTAGTTTTAAAAATTAACACAGAGTCAATGAACATAGAGTCAATATATCCCTTGTCTTTCATGGATTTGAAATTTTCTAGGCTTAATTACTAAGCTCTTCTTTGACTCAAGATCGCATAGATGTTCTTGTAAGATTTAATTTTTTTAAATTGCAATATTTAATCTAGCCAGAATATATATTTACAGAATATATATTTTACTTTTGAGAAGAGCCGGAAGATAATATGCAGGCTCATGTCAATTTCCTTTCCAGATGAATAGATTTGACAAACATATATTTATAATTCTGAAAAAAATATCCAGATCTATTAAGTAGGAAAAAAACACAAGCTTCTAACAAATTTGAGGATCCACCCCATAGCTCAATAGGAAAAGGACAAATTATAGGAATTAACAATATAGAGACTAAGCAAATCCAAATGACCAATATAAGAAAATATGACCAAATTCTCAAATAGATAAGTATATATTAAAACAGCGATGATAAAACTCTTCATACTCATCAGACTGCAAGCAAACGGAGAATTGAAGGCTACTGCTGATGGGAAAGAAGGAAAAAGGTTACTCATAGATTACTGGAGGAAATGCAAAGAGTTACAGTCTTTCTGGGGGAAAATATGGCAATGACCTCTAAATACTACAAATTCTCAACCTTGCGCTGTCCATCCTTGGAATCTCTCTCATAGAAATCTAACGGGGCACCTGGGTGGCTCAGTCAGTTAAGTGTCTGCCTCTTGATTTGGGCTCAGGTCATGATCTCACGGTTTGTGAATTTAAGTGCTGCATCGGGGCTCCTTGCTGACAGCATGGAGCCTTCTTGGGATTCTCTCTCCCTCTCTCCCTGCCCCTCCCTTGTGTTCTCTCTCTTTCAAAATAAATAAATAAACTCCAAAAAAAAAAAAAAAAAAGAGAGAGAGAAATCTAATTGTATATAAGGACAAATGGAAAATAATGCTTGATGTAGAAATATTTTAATGGTCGGAGATGGAGAAAAATACAGAGTATTTTACAATAGTAAACTCACTAAATAATTAATATAGTCACAGAATGGGAAATATTCATCCATCTAGAATAAGCAATGATGGCTCTAACAAATGGTTTAGAGACGTTTTCCTGAGATATTGCTGAATGAGCAAACAAAATGCAGAAAAATGCACATAACATGGTCATAATTTTGTAAAATAATGATTTAAAACACCCTGAACATGATTTTTTTAAATGTATTGTTGGTATGAGAGTTGACGAGAAAATATGAATAACCTGGAGATAGAGGACAATAGCCACAGAGAGAAAAGGAGGAAGGGTATGAAGAAAAACTGGAAAAGAAAAGAAAAGAAGATTTTGTGTACATTGAAACATTTTTTGAAATTAATAGCAGTGATTGCTTCTGGACAGAATAGAAGTAAGGATGGGGATGGTCAGGGCAAAATTGTACTACTGCATGCATTTTTTTTTTTTTTTTACAATGTTTTTTAACAGGCTGTAACTTATTTATCTTCAACAGGTTGTAATTTAAATGAACGAAATTACAGTTTAAAAGAAAGTAAGCGAGGACTAAAGAAAATATAAATAAAAATAAATATTTATTCTGCAGAATGGATCAAGTGTAGATAAACTGAAATTGTTTCACAAGTCCTGAAACACAGAAATTACCAAGGAATGCCCACATCTCTCGTCCTGAAATGGGGAAGAGTCTGCTGAATTTATTATCCAGACAGATGCCCTGCTGTCCTTTGAAAGGATTATTTCCTCAATAATCCTGTGATTATCTCTATTGCCCTATGAGAGCGAGCCATTATCTCCACAGATATGTAGATAGTGAACCGGGCTTGGAGAGGTTCAAACAGAATGTGTTAGGAAACTGGCTGATTCATATGGATGTCCTACCCTCGTCCATGTTTGTTTTATTTTTCCTCTGTTACCCAGTCATGAGTCTCCCTTCTTACCACGAGGACTCATTTTCTAGAAATCTACTTATTAGCATAGCTCTCTTCTTCTGCTTGGAAAGAACTTCTGGAACAACTGTATTTGGTTTGTGATTCTCTGACTATCTGAATTCTTTTTTTAATGGAAGATGTATTATTGTACAGTTGATCTGGGAACAATGCTGGAGGTTAGGGGTGCCGGCATGTGCAGTCAAAAATTCACCCATAACTTTTGACTCCCCTGAAATTTTACTAATAGCCTGTAAAATGTGAAATAGTATATGGATAAGGTTTCCTCCCGCTGGAAGCCTTATTGATAACATAAAGAATCCATTAACACGTATTTTATGTTATATATATTATACACTGTATTCTTTTTTTTTTTTAATGTTTTAAACATTTATTTATTTTTGAGAGACAGAGCATGCGTGGGGGAGGGGCAGAGAGAGAGGGAGACACAGAATCCGAAGCAGGCTCCAGGCCCTGAGCGGTCCGCACGGAACCCGATGCGGAACCCGACGCACAGAACCCGATGCTCGAACTCGGGAACCATGAGATCATGACCTGAGCCAAAGTCAAACACTTAACTGACTGAGCCACCCAGGTGCCCCTTTATTCCATGGAGTATTACACCGAACATGTATTTTTTGTGTTTGTTCCTTCGGTAGCTCTCTGATATTTTACACAAATGATTTGTTGTATTTCTTGTGGCTTTTCTAGCTCTTGACTCCCGAAAATTATTCTGTCTTGCCTGGAATCAGAAATCTTGAATCAGATTTGAGCTAAATTTGTCATAAACAGCACATTTTTTGCTGGTGTGGGTGGCTTCAGGGGAACGTCAGAGGTGGATTTACCATGAAACTGATCATTCGCAATCATATCCATCACTGACACACGGGCACCTTCAAAGACCCTGGGAGGGGGACACCTGGGTGGCTCAGTCAGTTGAGCGTCTGACTTCAGCTCAGGTCATGATCTCAAGGCTTGTGAGTTCAAGCCCCGTGTCGGGCTCTGTGCTGACAGCTCAGAGCCTGGAGCCTGCTTCTGATTCTGTCTCCCTCTCTCTCTGCTCCTCCCCTGTTCACTCTGTCTCTCTCAAAAATGAATAAACAGTAAAAAAAAAATTTTTTTTTAAAGACCCTGGGAGGGATCCCAGCAATGTGTACACATGAACATATGTTTTTGTAAAATTTCCAAAAAATAATTTATCCATAATTAGTTAAGGCCACACTCTCTTTCCCACTCTCCTAGGGAGACAAGCTGACCAAAGTAAAGCCATTTTGGTTTTATGCCGATCCTTAACATAAAAGTCAACAGGTCATATAAAGAGTCCCCAGGTCTGACTCAGGGAAAAGCTCAAGACCCCACTCCCTCAGGCAGTAAAAGCCACAAAGCCTGGACATTCTTACAACTGCTCTTGTGGGTCATTCCACAACTGTGAGACAATAGAAAAACTAACAGCCCCATTGAAGTGATAAACCGGAGTTAAAGACTAAGCCCCTCCCTATACTTTAGCTAATTGAAGAAATCTTATAAAATTCTTTGTTGGAGGCAAAGGGGGGGGGGGTACTCTTCCCCATCTGGGAGGAAAGATCACTGCTTACTTCTATACTTTTTTTTTTTTTTTTTTTTTTTAAATTTTTTTTTTCAACGTTTTTTATTTTTGGGACAGAGAGAGACAGAGCATGAACGGGGGAGGGGCAGAGAGAGAGGGAGACACAGAATCGGAAACAGGCTCCAGGCTCCGAGCCATCAGCCCAGAGCCTGACGCGGGGCTCGAACTCATGGACCGCGAGATCGTGACCTGGCTGAAGTCGGACGCTTAACCGACTGCGCCACCCAGGCGCCCCTGCTTACTTCTATACTTAATAAATCTTTGTCCCTTTCTCTACGTGGCTTGCTCTTGAATTCTTTCTCGCACAAAACCAAGAACTCTGGGCCGTGCGCCTGAGTGAGGCCTGTCCTCTCGGGGCCTCCACTGGCCTGACATACTCTGCCATAAGTCTCATGTCAGTTGGTAATGATGCAACTGAGGGAATTCCTGTCACCCGGCTGAGAGAGAGTTGTTTTAGGGACATAGCCGTTCCCGTATATAGGAATGGCCTCCTGGTGTAGAGACGGCTTCTGGCCCTGCTGCCTGCCTCACCCGTGTCGTGATGTCCGCGTGGCGCAGGGCAGGATGTGAAGATGCCCGATGATGCCAGAACCCGCGACGTGTGCGGAGAGGAGCCGTGATCAAGCTGCTCAAGCCTCGGAATAGAGCTCGTGATCACTGGCAGGACCCCAGTTGATGAAAGGTCGTATTTTCAGAGACATAAAAGAATCTCAACAAAAGCTAATAGAACTCAACTCTACTTGGAAAGGTGTTTCGCACTGGTCAAGAAAAACAAGTGAGAAGTCATAGATCTCTGATGTGCATCAACACAGAGTATCTTCCATTTCATCATTGAATTTGTTGATTAGAAAACAATTACAGAAAATCTGTCAGGCGAATTAATTAATGACATCTGATGGAAAAAAAGCAGAGTGCGTGAATCATTGAAATTGTACTTTCTTCAGATAAAATCTGAATAGAAATATGAACAGGATCTTGGATTTGTTTTTAATATTCCAGTTAACAAAGAGGTGTGAATCAAAGAGCATCTTTGAAAGTGATTTGCATTCTTAATATCTGAAGAAAATATTAACGTCAATGAAGGTAACAGAAAAGTAGTAAAATGTCACTATAATATTTGCATGAAGCATCAATGAGAAAATGATTAATGAAGTGCTATCATGTCATTAACTGTTTCACAAGAAAACTTGCAATCCCTCCCCCCTCCCCAAATCTTACACAACATGTAAAAATGGAAATGACCACAGGTTTTCCCTAAATGTGAAACAACAGTAAGGATTTACAAGCCTTCTTGATAATGAGTTGTGAAGGCAACAGGAAACTTCTAAACTATTTCTGTTAACTTATAACAAGTAAAATTTGATCAGCCATGCCACACTAAAGCAGAGATTCAATTATCTTTCTATTCTGTCTATAGAAACTTGCAACCTGAAATTACTTTTACGTTAAAAAAATGGAAAATTAACTAAGGAGTTTCCATCCATAAAACAGAGAGCATAGACGTGTATCAGGCAGTTAATTTTAAAATGATATATTATTTTTTAGATTTTGTGATGTCACGGAGGAAAATATTTTCCCCTACCCTCTTATGTTCTTTAATTGAGGGCATATAAATTAAAATAACAAAAGACAGATTAACGGGAGAAAAGGCATACAATTTTTATTAATATTTTAGTGCATAGGAGTTTACAGAAAAGAGGTGAAACTCTAGGAAGCAGCTAGACCCAGGGGCTTATATATTATTTTAACAAAGGAAAGGGAGTTTGGGCTTCAAGGGATAATAAACTGTGGAGATGTGATTAGGAAGTAAATAGAGGAAACTGATGGAAACTAAGGGCTGTTTTAATAAAAAGATTGGTTTATGTAGACTCATCTCAAGGCTCCGTCTGTCCCTGGTGATAAGAGCCCTCCCTCTTCCTGGTATGGAAGAGGGATACCTTCACCAAGGGAAATTTATGTCCTGATTTTAGGCAGAAGAGGGGAGGGCAGAGGACTCTGTGCATCTGCTGAATCTCATTTGTCTTCAGCTAAAAATAATCCTTGGGCCAAACTGACACATTTTAGAATGGCTTATCCTGACCACCTTCAGTGGTGATAAGGGTGTTTGTCTCCTTTCAGAAATAGGTAACTTGTGTGATTTCTTTTCTAATGCTAAGTACATATTATCATATCTATTTTTTATTTATTATTCTGTATTTATTTTACTAAAGTGAACCTCCAGGATTGTGTAAGCTCCAGGCTTCCCCAAGCCTGGATCGGCTCCTCCACAGTACAGACTCGGGACTGGAAGTCAGAGCGGTTTTCCAATTACAGTAGAGGGAAATGATTCTAGAATTTTCTAGTTGCTTTGGCACCAGTTCCCTGGCCCCAGAATCTTTCTGACTCAGGCGAGGCAGGGTGAGGGAGCACAGACAGATCCCTTGCCGGGTCAGTTCTGCATCAGGGTTCTGGGAGTTGTTTCTGGAAGCTCAACATAAAGCACGCTCATGAGCTCGTGAAATTCCCGGTACTTCCCGAGAACTCCTTTATTTAAGCGAACCAAGAGGAATTATTTTGTTAGCAATTGGGAAGCCTTCTAGATATGGGAACTGGTACCAGTAATGAAGTTTTGGGGTGATGGCGGGGTGGTCCAGAGCTGACGGACAAGAAAGAATTCTTGAAGACATCTTTGGTGCAAAAAGATGATTTTATTAAAACACGGAGACAGGACCCGCGGGCAGGAAGAGCTGCATGGGGTAGCTCATTATATATCCTCAGGTTGGGAGGGGGTCAGGGATTGAGTAAGTCTCTAAAGAATTTTGGAAGCAAGGTTTTTCCGGGACCTTGAGGGGCTAGCTGTTGCTACAGAAACACCATTTATCACCGTTTAGTAAAACCTCAGCCGTGAGACCCTTCAGATATGTATCAGGGGCCATAAGCTTAGAGTATGATTGCCAGCATATACTTGGGGCAGTTGAGATCAAGGAAGCTTCCAAAGGAATTTTTATATGTTAAAGTAGACTTACAGGATCCTGGGGGTTGGGATAATGTTAAGCTAAGGCTCTCTTTTGTCCCCAGCAAAGTGCCATCATCGAGGCAGCTGAGCTCCTAGAGGGAGTTTTCTCTGCCGGTTTCAAGGACTTGTCCATGGCTGTAGTCAGTAAGGGAAGTTAATTTTTCATTTGCCTTAGTTTCCCACATCACCGTGGCCAGCACTTAAACCTCTTTCATTATTGGGCGGCCAGGAGTGTCTGAGGAATATCACACATGTCCCACCTGGGTGGGGGGTGGGGGGGGGGCGGTGCTGTAACCTGTACTTTGCCCTCAGCTTGCCCCAGCTCTCCCATCATTAAATTACCTCCTGTGGTATCTGGAATGAAGCTTTGCATTCAAGGCTTGTCGCTATAGATCTCCAGGGCCGGCACAAGGGCACGAAGCCTGGAGTTGGGGAAAGCTGCTTGAAGTGTGTGGGAGAGCTTGAACAAATAATACTACAAACTCGAGCCTTCAAATTATCAGCTCAAATCAGGATCAGAGGACCAGGATTTTTTTTTTTTTTTTAATAAAAGATTGTCCTCAGCCAGTCTTTTATTTCTTGTCATTGTCGGGCTAAATATAAAAAAATAAGTTGCAGAGAATGATCCTGTGGGTTTCTGAATCAAATTCTAAATCAGATTCATAGCCCTGTGATATATTGTACTATAAGAAATGGATATTTAATCTTAGTCCCTGGTTCCTGGCATAAAAACTCCTAAAACCCTAGGAATTTCCTGAGTGATGGGAATGAAGAGTCTTTTGTTATTCATAATAAATTCTTTTCCATCACCCCCGGGTTTATTATGCTAACGTGGGGACTCTGGGTGGGGCCCAGGAGCTTCCAGAAGGGTGCTGGTTGCCTGAGGAAGCGGCCACAGCATTAGGGGGTCGGAAGTCTCAGCTGCACGTCCTGACTGCCTGGAGCGATTGAGCTGGTCACCAGCGGCTCGTGATCTAGTCAACCACGCCTAAATGACCGAGGTTTGGAGATCTTCTGGGTTGGGGAGCACACGGACCAGCAGGCAGGAGGCACACCCAGGGACCTCGCCCTCTGGATTTCTTCCACTTGGCTGTTCCTGGGCTGTGTCTTTTACGCTAAGCCAGTAATAGTAGCTTAGCTGCTTTTCTGAGTTCTGTGAGCCATTCTAGCAAATGATCAAACCTGAGGAGGGGGTTGTGGGGGCCCCTGAATTGCTAGTCGGTCCTCGTCCTGTCGGAGTTGAAGCGGAAACCAGAGTAAATGATGAAACGTTGGACGTTATTTGGAAAGTATGGGACCCCAGGGATTGGAACAGGGACCTTTGGTGGTTTTAGACGATCCTGTGTATCTAAACCCTTAACGTCCGCGGGGATTTCCAAGACAGAGCGAGCCTCTCCTTTTCTCTAGTGAAGCGGTCAGCTGAGCGGATCTTGACCAAAGCATTTCCTTCGCAAGAGGACAATTCTCGTCAGTCCCTACTCCTAAGCGGAGCATCCGATCCCCGTGTGCCCTGGGGACGCAATTATAAGTGAAACCTTGGAGGGAACTGCTTTCACACCACAAGAACTGCAGGCATTGGCTTTAGTCCTTGTCACCAGAAACTCGGTGAATATGTGTGGGAATGGTTTCTGGGGGTGACACCAGGGAGGGAGAATGTGTTACATTGAGATGGTTTTATCAACCTGGAATTACCAACAGATTTGGAATTAATGTCTGAGTTTGAACAGCTGCTAATGTTTTCATGTTTGGCTCTTTTACGGTTTGGGCTAAATGATGGGCTGCAGTGAGTGCAGTTAATTTGCCAGAAGTTCATTAGAATATAAATGGATTTATCTTGTGCAGCTGGATCACTCACGTCCTGAACGTGAGATGGCCCAGAGGACGTTACGTTTATCACGGACTTAACAGTTGGCATGGAGAAGAACACGGGTGAGGGTGCCAGCATCCTGAAAAAGTGTCCTGTAAGACCACAGATCCTTACTGTTAGCATTTTGCCTATATTTCTCCAGTGGTGCCTCCAGCCATTTATCTGAGTAATTGTGCACTTGGGAAAGGAATTCCTCTCTTCTGGGATTATTGAACTTTAGCTCTGAGCTGATCTTTCCCCTCCTGGAGACTCTGACTACTTAGTCAACCATTCAGTGTTGAGATTTGCAGCAGTTAAAGGACATTTACTGTTTTCATTCAGGCTTACCTTATGGAGGTCCAGAGGACCCACAAATCCAATTTGTAGTCATTTTCCCTGATTCTGGGTGTATGGACCTCACCCGTACTCAACAACTGAGCAAACTCCACGTTGATTCTTTGACCCGCAGAGCAATTGGCATTATGACTGGAGGGCAAAGCGGAAGTTCTGAAAATGGTTGATTCCTGAAAATAATAGTTACCCCAAATCTGTACCACTTCCTGGGAGGACTGCAGAGAATAATACTTCCACGAAACACCTGAAGGGCTCAGTTGGTTAAGCGTCCGACTCGGTTTCGGCTCAAGTGACGATCTCGTGGTTCATATGTTCAAGCCCCACATCGGGCTCTGTGGTGACAGTGTGGAGTCTGCTTGGGATTCTCTCTCTCTCTCTCTCTCTCTCCCTCTCTCTCTCTCTCCCTCCCTCCTCCTCCCCCCATTCATATTGTCTCTTTCAAAATAAATAAATAAACTTAAAAAGACTTGGAAGATTGTCTTCGATCCTACTTAATATTTTGGTTTGGCCTGTGCATAGACAGATGAACCCAGTGAATGAAATGGATTATTGTACACTTAATCAAGTGACAATTTTAATCGCAATTGGTCTTGAAGTTGTGGCCTTTTTACTGTGAGCACGAATCCAGCTTCTGGTTCCTGGCGTGTACCTACTGCCAATAACAGTTATTGCCATGAGCCAATAACACCACAGTTAGTGATGTCGAAGATATTTTCATGAGATGTCAGGTATATTTTCTACTCATTTACTCATTTTCAAATTGTGTTTCTATAGTTGAATTTTTTTTTTTTTTTTTTTTTTTTTTTGAGAGTGAGAGAGACAAGGAGAGAGCAAGGGAGGGAGGGGCAGAGAGAGAGAGAAGCAGGGGAGGGGCAGAGAGAGAGAGACAGGGAGACACCAAATCCAAAGCAGGCTCCAGACTCTGAGCTGTCAGTCCAGAGCCCTATGCAGGGCTCGAACTCACAAACCACAAGTTCATGACCTGAGCCAAAGTCCGACACTTAACCAATTGAGCCACCCAGGCTCCCCTCTATAGTTGGGTTTTAACTGTTGTTTATATATTCTAGTTGTGAATCTTTTGTCGGATATATGGCTTGCAAATAACATGGACTTTCACAAAGCAGATGTTTCCAACTTTGAGGAAGTGCAATTTATTGATTTTTTTCTTTTATGAATCATGCTTTCAGTTGCATGTCTAAGAAAATAAAACTTTATGCAATTTTTTTCAGATTCTGTGTCTCCCTCTCTCTCTCTGCCCCTCCCCCATTCGTGCTCTGTCTCTGTCTCAAAAATAAACGTTAAAAAAAATTTAAAAACTTTATGCAGTTTTATTTTTTGGTTTATCTTTCTTAGAGTTTCTGAAATTTTTGAATATGTTAATGTTTGTTATTGGAAATATAAACAATCATCTTTTCGTATTTTGCTTCTGCCTCATTCTTTTTCACTTCTTTTCATGCCTAATTAATAATTTGTATTTGAAACCATTTGTGTATGACCCGTATGTGGTTATGTTCATAATTTGTTTTCACTTTTTTCTTGGTGTTACAGTTGTTGTTGGGTGTCTTCTGTTTCTAGTCACTGCTTCTACGTTACGATGTTAAACTCAGGCTGAATTTTTCAGTTATTTTACTTTTCATTTCTAGAATGTACATTCTATTTTTTGCATTTCAAGTCTCTAGTGAAACTCACAGGAGTGTGTGAGTGTGTGTGTGTGTGTGTGTGTGTGTTGGTCCATATTCAACAAACTAATCACAGTTGTGTTAAAATACTCATCTACTGACTTCATGATCTGGGTTATCTAGAGATCTCTTTCTATGGCCTTTTTTTTTTTTAAAATCTTGATTACTGATTATATGGTCTTGCCTCTTTTCATGTCTAATAATTTTTATTGCATACTCGACTTTGTGTAAATGCACAATAAAGGCATTAGATGATGTGATTTCCCACCAAAGGGGTTTCCCATGATGTCCTTTAAGTAGGTCGGGTGAAGGGTTTTTTTTCTCCCACTTTACCATCTTCTTCCCCTGCTACCTTGTCCCCTTACGTACAACCTCAACAAGCGTCTCATGTCTTTCATTTTGCCAAATTCCTCTAAGTTTTCCCTTCTCCTCACTCTATTGTATCCTCTTAACCAAGAATTTACTCCCTAATCATCTGCCTCTTTAGGTTTTCTTTAAAATAACTAAAATCCAATGTAGAATATAGTAAGTGCAGTACAAGCATAATAGAATCGTGAATAAAGAGCTTCCGGAACTTATAGCTTCTGGCTGTAAGAGAATAGCCAGAAAACCAAAGAGCCAGGAGAGTATTTTCTAGGAAGCATATTTCGACTAGCCTTGATGATTTCGGTATTACATTTAATAGAATGAACTCTCCCATCTGAGAGAACATCAAAGGCAAGGAGAGATATAGTGAGAAATCACCATTATCCAAGATCGACTTTGTGTCAGGGACAAGGCTAGATAGTATTTCTTACCTCCTGTAACTTTCATGGAAACCCTCGAGAGTAATTTTTCTCCTTCGTGATGGTGAATGAGATTTCTAGTTTTCAAGCCTGCTACGATTGTTTCCGAGCTGGAGCCGGAGCCATTTTGTCTTGAAAGGCTATCCTCCTTCCCCTTCATTCCAAGTTATTTTCCAGGGATGACTCAGTTTGTCTTTGCTTAAGGGAAATGGTGACTAACTTGATGCATTTCAAGTGTAAACTCAACAGAAGCTCTTGTGGGGAGAGCTGGAAACGGAGGCTGGTCCAGAACCAACATTAACTCTGAGGAATAAACGTGTATTTCCGTGGGCGATCAGGGTCCCTTCAGGCCTTTAAGTCCCTATATTTCAGAAGGGCTCCTTTTGTAGCAAAGCGAAAGATAATTTTAAGCAGCAAGACTCTAGAGAGTCACTAACTAGTGAACAAACCAAGTAAGAGCTAATGATATACTGGCGAGGGCCAGAGAAGCGAAAAGGGAAAAGAAGAGGGAGGTAGGTAGGTGTGAAAGAGAGATGTGATGGGTAGTCTTAAAAACTGAATGGATATGAGCATTCAGGGAAAGAGATGGCTCAGGAAAACTGTCATGGTTTAAAACTTGGTGACTGGACAAATCGCAATGAGGTAAAAATCAAGAAAAGCAGGCTTGGGAAATACGGTTCAAAGAAATGGTGGACACTTGACGTGAAATTTTATGAACGCCTGTGATAACAGTTTTATAAATAATCTGCTTACTTCCACAAAAGCTGCAGGGCTAATAGATTAAGTTCCAATAAAAGAGGTTTGTGTAAAGGTAATTGCCTTTGATGGAAGCGACTGACGTAGACTTACAGGCTTCATTCGGTGGCGTCGCATCACAACATATTAACGTCCAATGGTAATACGCTGGGAAGCATCTCCGGTAGCCATTTATAGAACCTTGGATTGTATTCTTTTATTTCACAGAAAAGGGCTTTCCTTAACTATAACGTTTCCAACAGATACAAATTTAGATGTATTTGTCATGGTGAAGGGTAGTGAAGAGCCAAGTGTGAGGAAAAGGGGTAAAAGTGACGAGGCCAAAAAAAATTTAAACGTTGCATCTAAAATTTCCTCCTTGGCTCACAATGTCACGTCCCCCGTGGAGTTAGGTACCCTATGAGGCCCTCATCTCCTCCGTTTCTCAGAGGGACTCATTATCTCGGGTAGGAAATTCTGGACAGCATCAAAGTCTCCAGATACTTC
Organism: Panthera leo; assembly: GCF_018350215.1. Classification (NCBI taxonomy): domain Eukaryota; kingdom Metazoa; phylum Chordata; class Mammalia; order Carnivora; family Felidae; genus Panthera; species Panthera leo. The sequence goes on along the minus strand of NC_056683.1, from coordinate 2,689,068 downwards.
TCCCTCACTTCCACGAGAAAATCTTTGGCTGAGATAGTACAAACTAATAACTCGATCTAGAGATAAGAAGCAACTGTCAGGAGGCAACTTGTCTCACGGTGCCAAGAACTTGGCTCAAATACAAAGCTAATACTGATCAGGTTTGATTGCTCATCTATGTATTTCAATATTTGTTGACAGAAAAAAATCATTGTATGCCGTTTGTTTGTAAGTTAACAGAGATAATAATGTTATCATTATATCTACCTAATATATTCCATCTCTACCAATATAAGTAGTGGTATCAAGATTATACTATAAGACTTTAATAATGTTTATATTTATTTTATTAAAAAAATTTTTTTAATGTTTATTTTTTATTTTTTTTTTATTTTTTTTTTCAACGTTTTTTTATTATTTTTGGGACAGAGAGAGACAGGGCTTGAGTGGGGGAGGGACAGACAGAGGGAGACACGGAATCGGAAGCAGGCTCCAGGCCCTGGGCCGTCGGCACAGAGCCCGATGTGGGACTCAAACTCGGGAACTGCGAGATCATGACCTGAGCTGAAGTCCGACGCTTAACTGACCGAGCCCCTCAGGCGCCCCTCTCTTTGATTTCAAAACCAGTAGCAGCAGGGGTGCACAGGGTTCCATTGTGATAGAAGACTCACAGGACCCAACGTAACAGTGCTTGGGAACCTAAGGTTATTTTAAGAAAAGGATATAAAACAACAACAGCGTTGAAGGAAAGGCTGCTTCAGAGTTAGAAGTTTGGAGAAGCCAGGCATGAACACCAACTCTCTTTTCGCTGTAGAAACCGTATGGATGTGCTTTCTGTCTCCGACCAAAAGTCCTGATATGCGCACGGAACACTCTAGAACGGGGACTACAAAAGGGAGTCTCCCGTGGGGCTTCTTAGACCCTGCTGGTCACGCACACAGACTCTTGCTGCGAATCAGACCTAGCAGAGCCCTCCTGGGGTTTCCCTGAGACTCATCAGTGTCACGCTCATCGGTGACCAACGCCGACAGGCCGGTGCAAACCTTCCTGCAGCTCCTCCTACAACAGTCACACAGCGACAGTCCTCACCCGCCCACGTCCTGTCCCGGCCGGGGTCGGCACGTTCAGTTCGTCCCTTATTTCCGTGAAACTGTTCAAGCCAATTCTGGATAGGCCGAAGTCACCCTCACAACATCCCAAACCCCCTGTCATTCGGCTGTCGCCTTCTGTAGGAGTGGAGGAAAGATCAGCTGACATACCCGAGAGATCTTGAGCAGATGCTTCGTGCTGGTCACCAGAATCACGGGATAAGCAATTCCCGGGAGAAAGATTTACACACCCCTCCTCACGTGGTAAAGACGTTCCTAAGCTCCTTCTAGTTAATCCTCTCCTATCATCCCAATGGCCCACGTCCGGTAACAAGCAGTCAGCACTGGTCATTGCCGATGTCCTGGATGGCTGGTTCCCACACGCTTCCCCCCGCCCTGCCCTGGGCCGTGGTGGCACATGCGGCCGTAGCCTACCCAGCGCTCAGATCGTCCCCATCTGGGACAAGGAATACACACATTCTCACACGTTTGCTGCCCCGCGGGGGTCCCTTTCCCTCCAATCTGGTACACGTAGGTCAGAGGTAAAGTTAGCTCTGAGGCCGTATGCGTTCCACAGAGACCAGGGCCAAGTGTCCCAGAGCAGGGACCTCTTGAAGGAATGGGATCCCGTCCCCACCTTGGCCTCCGCCTCTCTGTAGTTTCTTCACTTGTGAAATGTGGGCGATGACATTCCCAAAGGGCTATTTGGATTTCAAATGAGGTAAGACTCGCAGTGAGAACAGTTCCTGGCGTGTAGTAAGCAGTAAGCGTTTGTTGTCACCTATACGATACAGGAAAGAAAGCCCATTGGGAGTGTCAGCCTGAAACAAGCTGATACTAAATTCATATGGAAAAACAAAAATGCAAGAAAAGCTAGGAAGATGCTGGAAAATAAAAACGATGAAGGGTCACTGGACTCCTGGACATTGATACCATAAAGCTCTAGAATTAAAACTACGCGGTATTAGCGTGTGACTAGACCCTCGGGTAGAATAGAAAGTTTGGATTTAGACCCAAACGTCCGTGGTAGTTTAGTGTGTGGCAAAGATGGAATCTTAAGTTACTGAGAAAAGATGGATTTTTTTTTTTTTTTTTTTTAATGTGGTGAAAGCTGATCTCTGGGAAATGTGTCTTTTCTTTCTGAATAAGGACCAGGTAGGTAGCACGTCGCAGGGTCCACCACAGGCCACTTTCCTGCTGCTTGGACGCTCCTCATGGAGGTTCTTGGAAGAGCTCGTCTGGGATTGCACAGGGGTCTCTTTTCCCGGGGAAAACTTAGGGGGGTGAGGTGAACTCCAGCTTCCGCCACTGGGCCGGTTTGGAGGCCACGACGAACACCCACTGGGTCCCTCCATCATCCGTTTCAGACCTCCCTCACCTTCAGCCGGCCTGGGGGCTCAGATCTTGATTCCTGAGGGCACTCAGCCTCTGGTCACCTCGCCCCTTTAGAGCTGGGCTTGCCACATGGGTCCGTTTGCTGTCGCAACCGAGCAAGGATTTTCCTGGAGGAGTCCGAGTGGATAACCCAGGTGCCAGAAATATCACCTCCAGGCTTAGCTCCCCTCCCCCAGGGGATTGGGGTAAGTTTCCCCTGCCGAGGTGGTGACTCCGCATCCTACCTGCTGGTCTTTTAGGTCAAGAAGCCCGAGAAGTTGGATTCTAGCTGTGTTCTCTGGTGGAAGTTTTCTTCTTTGGGGAACCAGGAGCTCCGAACCCACAAACCCCAGGATTGTGGCATTGAGGAGCACAAGTTCCTCAAGTGGATCATAGAGAGTCATGGAAAGTGTAGCCCTTCCTGCCTCCATGTTTTGGAATAGAATACTGTTTCTAAGTCCATTAAACTCCGTAAGGTTCTCAATCTCACGCCACCTCCAAATTTTTCTCTGCATTTGTATCTAGCCTGCATTCTTGAATCTCTACTCTTTGGAGGACTAGCTAGACCCTGCCCTTAACCCTAATACACCCAACGTCCTGAGAGAAGATGCCAGGATTGATTACATGAATGAACATACCTAGGGGCAGCTGGGTGGCTGAATTGGTTAAGCGACCGACTCTTGGTTTTGGCTCAGGTCATGATCTCTCAGTTCGTGGGTTCAAGCCCCACATTGGGCTCTGTCCTGGTGGCATGGAGCCTGCTTGGGATTCTGTCTCCCTCTCTCTCTGTCCCTCTCAAAAATAAATAAATAAACATTAAAAAAAAGAAGAAGGAGAAAAAAGAAAACACCTAGACCCTTCCAGAGCCACACCAACAGTAACTCAGTAATTAATATTTGCTGGGTCATAATGTTAGCTCATGGAGCGCATCTAGTGCAAAGGCATTTCAAGTTTAGTCTGAGCCTTTTACATGCTGAACCTGACGATGTCCCAAGACTTTCCATATTAAACAAGGAACTATAAACTAAAAAAGAGGTTTGGATTCCCTACTACGATTTGTACTTTAGTCCCTGCCATCCACGTGCATGTTCTCAGCCCCATGAATTTGAACACAAGCCCAGGTACTCTGTGGCACTATTCCAGAACCTTCAGGTTTTTCTCTCATGCTGCTCTTCAGATTCCATAGTCACCTGGCAATGAGCTTAGAGCTTATGACCTCTAAGTTCGAAATTGCCTCTGTCCCATGCTTGGTGCTTCCGAAGGTCCTGTTGAAGGTTTGCTATTCTTGGTGCTTGGATCCTCCTAACAAAGTAGGCTCTTCCTGGGATCAGCACTCAGGGATCCAACCCACATGCTTCTCTCCCAAATATCCCTGTGCCCATGCCTGCTCCCATCCAGACAGAGTAATTGGTTAGACGGTCAGAAATGAATATTATAGCGTTCCAGGAGCTCTTCCCTTACAAAGAGAGAGGGAGAGGGAGAGGGAGAGGGAGAGGGAGAGGGAGAGGGAGAGGAGAGAGGAGAGAGAAACTATGCCATTAAGCAGCCCTCTGAGAAACAGAGGTGAGAAAAGGTGGGGAGAGACACTGGCACTAGCTAAGAAGAGAAATGAAATGTAAATGAACCAGAGCGTATATTTCGTAGTTTCTGTCTTCTTTCCTAACAGATATATCGGTGACTTTGGGGAAATCTGTTTAACTTCTCTGAGCCTGTTTCCACATCAACACACTAAGTTAAAAGTGGACCTGTTCTAGAGGGTTTTGGGGAGGACAGTGAGCCCGATCGGGTACTAGTCCCACTATTAGTAAAGTCTGCAGGTTCTTATTTCCAGGTCGTTGGTAACTAGGCATTATTTCCTAATTTTTCACTTGAAGGACTACTGACATTTTTGAGATTATTAACCTTGGTCTATCCTATAAACTAAAGATTTGGTTATTCATATTTTCTTACTGGTTTAGCCTTTCATTTTCTTTAAAATACTATTTTCTTTATTTATATTGCCTAACTAGTGTAAGGTCTTGTGGGAAAAAAAGGAAATCCTACATTACAAGCATCATTTTCCCCCAAATGATCCCACCCTCACGCCTGTTCTCACTTTCAGAGGTAACGCTATTAGTTTGGGTGGTTAAAAATATTATGCATTAGTTTTGGAGGATCAAGTCTTCGTTTTTTTCCTTTTCTATTTTTACCTGATGCCCCTTCCACATAAAGAAGGAATTCTCACTCTCAGGTAATCCCATACCAGCATATGATACATAAATTTATATTTACAGCATTTTAGTCATGGGTTTATATAGTTAAGAGCACGTTAGCTATTCTTTCTTGTATCGTGAGCTCCTCACTCAGAAGGATCGGAGGCAAATACTTCTAGTGCAGATTAATTATTAGTCAATTTTCTGTTGAGGGACTAAAATTTTCTCCATCTTTGGTGACTACAAACATTGCAACAATACAAGTTCTTGTTCCTATGCCTTTATAAACTGACAATTTTATTTCATTGGGTCAATTTCCATGAATAATATTGCTAGGCTGATAAATATATGTGTATTTTCAAAATTAACTGTCTTATTTATTTCTAAAAATCTAATAGTGCTTTACATTTCTACCCATAATTTGTGAGAGTAGCCTTTTCCCTTCAGCAAGGTTAGGAACATGAGTTACTTCTGGCTATACTTTTTTTTTTTTTGTCAATCCGGTAAGTGAGTTATTATCACTTCAACATATTTTTCTCATTGTTTGGGAATTTAAAATCTTCTCATATAGATTTGCTACTCTGAGTTGTACATTCAAATTATTTGGTGTTCTTTCTACTGTGTTACTTGTATGTTTTCATGGTCTTTGTAAAAATTTTTATATTATAAATACTAAACTTTTCAGAATTATGAATATGTTTTAATAATGTGTCTACTCATATGAAAAATTGATATGGAACTACCTAGAAGAACATACAAAAATAAATCCTGGATAGAAGAAACTATAGGAAAATAGAAATCGTTTTTTAACCTTGCAAAAACAATTCTAGAAAACCATATTAAAGAAAGGGAGAGTTTCTTCACTAAGCCCAGAAATGTAAAAGTCTGTGAAAGAAATATTTGGGTATATGATAAATAAAACTGCTTTATGTAAATCAAGGTAATACAATATTTCTGTGGTAAATTAAGTAGAAGTCTGTTTATTGTCTAGAAATTGATCTCAGAATTTCACAACAAATGGACATTTTCTTTCCCATGTGGCTTCATAGAACTCCATAGTTTACAAAAGGAAATTAACTCCCAGTTTGAGGGCACAAAACTCAAGCCTTACTTGATGAGTTCTTTTAGTCCCTATTGTCATTCCCTTTTGTCTTAGAAAAAGCTGAGGAGACAGTCTCTGGAGAGGGGGTAATGGTGGAGCAAACCTAAGCTAAACTCGGAATTGGCTTCATAGACATCTCCCTCTGTGCCCATTGGCTATCCTGGTCAATTACCATTAAACACAGGACAGTGTTACCTTCCCTTATAAACCAGAACACGCGCCAACATGCCTTTGAAAAAAAACCTCTCTGTCCTCATTTATGTTGCAAATGTGGTGAGGAGAATACTGAAAACGGCACAGTTAATGCCTTAATACTTTGCATTGTGGGGGCACCTGGATGGCTCAGGTGGTCGAGCGTCCAACTCTTGATTTCAGATCAAGTCATGAACCCGGGGTTTTGGGATCGAGCCCTGCCTCCGGCCCCGTGCTGAGTGTGGAATCTTAAGATTCTCTCTCTCCACCCCTTTCCCCTGCTCGTGCTCTGTCTCTCTCTCTCTAAAAAAAACAAAACAAAACAAAAAAACAAAACCCAAAAAAAACTTTAACCGTGAAGCCAGAAAAAGACATTCTGGGTGTCCGCAAGATTTCATTCCTATTCTTGTATTTTCTAGTGAATCCTGAAATCCTGAAAGGAGATCTCCTCATTTGCCACCGGCAAAGGGGAGTAAGGACTCAAAGAACTTCATCGCATCCACTTTACAACTGAAGAGCTCACGAAGAGTTTGAATCGGCGTGCTTCTACTCGGTCGTACCGGAAAGCTTCTCACACAAGCGCACACCCGCATCATCCTCTCTCTAGTGCTTCAAACAGAGGTAAATTATTCTACAAAACATGCTGAAATTCGGGTGTTCTGAGAACCCACCTTATGGATTGGTCATCATCATATTGCAAAAATCTGACGGAGGCTCAATGCCTTCATTCCATTTATTTGTTCATAGTGCTCCGTTGCATATATTTGTTATCTCTACCAAAAATCAAAACTTTGGAGCAGAGCAGTCCTGGGTTCTAATTTTCAGTCTGCTATGTACTAGCTTTGGCAAAGAACCCCTCTGAGCCTTGCAGTTCGGGTTTTTCCCTGAGTCGATCTTTCATGAAATAAGGGGGGAAAGGGGAGGGCAAACTTTCCTCTCCAGTCTAAGCCAAAGTGCAGTGTTGTGTCAATAGATTACTTCTGTTACTTATCCGTAACATTCACGGAGACGTGACTGGTTGAGGAACCTGGGAACCAAGTTTACCTTGTATGGAAAACAGAAAATCCCGGTGTTACAGACTGAATCGCTTTCCCAAACCACCGAGTGGGTGGCCCAGCTGTGCAGTGACTTTGCGGCCTGACCAGAGCTATAACTCTTGCCACCTTTCCTAGTTCAATGCTCTTTCCGTAGTCACAGCTTAAAAAGAGGTTTCCAAGACTTTGTTGGGCCTCTTCATTCCGAATCCCTGAATGTCAGTCACAGAGGGAGAAAATCCAGTATGTAGCTGGGCATGTAACGTCAGCCAGTTCACAGGCAAGCAGGTGGTAGGAACTCGTAGTATCTCGACAAAATAAATGGAAATATCCTGAATTACATATAGATAAAGACTCAACAATCCAAACGGCTCCTTTCAACTGCTACTTTCAAAAAAGCCTCATTTTTTCCTTACCTGTGGTTGATTTCTCGTGTCTCACATTGTTAAAATATGTTCCTATGTTGGGGCGCCTGGGTGGCTCTGTCGGTTGAGCGTCAGAGTCTTGGTTTCCGCTGAGGTCACAATCTCATGGTTCGTGGGTTCGAGCCCCTGCCAGGCTCTAACTGCAGCTCTTGCTTGGGATTTCTCTCTCCTTCTCTCTCTGTCTCTTCCTGGCTTGCTCTCTCTCTCTCAAAATAAATAAATGTTAAAAAATATATGTGTCCCGGCGTTGACCAAGGGAACACTTGTTACTCAAAATGGGAGTCATGTCCTCTGAAGATGGCAGGAGAAGAACCCCACCCAGGAGCAGAGAAGCGGATTGTGCGGTTTTGGGAGGCCTCAGCCACGAGTAGGAATCACCTGCGCCGTGAGGTAAAGAGCCCCCCGCCAGGATTTCGGTGACACAGGTGACGACTCCCTAGTTTGCTTCCATTGTTAACAAATCCTTCCAACCTAATGTTAGTGATGAGAGTAATGATTCAAATTACTGAACTTTTAGTACAAAATGATATTTCAACTTTTTAATAGAAAGGTCTCTTTTTTAGAGTGGATATATTTTGAGGTTACGGGCAGTTTGAAAGATGGGTGAAACTTTGTCCCCACAATGACGAAAGGGCGAGAAGTTAGTTGGGCCCCCCCTCTGCTATGATCCTCAGCGATGGCTTCTTGGAGAGGCCATCTCCTGGCTGAGTTCCAGGAGAGGATGTGAGATCCACAACGCTGTCTGGACTGGAGGAGGAAACGCTCGGCGTCCTCAGTGAGATTCCTCCCGAAGAACAGAGCGAAGTTCGTGTCACTCTTCCACGCACAGCTTGGAAGGCCCCGTAACTTATCCTCCAGATAAAAACTCTTCTGAGAGTGGAAGGGGCCTCTCGGCAATCGTGCGGGGACAGAAACTTCCGCAACAGCCCCGAGGACACAAGCGCAGAAGCTCGCCATGATTATGTGGACTTGACATGTTTTCAACACTTGAGGAACCCAAGGAAATCGTGAAATCTCTCTTGATTCCATTTGCCCTGCTTTTCAGAATCCCTTTAACAGGGACACCTTTTTCTTTTCTTTTCTTTTCTTTTTTTTTTTTTGGCAGTGAGATGCCCAGTGTCCCCAGACTGCAGCCTTTAGGAAATCTTCGTATGGAGCCCAAGTCAGACTCAGTTTCAAGGATCTATTAACAGATACAAGATTAAATTCATGTAGGATTTTTTTATGGTATTTAAGTCTAAAGCAATGCTGGTCCTTATAGTAAAATGCAGAGTATAAGTAAGACATTTAAAGTTATTATATAATGCATGTATTATGTTACATGCATATATATACATATTATACATAATACATATACATGTTATATACACTATATAATACATATGTTAGATTACATACATATATAATACATATATTAATAAGTGTTGTAATCTACTTGCTTACTGAAAATTAGAATGAGCAGGCGTAAAGGTAAATATTAAAGTCTGATTTACTCTCTCTCCATCCCCACTCCCCAGAGGTAACAATCTCTAACACTTGTGTGTACCTTCCAGGTAATTTTTGCACACATGCGAATACTAACAGACATAATGTGATGTTGCCGTATGTAAATAAACACACGGAAGCACGTTCAGGTACTTGTCTGTCCCCCTCGAGGATTTGAGCGGTTTTGCATCTTCATCTGGATTTGTGTCTATATCTCATACCTCATCTCACTGACAGCTGTGTAGCAACGGAAACTTTCCGAGTATCTCTGAGACTTCCCCACCACTGTACTGAGAGCTAGAGAAGGAGTGAGCGAGATTAAAGCACACATTGACTAATAATTTAAGAATCATGTCCCTATCATTAAATTCACATTAAATTTCTTTTTAACGTTTGTTTATTTTTGAGAGAGACAGAGTGCGAGCAGGGGAGGGGCAGAGAGAGAGGGACACACAGAATCTGAAACAGGCTCCAGGCTCTGAGCTGTCAGCCCAGAGCCCGACGTGGGGCTCGAACCCACAAACTGTGAGATCATGACCTGAGCTGAAGTTGGACGCTTAACCCACTGAGCCACCCAGGCACCCCAAATTTGCATTTCTAAACCAACAGGATCATAAGCAAAGAATAGAGGGAAATGTTAGTAAGGCAGCAGACTCTGGGACCGACACATCCTCGACAGGTGGCCTTAGCTCATTTCCTCCAGAGAACTTAGGACTCAGTTCTGCTGTCTGAAGTCAGAGTTCCTGCCTCACTGTGATGCTTTGTTCACAGGCCGCGCGGCTCGGTGCCCAGCAACTTGCCCGGAAGGTCACGTTTCTCCTTTATATCAGAGAGCCACCATCGCATCTGTTGGTGAGGTGGGAGTGGAGGGGACCAGAAGGTAAACTGTCGACTCACAGAGTCATTTTCCATTGGCGCACCTCGGACTCTTGGGGGTCCAATGGTCACAGTCAGCTTCCTCTACGAACACGGTAGAGGCCTGCAGTCACTACGGTGCGTTTCCGTCACACGCACGCTGTCACACCAGGAAGGCATTGTTATGCCCATTTTATAGACGGGGAGCCTGAAGTTCAAGAGGATAAGATGTACATTCCCAGGATGATTTAACCAATGACTTTATTTAGCAGAGGCTTGAGCCCAGGCTTGTCTGGCTCCAAATTCCGTGCTCCCGACATCTCTTTATCCTGATTCTGGGAGATCTTAAAAGGCCAGAGACGAGTTCTTTTGAAATGTGTCCGGTCGCTTGCTAGCACCTACCTACATGGTTTCGGGAGGTGGTCTGAATAATTGTAGCTGTTTCGGATGAAAAGGCCATCTCCACGGCAACGAGGAGCAATGAGAGTGAGAAAGGACTATGGCAGGGATTGTAACCGAATCGTCCTAAAGATAGCAATCTGGGTGGAAGGAAGTGTAAATAAAGATCAACGAAATGACCAAAATTATCAAGGAGTGCCCTTTGTTAAAGTCGTTTAAATCAGGTATTTGCTTTTTAAGTTTTGGCCTTTGTTTTTGAAATGCCGATACAGACAGAAGAAAGATCACATTACAGAGATACCTAAGTATCTGTGAATATTTCCAACTCCGTATTGGCAATCTCCATTCTGTAAATAGCTTCGAGCAGGTAGCAAAGTGATTATAAATCATTGAAATCGCCCATAACCCTGCATTCACCGACTTCCTGAATTTTTGTGTTTCAGGAACGAAGAGCTGAGACACCAATCATGAAGGGGGTAAACGCGAGCGCCCCCTGGGAGTTCACCCTCTTAGGTTTCTCAGATCGACCGCGGCTGGAGCTCCCACTCTTTGTGGTCTTCTTCATTTCTTACGTGGCCACTATCTTTGGGAATCTGACCATTATTCTCGTGTCACGCCTGGACCCCAAACTCCACACCCCCATGTACTTTTTTCTTACCAATCTGTCACTCCTGGACCTTTGCTACACCACAAGTACAGTTCCACAAATGCTGGTCAATTTACGCAGCACCAGGAAGGTAATTAGTTATGGCGGCTGTGTGGCCCAGCTTTTCATGTTTCTAGCTTTGGGGGCCACTGAATGTGTTCTCCTGGCCGTCATGTCCTTTGATAGGTTTGTCGCTATTTGTTGGCCTCTCCATTACTCGGTCGTCATGCACCAGAGGCTGTGCCTCCAGCTGGCGGCCGCGTCCTGGATTACGGGTTTCAGCAACTCAGTGTGGTTGTCCGCCTTGACCCTTCAGCTGCCGCTCTGTGGCCGTAAAGAAGTGGATCACTTCCTCTGTGAAGTCCCTGCTCTGCTCAAGTTGTCCTGTGTAGACACGACGGCAAACGAGGCTGAACTGTTCTTTGTGAGCGTGCTGTTCCATCTAATACCCTTGACCCTCATCCTTGTATCGTATGCTTTTATTGCCCGAGCAGTGTTGAGAATCCAGTCTGCGGAAGGTAGACGAAAGGCATTTGGGACATGTGGCTCCCATCTAATTGTGGTGTCACTGTTCTATGGCACTGCTATCTCCGTGTACCTGCAACCACCATCCCCCAACTCCAAGGACCGGGGCAAGATGGTGTCCCTCTTCTACGGGATCATCGCACCCATGCTGAACCCCCTTATATACACACTTAAGAATAAAGAGGTAAAGGAGGCCTTTAAAAGGTTAGTTGCAAGAGCCGCCTTAATCAAGAAATGAATGGGGTGCCTGCGTGGCTCAGTCAGTTGAGCGTCCGACTTTGGCTCAGGTCATGATCTCGCAGTCTGTGAGTTCGAGCCCCGTGTCGGGCTCTGTGCTGATGGCTCAGAGCCTGGAGCCTGCTTCGGATTCTGTGTCCCCATCTCTCTCTGTCCCTCCCCCACCCATGCTCTCTCTCTGTCTCAGAAATAAACAAACATTAAGAAAAATTAAAAAAAAAAAAGAAATGAAGGATATGCAAATGGTAAGCTTTTAAGCACTTGATGTTTACTTGGCTTACTAACTTCTCAGGCTGCCCTCTTTTCATCATTCCTACAGAGAATGTTCTGTTGGCCAAACACACTCATTGAATCGGTACCCAGAGCTAGTCTTCCAGTTGACCAGAAACTGTGTAACTTCAACATCTTCAAGCTTTACCCCAATGTTTGTGTAATTTGGTGAACTTAGACCTTTCTGAGAATGCGACAAAAGCCAGAAATCCTTGCTGTGGTAATATCACAAGTACACACACAAGTATTTTTGCACATAGTTAAAGGAGATTTAATGAAACCATGAAAAACAACCACTTTAAAGTTGGATCTGAGGTTAACAACCCCAGCTTTAGTTTTCAATACCACTCCCGCATGAGCAGGCCAATAGAAATCACAGTAATTTTTCTTCTAGAATTGCACCTGGATTTCCATCTCTTGCCACGGTTGTGTACTCATGTTTTCCTCCTAAATGAAAGCGTCCATTTTAATTCCTTTATAGATCAAATCCTAGGTTTTAGAAGGCCTACCTAATTTCCACAGTTCTCCCAATTATCAATATTATTATCATCTCTTAACCCCCAAACACTTACAGCCTAGATTTTAAAATAGTGTGCCCTGTCATGATTTCTTTTTTTTTTTTTTAATTTTTTTTTTTAACGTTTATTTATTTTTGAGACAGAGAGAGACAGAGCATGAACAGGGGAGGAGCAGAGAGAGAGGGAGACACAGTATCCGAAACAGGCTCCAGGCTCTGAGCTGTCAGCACAGAGCCCGACGTGGGGCTCGAACTCATGGACCGTGAGCTCATGACCTGAGCTGAAGTCGGATGCTCAACCGACCGAGCCACCCAGGCGCCCCGCCCTGTCATGATTTCTAATGATTTCTCGTTTCATACATTTTGCTTGCACGATAGACATCTCATTGCATGTTGGTCTCCTTGAGAGGACACAGCCTGGATATATATTTTGTGATGTTTTCTTTAGAAGTCATCAAACTTCTAGGGAAGTAGCATGTGCTTTATCACTGGGGTGTTTGGGTTGAGTGATTCATTCACATTATAGTTATTTAATTGTGTTGCTTTTCCCCCCTTGTTTTCTCCTACCAAACTTTACGTATAGGAAATACAATAACTAAAAAAATACATCTGCCCTGTTTCCTCTTAAAATCTGCAGGAACACCATGTATTTTTGCCATAACATAATACTCACCGCTAAGAGAAATAAATCTGATTTGCCAGGTTCCAATTTCAGTTCTTTCCTATTAGATGTGAAAAGAGTAAATGGGGGGGCTCTTGGGTGGCTCAGTTGGTTAAGCATCTGACTCTTGATTTTGGCTCGGGTCATGATCTTGTGGCTCATGAGTTTTGAGTCCCGCATCCGACTCTGCACTGGTGGCACAGAGCCTGCTTCGGATTCTCTTTCTCTCTTCCTCACTTTCTGCCCCTCCCCTGCTTGCATTCTCTCTCTCTCTCTCTCTGTCCTTCTCTCTAAATAAATAAACTTAGACAAAAAAAGAGTAAATGGAAGCCAAACACTAATAGAGCATATTGGAAACAAAATACTATCATCACTGAAAATAAATAAAATAAATTGCTAAAGGACCTAATAAATGATATATTAAATATCTAGAAGCAAATGTGTGTTTTAAAGCCAATGTTAGTGAAACTTGGTAAATTATGAGGACATAGAAAAGAAATCAAATTGAGGTCTTTCCTCCATTTTGAGTTTATTTTTGTGAATGGTGTAAGAAAGTGGTCTAGTTTCTTTCTTCTGCAAGTTGCTGTCCAGTTTTCCAGCACCATTTGCTAAAGAGACTGTCTTTTCTCCATTGGATGCTCTTCCCTGCTTTGTCAAAAATTAGTCGGCCATATGTTTGTGGGTCCAGGCAGGCAACAACCTCTTTGACCTCAGCTGCAGTAATTTCTTGCTCGACACATCTCCAAAGGCAAGGGAATTAAAAGCAAAAATGAACTATTCGGACTTCATCAAGATTAAAAAGCTTCTGCACTGCAAAGGAAACAATCAACAAAACTAAAAAGCAACCGACGGAATGGGAAAATATATTTGCAAATGACATATCGGATAAAGGGTTAGTATCCGAAATCTATAAAGAACTTACCAAACTCAACACCCAAAAAACACCCAAAAACACCCAAAAAACAAATTGCCCAGTGAAGAAATGGGCAGAAGACATGAAGCGACACTTTTACAAAGAAGACACCCAGATCCTCATCAGGGAAATACAAGTCAAAGCCACACTGAGACACCACCTCCCACCTGTCAGAGTGGCTCAAATGAACAAATCAGGAGACTATAGATGCTGGAGAGGATGTGGAGAAACGGGAACCCTCCTGCACTGTTGGTGGGAATGCAAACTGGTGAAGCCGCTCTGGAAAACAGTGTGGAGGTTCCTCAAAAAATTAGAAATAGAACTACTCTATCACCCAGCAATAGCACTAGTAGGAATTTACCCAAGGAGTAAATTGAGATACAGGAGTGCTGATGCATAGGGGCACGTGTACCCCAATGTGTATAGCAGCGTTTTCAACAATAGCCAAATTATGGAAAGAGCCTAAGTGTCCATCAACTGATGAATGGATAAAGAAATTGTGGTTTATATATACAATGGAATACTACTTGGCAATGAGAAAGGATGAAATCTGCCCATTTGTAGCAACGTGGATAGAACTGGAGAGTGTGATGCTAAGTGAAATAAGCCATACAGAGAAAGACAGATACCATATGTTTTCACTCATATGTGGATCTTGAGAAACTTAACAGAAGACCATGGGGAGGGGGAGGGGAAAAAAATAGTTACAAACAGGGAGGGAGGGTGGCAAACCACAAGAGACTCTTAAATACAGAGGACAAACTGAGGGTGGATCGGGGGTGGGGAAGAGGGGAAAATGGGTGATGGGCATGGAGGAGGGCACTTCTTGGGATGAGCACCGGGTATTGTATGGAAGCAAATTTGACAATAAATTATATTAAAAGAAATCAAAATTGAAATATTTTTAAGTTTTTAAATGAAGGATTTAATACATTGATTCAATTAATTTTATACTGGTAGATTTGATTTTATACTGGTATATAATTTTATATTGGTATACAATTTTATACTGGTAGAAAATGATTTACAGACAAATTCTATTAGCTATTGTCAGTTACCTTGTGACTATTAAATATATATATATAACCTTTTATATGTATTCATTTAGAATACAGATGCATTTAGAATAAGACATATCAATCTAACTTTATGTCTTCTGTTTGCAATTCTGAGAAATTAATTTTTTTAATCCAAACCATTTTTAAGGAAAATATTTTGTTTCCTGTTTTCTTTTGTCTTCTTTTTTGAGTCTAGTTGACACACAATGGTACATTAGTTTCAGGTGTACGACTTAGTGATTTGACAAGTTTGTACATTATACTGTGTTCACCACAAGTATAGCTATCGTCTGTCCCGTTACATCCTTTTGTAATATCATGGACTGTGTTCCTTACGTTCTGCTTTTTATTCCTGTGACTTATTCCGTAACTGGAGGCCATGACTCCCCCTCTCTTTCACCCATTTTGCCCACCCCCCACTCTCCTCCCCTCTGGCAGCCGTCAGCTTGTTCTCTGCACTTACAGTTCCCATTCTGCTTTTTTATTTGTTCATTTTTTAGACTCGATTTGTGAGTGAGTGGACTTGTATGGTGTTTGTCTTTCTCAAACTGATCCATTTCATCAAGCATAATACCCTCTGGGTCCATCCATGTAGTCTCAAATGGCAAGACCTCATCCTTTTTTATGATTGTGTAATAATCCATTGTAGTCATATGTATACACCACATCTTCCTTATCCATTCATCTATATAGATGGGCACTTAGGTTGCTTCCAGAATTTGGCTACTATAAATAACACTGCAATGAACATAGGGTGCATCTATTTTTTTGAGTGAGAGTTTTCATTTCCCCTGGCTAAATACCCAAAAGTGGAATTATTAGATCAGATTGTTTGTATTTTTGACTTTTTGAGGAACCTCCATCCTGTTTTCCACAGTGGCTGCACCAGTTTGCATTCCCACCAACAGTGCAAGAGGGTTCCCGTTTCCCACATCCTCGCCAGCATCTATAGTCTCCTGATTTGTTCATTTTAGCCACTCTGACTTGCGTGGGGTGGTATCTCACTGTGGTTTTCATTTGTATTTCCCTGATAATAAGTGATTTTGATGTTGGCCATCTGGATGTCTTTGGAGAAGTGTCTCTTCAGGTCGTCCGCCCATTTTAAAATCAGATTTTTTTTTTTTTTTTTTTTTTTGGGTTTTGAGTTGTATGAGTTCTTTATGTGTTTTGGATATCAACTCTTTATCAGATATATCATTTGCAAATATTTCTCCCATTAATTAGATTGTCTTTTTGTTTTGTGGATGGTTTCCTTTGCTGTACAAAAGGTTTTTATTTTCATGTAGTCCCAATAGCTTATTTTTGCTGTTGTTTCCCTGCCTCAGGAGACATATCTAGAAAAATACTGCTGTGGCCGATTTCAGAGAAACTACTGTAATTGTCTCTTCTAGGATTTTTATGGTTTCAGGTCTCACGTTTAAGTCATTAATTCATTTTGAGTTTATTTTTGAATATGTATTAGAAAGTGGTCCAGTTTCATTCTTTTACATGTAACTGTCCAGTTTCCCCAGCACCATTTATCGAAAAGACTGTCTGTTTCCCATCGTATATTCTTGACTCCTTTGCCACAGATTAATTAACCATATAAATGTGGGTTTATTTCTGGGGTGTCTATCCTTTTCTATCGATCTATGTATCTATTTTTGTGCCACTACCATACTGTTTTGATGACCACAGCTTTGTAGCATATCCCGAAATCTGGAATTGTAGTACCTTGAAATTTGCTCCTTTTTCGCAGGATTCTTTAGCTATTCGGATCTTCTGTGGTTCCATACAAATTTTAGTATTGTGTCTAGTTTTGTGGAAAATACTGTTGGTATTTTGATAGGGATTGCATTGAATCTGTAGATAGCTTTGGGTAGTATGGATGTTTTGACAATATTAATTCTTCCAATCCACAAGCATGGACTATCTTCTCATTTGTTTGTGTCATCTTCAATTCCTTTCGTCACTCTTTTATAGTTTTCAGAGTACGGGCCTTTGATCTCCTTGGTTAAGCTTATTCCTTTGATGATAAGTGGAGTGTTAAAGTCCCCTACTGTTATTGTATTACCATCACTTTCTCTATGTCTGTTAATATTTGCTTTATGTATTTAGGTGCTCCAGTGTTGGGTGTGTAGATATTTACAATTGTTATATCCTCTTTCTTTCTTTCTTTTTTTTTGTTGTTGTTTACGTATTTTTGAAAGACAAAGACAGAGCCCGAGCAGGGGAGGAGCAGAGAGAGAGACACACACAGGATCTGAAGCAGGCTCCAGGCTCTGAGCTGTCAGCACAGAGCCCGACGTGGGGCTCAAACTCACGAACCGTGAGATCATGACCTGAGCCGAAGTTGATGCTTAACCAACTGAGCCACCCAGGCATCCCATGTTGTATCCTCTTTTTGGACTGATCCCTTTATCATTATGTAAAGCCCTTCTTTGTCTGTCATAGTCTTTGTTTTAAAGTCTATTTTGTCTGATGTAAGTATTGCTACCCTGGCTTTTTTTTTTTTTTTTTTTTTGCTTCCATTTGTATGGTGAATGTTTTTCCATCCCTTCACTTTCAGTCTGTAGGCATCTTTAGGTGTGAGGTGAGCCTTTTCCAGGAGGCATATAGATGAGTCTCTTTTTTTTTTTTAATCCATTCTGCCACTCCGTGTCTTTTGATTGGAACATTTAATACATTTATGCTTAATGATTGATAGGTATGTACTTCTTGCCATTTAAAAGATTTGTTTTCTGGTTGTTTTTGTAGTTCTTTGTTCCTTTTTTCAGCTCTTGCTCTCTTTCTTATGACGGACGAGTATAGTGTTTTGTTTGGCTTTCTTTCTCTTTATTTTTTTGTGTGTATCTGTCATAGGTTTTGGGTTTGTCATTTATCATGATGTTCATATACAACATCCTAACTAAATAGTAGTCCGTATTGATTTGATGGTCATTTAAATTCAAACACATTCTAAAAGAAAAAAAAAAAAAAAAAAAACAGAAAAAGGAAACATCTTGAACCAGAACTGAACCAGGAAGTGTATTTTAGATGTTGTTTTCTGACATTGTGGCAATATATGCATCACACAAAATTTGAGTGTACCCTTTGGTGGTGTGAAATGTAGTCAAATTTTTGTGCAACCTTCACCACCATTTCTTTCCAGAATATTTCCATCTTCCCAACCTGAAACTCTCAGTTTGGTATTAAACAATAGCAAGCCCAGAGGAGAGAGTGTGCTCAGTTCGTCCTCTTGAATAGAACCAATCATTTTCTTATGACTCAAATGGTTTCAAAAACCTATGATTCTTCCCAGCTTACCTGCAGAGAGATCAACATTCTAGTGATGATACTTATGTGTTTCGTTCTCCGGGGCCAACAAAGATGTGAGGTCGGTTTTTCACAGTCTTCCCCCAGCCCACCAAAATACCCATTCTGCAATCCACCTACTTAGGGCTGTGCTCTATTTGTCCCAGAGCGATCGGCTGCAGATTACTTTATGCCAAACAACCGTTGAGAAATATTGTCTTGTAAGCAGAAATTACTTTAGAATGCTTCATTATGAATTAGGCTCAATAAAAGGACTAAATGTATTCTCCGTGTTCATTGTCAGCTCCATGAAGCCAGGCGTTTATGTTCTAACAACTGTATCTGTTTCTCATAACAGTACCCGAAAGCCTTTTGCTTCAATAATTATTTTTTTTTAATTAAATGGCTGTAAGAATGAGCGAAGTACGCAAGCTTAAGGGCATGGAACTCTATGTAAATGGTGGAGCTGGTAATGATGTTGATGATTTGATGGCAGCCATGATGAAAAAGCCAATTGATAAAGAAGATTATATACCTAGATATCTTCAGTCCAGGTTTCTTTTTCTTAATTTGACACCTGTAGATATTCTTTTTGTATTGAGGTATCATTGACTTAGGTGTATGTTTTAGGTGTACACGGTATTGATTTGCCATTTGTATCCAGTGCAAAGTGATCAGCCCGATAAATCTAGTGAACAGGTGTCATCACACAAAGTTACAAATTCTTTTTTCTTAGGATAAGAACTTTTGAGATCTTTTCTCTCGGAGAACTTGCAAGTATGCAATACAGTAGTATTCACTTCAGTCACCATGTTGTACATTACGCCCCCGGGACTTATTTATCTTGTAACTAGAAGCTTTTACCTTTGACTCCCTTCATTCATTTCACCTGCACCCCCCAACTCCCCCCCACCCCAACCAATCTGTTCTCTGTACCCATGAGCTCAGTGTTTTCCTTTTAAAATATTCCTACTTTGGGGCGCCTGGGTGGCTCAGTCGGTTAAACGTCCGACTTCGGCTCAGGTCATGATCTTGCGGTCTGTGAGTTCAAGCCCCGCGTCGGGCTCTGTGCTGACCGCTCAGAGCCTGGAGCCTGTTTCGGATTCTGTGTCTCCCTCTCTCTCTGACCCTCCCCCGTTCATGCTCTGTCTCTCTCTGTCTCAAACATAAGTCAATGTTTTAAAAAAATTAAAATAAAATAAAATATTCCTACTTTTCAACTTTTGATGAACTTCAGAATATTAGATTCTATTTGCATACACTAAAAGCCCTCACATTGAGACTTTACTTGCACATCTACTTATGTTTGTTTTTTCAATTTATTTAGCAAATATTGATTGGGTTACTACCAAACCCCCCATGGACTGTTATAGAATTTGAGATACAGGAGTAAACAAAATAGACAAAAATCTCTGCCTTTGCAGGGCTTACATTCTATCAAAGACTACATAAAATAAACATTAGACCTAATAACTCTAAAAGTATATAAGAAGGTGATCCTAATACACAAAAGAATTTATAGTGAACTTAA
Organism: Panthera leo; assembly: GCF_018350215.1. Lineage (NCBI taxonomy): Eukaryota > Metazoa > Chordata > Mammalia > Carnivora > Felidae > Panthera > Panthera leo. Next base: position 2,669,312 of record NC_056683.1, on the reverse strand, counting down.
GAGAATTTGGGAATGCCGAGGGGGAGCATCAACATTAAATGGCAGGTTCAGGGGAAGCCTCGTTTGGAAGGTGAGATTTGAGCAAAGGTCTGGAGGGGTGCCTGCCTTAGCCGAGAGCACATCTGAGGGGCCGAGTGCTAGTCTGAGGGCATAGGCAGAGCAATCGCCGAGAGACCAGCATAGACTCGTAGCTCTTTGAGGAACAAGACGGGCCGGGCAGCTGGAGCGGAGGCAGGGAGGCTGTTCCCTTCAAGGTGGTCCGTGTTGTGCTGTGATAAAGCAAAGTCACGGTGACTTAAACAGCAAAGTTTACTTGTCCTTCGTACGACGCAGCCCGTGAAGGTCCCTCCGGGAACTGTTTCCCAGAGTCACCTGGGGACAAAACAGAGCAGACGTTTCAGGCCGCTGTGCATCCGTGATCATCACGGCAGCGGGGACCTGTTCCCTGGGTCCTAGAGCTTCTTCCTGGAAGAGACAGATGATATTTTTTCACATCTTTAAGACCAAATGGACTCACATGGTCACATGCTAATTTAGGGGGACAGGGAAATGCAATCCTAGCACATGCACAGAAGGGATGAGATACGGAGACGTTTGATAAACAGCACTTCCAGGGACTGTGGTCCACTCGTATCGTCACCAGCCACTATTTTTTTCCTTCCTGCACACATGCAAAAACACGCTCAACCCCCCTGAGAAAGAGGCAGCTTCGGAGTGACTGCCTCTGTCGGCAGCCACTCGAAAGTGTAGGAACTCTGTGTGGTTCGGACTCACGTGTCTTAGATCCTCATGATCTAGAGAAATAGCCAGCTGTAGACAGTGTGAGAAGGCGAGAGAGGACACTGGGTCAAGCGGGATAAGGGTTAAAACCCACTGTCACATTTGGGAAACTGGAGGCAATTTGGAACACGACGAAAGCTGCTTCTGTACAGGGAGGGGGTCAAATGCCAGACTAGAGCGGGTTTAACCAAGAATGAGAGACACAGAGCTTCTTCCTGAGAAATTTATCGGCGAAGAGGCATCATTTCAAATTATATAAAAATGAACCTGGTGGGGAGAGGGGTTGGCAAAGTTTTTTTCTTTTTGTTTCTTTTTTTTTTTTTTAAGATGTCAGAATTCACAGTATATTTGTGTCCTCCTGGGAATGAGGTCGTGAAACGTGAGCGCCCGATAACACGGAAGGATGGGCACATTTCTAGAGACGAGGCAGAATGGCACAGAGCGGGGTAACGGAGGGGCTGGCTCTGCTCTGAGGCAGAGGTTCATCTGTGAAAACGGGCAGGAGGGCAGCGGGGACGTCAGGGGCGCGACGTGGGCAGGTGGCAGAGGCCGTCGCTGAAGAGGAGCCTGGAAAGTTCTCCGTTTGCCTCTCTTCTTGGGCAGACTCGTTGCGCCGCTCATGCGCTGACGAGGACGGTGAGCCGGGGGGTGCCGGTGGCTTAAGGAGCTGGACGACGTGCCCCTGGGAAGGTGCAGGGCTGAGGAAGTATGGGAAGCCCTGGGGTTGACGTGAGGTCTGTGGCTGCGGCTGGGAAACAAATCCTTTTCTCCGGTCCTGCTCGGCTGCATTAGGAGCGTTTGTGGTTGATGGAGACTTGAACTTCACCAAAGTTGTGATAGTGCAAATTTGGGCGAAGGAGGAGAGCGCATAGGAAGGAAGAGAAACATGGGAGACCCAATGGGTTGGAGGGGTTGAAGTGTAGTTAGAATCAGATTTCAAGATGAAGTCAGCCGGAAAAATAAGAGGAGGTGTTTGTGAGACAGAGTTTGAAACTGAGACGACAGAGAGCATTCAGTTGGTCAGAATGGAATTTCAAGCAGCCTTTGTCTCACCGTTTGCGGGCAGTAAATAATCCTGTCAGTTTATCGTCTTCAATATCTCCATATTTCTCGAATTTGTTTTTACTTCCTACTTCTATCACTCACCTGTGTTACTACAACAGTTTCTTAATTTTTCTCTTGGCTTCTAACCTTGTTCCCCTCAAATTTATTCCCATATCAGTGGGAATGCTCATACTAAAACATGTTTGTTAATGGCATACTTTATTTTTTTAAGATTTTATCTATATGTATCTATCTATCTATCTACCTAGTTTAAAGTTTATTTACTTTTGAGACAGAGAGCATTGATGTGAGCAGGGAAGGCACAGAGAGAGAGGGAGAGAGAGAGAATCCCAGGCAGGCTCCGTGCTGTCAGCGCAGAGCCCGACGTGGGGCTCGATCCCGTGAACCATGAGATCATGACTTGAGCTGAAACCAAGAGTCTGACTCTTAACCAACTGAGCCATCCAGGCGCCCCTATTTATTTATTTTTAAGTGTCTTTTTTTGAAAGTTTTTATTTAAATTCCAGTTAGTCAACATACAGTGTAATGTTAGTTTCAGGTGTACAACACAGTGATTCAGTGATTCCATACATCACCCTGTGCTCATCACCACCTACTGAACCAATGCCCCTCCCTTCCCCTCTGGTGACCACCAGTTTGTTCTCTATAGTTAAGAGTCTATTTCTTGGTTTGCCCTCTTTTTTTTTCCCTATGCTCATTTGTTTCATTTTTTAAATTCCACATATGAGTGAAATCATATGGTATCTGTCTTTTCTCTGTCTGATACATTTCGCTTAGCATAATACTCTCTAGATCCATCCGTATTGTTGCGAATGGCAAGATTTCGTTCTTTGTATGGCCGAGTAATATTCCATTGTATATATGTGTATATATACACACCATGTTTTCTTTATATATTAATGGCATCCTTTAGTTAAAACTGTGGCACTGTCTCACTCCTGCCCCAAACCCTCATGGCCATTATTGCAGAGTTTAAACTGTTAACATGGCTTATAATTCCCTGCGTGATCACTTCAACCACTGCAAAACTTTCTTTACTTTCATTTAGTGTAATGTGAGATTCATCCATTTTGATTCATTGTCTGTACTGCAGTGTATTCCTTTGTATAAATGGTCCACAATGTATTAATCTCCAACTGACATCGATTTAGGTGCTTTCCAGTTTTCTGCTACTACAAATAAAGCTGTTATCAACATAGTTGTTTCTATCTCTTGGGCATATGTGCAAGTTTTTCTATAGGTGTGGAATTTCCGGGACGTTGTTATATACGAATCTTCAATTTTACTATATAATCACCTGGTTCCACTGATTATTTTTATTATTTAACTACATGTACATAGTTGTCAGTAAACTGAGAAATAGTTACTTACGGTAAATGGAGACGCATGAAGAAGACATAAGATAGAGATGTCACTATTTTGAATCTACTCTATTGAAAATTACCTGTGCTTTTTTTGTTGTTGCAAAATGTTCCTTGGAAAAGCAGCAAGCCTTCAACATGTCATATTTACTATCACTTTATAGATTAACTGATATATACTTACTGATATACTTACTGATATACTAACTGATATATACTTGATATATTATTTATTGGGTTACTAGTATGTGCTAACACTTGGTAGGCATTGGGAATGCAGCAGCGAATACAATACCTAAAAGGAGGAGAAATACAGAGTGGGAAAAATAATGAATTATTATTGCATTCTCAATAGAATCAATAAACCAATGTTTGCCTTTTTTCAATGTTTTGAATACAATAGTAATTTTGACACAATGTTGTAACTTCCTCATTCTTATCTTCCTCTGGATTGAGAGATCCTTAAGGGCAGATGCATAAAATTTATTTACAGACCACGAATCTTTCACAATGCCTGCAAGTGTGTTTGATAAATAAAAGCTTATTGCGTTCCCAGAGTAATTCTGCATTGGAAGTTTTTATGGGAAGTTTTTATGGGAATTATTGCCGAGGAGAAAGTATAGAACAATAACAAAAAAGTCGCTGATAGAGAATGGCTCTCCTAGAGACCCCTCCCCCCCAATTCCCTGCTCAGCAAAATGCCATCCACAAGTGACGACATGCTTATGCCAGTTATGCTGGAAGAGTGGAGATTTGGTGTTTTGTTTGAAAGTTCAGGTGTGAATAACATTGTTGAGCAGATCTCCAGGGTTCCTGAGGAGCGACTGAAGAGCTGAGGGAACCCCACAGGGAACCCCACGGCTCTCACTGCAGAGCTGAGGGAGCCCCACGGTGACAGGGGCTGACGCGAGTTCATGAGTTCACTCTCCGCAGCCGTCAGTTCTTAATTGAATGTTTCTCCTCCAAGGCAGACAACCCTCGAGACTGCTCTGCGTCGTGAATTATAATGAAACTCATTGGAAACTTTTTAATAGCCACGGCAATCAGTGGTACTCTCCCAGATCCCTGTGGACGCAGAGGAGCCGAGGTCGTTGTCACCGGAGTCTTCGTCTAAGCTGCCTTGTAATGAGCTCTCCAGGGTCTTGTACTTCCTTCCAACTTTTATAAAAAACTGCAGAAGTTGAAAATTGCTCTCCCGCCTGTTCTAGTTTTAAATGTTGCTCATTGACCTCATCATCCAGAATCCCTTAAGAGTCTCCAGAGGGAATCCCATGAGGAAATGTAGCCATATTTCAATTTTACCAGCAAGCAGAAATGGCCTAGGAAAAACTGCTTTTTTCAACAGATCCGAACATTTCTCATTCTCTGGGTTTTTTTCAGCCTATAACTTCATCTTTCTCTGTCATCTCCTTTCGAACACAACTTGCAGGGTGAATAAGTCACGTGTCTGGTGAAATAATAGGCGGTTATATTTTCTTTTCGCTTAAAAGACGAGAAAACCAGAAAAAAATAAACCCCAAAGACTCAAAACCTTGCATTTGCTTCTTAGTTATGTAGATTCATTCGTTTTATGTTCACACTGTAAAGCATTTAAAGGTGGAAAACAAGGTATTATTATCTCTCGTTTCTTCTATACTTACTCTTCCATACGTATTCACACCACCGTCTTGAAAAAAAGAAGAAAATCGAGCCAATTTGTTTTCTTTTTTAAACTAGTGGTTTGTACAAAAATACTTATGGTCGCGCCATGTTTACAGGTTCCATCTGAGCCCAGAGAATCAGAGTGAGGTTTCATTGAGAGGGATCAGGGGCGTAGCTGGTGGAAACCGCTCATTTCGTCAACTGACCTATGAGCTGGTCTCAGTGCTACAAGTCGAAATTTTTCCTGCTGTGATTTTGAAAAGTACTTGTTTTCTCTACTTAAATGTCAATCTGTGAACGAGGCAACATAATTTATTTCCTACCAAATTCCTGGGTGGTGTGAGGAAATAACGAATGTAATCATACAGCTACGTCAATGTGGGTCAGAAGACCAAGCATCTGGAGAGCTCTGGGGCAGTGTGATCCTGTGTCACAGAGATGGAGTCACGGGCTGGGCGCCTGGGGGGGCTCAGTCGGGTGGGCTTCTGACTTCTGCTCAGGTCACGATCTCACGGTTGGTGAGTTCAAGCCCTGCATCAGGCTCTGTGCTGTCATCACAGGGCCCACTTGGGATCCTCTGTCTCCCTCTCACTCTGCCCCTTCCCCGCTTGCCCATGCACATGCATGCACACTCTCTCTGTCAAAAATAAACATTTTTAAAAAAAGCTGGATCATGGGCTCTATAGAATCCGCATGCAGCCACTCGCAGTGATGTTCGTGCCTGGGCAATGAGATGCAAAGATCTGTGCTCTTTGTGAGCTAGAGATTGTGCTGGGGTCAAACCTAAATACTAAACTCAAAGCAAATTATTTGTATTCCCTTCCAAAATTTTATTTCTGTTAAATGCTTCAAGCAACACGATCATGGTTATATGTTACATTTTTATATGGTTATACGTTAATTTTTTTTAATTTGGAAAAATGGAAACAAAATCTTTCTCCTCCAAACACCCATTATCTTTGCATATTTATATAAACATGGAAAATAAAAATTATATTTAATTTTATTAATTTTAACATGTTTTAAAATAGAAATTACATTTAATATAATTTTAATATGTACGATATACTTAATAGATATATTTAATATATAATATACTTAAAATATGCTTTCTATATTTCATTTTTGTTTCCATATCAATTTCATATCAATTTTTTTCATTTAATTTTTTAAGTGTTTTATTTATTTTTGAGAGAGACAGAGTCAGAATGCGAGCGGGGAGGGCGCAGAGAGAGAGGGAGGCACAGAATCCGAGGCAGGCTCCAGGCTCTGAGCTGTCAGCACACGGCCTGACGCGGGGCTCAAACCCACGAGCTGTGAGATCATGACCTGAGCCCAAATCGGCTGCTTAACCAGCTGAGCCACCCAGGTGCTCCTCGATTCTTTACAAACACCAATATCAATACACATTACATTGTTTGTGCTTTTTGTGTTATTTATCTTACAACTGTGTAAACATTTATTATTCAGTTAATGGATATTTAGTCTGTTTCCTTTTTTAGCCACAATGTAACTGTGATATCCATATAGATGTATAGATATAAAGATACATATATATCTTTACACACCTATGGAAGCAATCCTAGTAATAAATTCCAGGAATTGGAATTAGTGGGTCAAAGACTTGTGCATTTGCCAAATTTAAATTTGGTAAAACCATCCTCCAAAATTGTAAACGTGATTTACATTCCCACAGGCAGTGTATGAGTGCGATTCTCTCATATCCTCACGGATTGGATGTTACCAAACTGAAAAGATCGCAGTGTTTTAATTTGTATTTATTTAATTATAAATCATTATAAATCATAAATGAGGTTGAAAAAGTTTTATGTATTTTGGGATCTTACGAATTACTATTTCACTACATTTCATCTTGTTATCCACTGCCCATTTGTTTGATTATAATGTAAATCAATCGAATTCCAAGTATTTGCTTTATGTTTACTATATTCTAGAAACTTCGCTAACCTAAGTGAAAATAAAAGTTAAAAATCAAGTTACAAAGAGAAACTTTATTTACTCTTTTGCATTACCCTTATTATATTAAAATGGAAAGAAATTTGACTTTGAGATTGTTTCCTTAGAAAACAGACTAAATCTCACTTCAAGGACAAAGAGGTGCTTGGAAGATGTTCCTATTTGTGCTATATTGCCAAACTTGAACTTTTTTGTCCCACCAAACACCAGAAATAGTTAACCGCCCCCACCCCCACCACACACATCAAAATTTGAGACTATGGCCCCAGATAGAAACCAAGAATCTAAGAGTGCTGATGCCCAATCATCTTGGTGTTATTCCAAGATTTCCCCTAAGAATTTGCACCTCTGGTTTCTTCTGTAGCCCTGCTAATTACCCAAAGGAGTACACAGTCCCTGCGATCTCAACAAGGAAACATGCTGTCAACCTCTAGGTACCATTCTGATGCTAAGAAATTAGTCCCCCATTTATTCTATGTGCATCTGTAAGAGCTTCCACGCCTGCACTGGTTATCTTCTGGGGTCAGCAGGAAGTCTTTGCCTCCCCTTGGGGTTTGGGTTGACGGCTCCTAGAAGGCTCCTGAAGGCTGGCTATTCGGCCCAAATGGCAGGCAGACAGGGGAGGAACAGCTAACCCTATTTTCCACGACAGTTGCCTTTTTTCTCTATAATTTAACTGCCCTACAGCAATTACTCTATTTTGCTTTTCCTCTGAGGTAGCGGCACACCATTACTCTATCACGTTAGTCAAATTACTAGAGAAATCACACAGCTTTTACAACTCTTATCTTCAGGAAGAAACTAGAATCTAATGCACACAAGTCAGCTCAGGGCTTATATCTCGTACCCTTTCTGGACAAGCTGAGATCTTTGTAACTACTTCTATATGATTTCTGGTGCATTAGTCTCACATCATCCTATCGTTATTTTCTACTTACGTTAACTGCACAACCTCCCACAAAATCCCAGGTAACAAATCCCAACGTGAGGAAAAAACATTACTATGTGTTATCCCTAAATCCTTTGGGAAAGTTGAAGTCAGGTAAGCCTAAATGATTAGAGAAAATTAAGAAAACTTTCTTTCTTTCACTTTGGTATATTATATTTTGCTGTGGAAAATAAATTTACTGTAAGAACTCTGAAGCTGAGAAGTTATCAGCAAAGATACGGTTTTCTAATTTGAAAATTAAAATACTCGTGACAACTTGTGTTCTACTCTGCCTTCATTTGTCCCACCTTGCTTGTTGAATATATTATCATAAGCGAAGCAGCCCTTGATTCTCTAGATCACACAGCAGAGTAGATATTTTATAATGTCCATTTAATAATTGTAGTCATTATTTTGGCTTCAGTTCTCACAGAATCAACATGACAGACGGTCTGAGGTACTTTTCCTTCTCTACCTGCTTTTCTGCTGTTGTCACACTTTTCTCCCTTTCTTTGTTAGGGTCGTTATTATCCTGGCATCCTCGATTCCAATTATACACCTGTCTTTTTACGAAGCCAGCTCTTTTTATTCTTTTGAGCCTTATGAGGGTCCATCTTTTTCCATCTACTTTTTAAATCACTCTCTTTACCACAGTCTCTTTCCTTCTCTCTCCCTTCATCCCTATGGCCATGCGCCTCTCTTCCACAAGCTAATTATGCTGTTTCAATGTTTCTGAAAGACGACCAGAAGACCAATGTGCCCAAAGTTGCCATTTTATTAGTGGACGTGATATCTCCCTTGATCCTCGCAATTCTACACTACAGAAGTCTTTTTCTTTCAGAGAAACGAATGAAAGAGATTTGACTTGACAGCATTTCACAGGAATCAGTAAATATTTGGCAGATTCAATTATAACCTAAATAAAAAGGTGACATTGACACCATGAAGTAATTGTACGCTTATTCCCTCTTAATAAGGATCTAATCTCCAGGTCATGTTAGTTTCTTGTGTTTTTCCAATCATATCTTGGATACTGAACTCAGCCCTGGCTGTCACATTTCCAGAAGGTCATTGCCAACATTGAGGGTACGTGGAAGATGGTTGCAAGGTGATCATAGACTTGATAACCTTGTTATAGGGAGAATCATTAAGGGAAATTGAATGTCTTGACCTAAAGAAAATTTAGTTTAGTTCAAAACATTTAAATGGCTGTCATATGAAGAGAGATTAGATATGAAGTATATTCAATGAAGTTGAAATTCTTTTTCTCGTGAATTAGGAAGAAAATTCCTCCTTAATAAATGGATGATGATTAGAAGCTGGAATTTTCCAACAATGAAATAATTTGCATTACGTGTTTGAACAAATGATAAATGGCTTCTATAGCTGGGCAGAAGCTATTCTGATATCGGACTTGGTGGCTTATCTGTTCCTTAAAGGCCCCGACATTCAGGGGCTTTAGAAAATATCGATTCGGTGTTTGTTTTATTCTTACAGGTATACAGATGATGTGAAAGGAAGACCATGGAAAAATCCAATGACAGCTCAGAGTATGGTTTTATCTTAGTGGGCTTCTCTGATCGTCCGAGGCTGGAGCTGGTACTCTTCATGGTCAATTTCACTCTGTATTCAGTGGCTGTGTTGGGAAACTCAACCATAATCCTTGTGTGTATTTTCGACCCTCGACTTCATACCCCAATGTACTTCTTTCTGGCCAATCTCTCCTTTCTAGATCTCTGCTTCAGTACGAGCTGTATCCCGCAGATGCTGGTGAATCTCTGGGGCCCTGACAAGACCATCAGCTACGCTGGCTGTGCGGTCCAGCTCTTCTCCTTCCTCTGTGTGGGGAGCGTGGAGTGCATCCTCCTGGCCGTGATGGCCTACGACCGCTTCGCCGCGGTCTGCAGGCCCCTGCACTATCTGGTCATTGTGCACCCCCAGCTGTGTTTGCGACTGGTGGCCGTGGCCTGGGGGAGTGGACTGGCCAATGCCATCGTCATGTCCCCGCTCGCAATGACTCTGTCCAGATGTGGCCGGCGCAGGGTCAACCACTTCCTCTGTGAAATGCCAGCACTGATCAAGATGGCTTGTGTGGACGCCCGCGCGGTGGAAATGCTGGCCTTCACCTTCGCCATCCTCATCGTCCTCCTGCCCCTCGCTCTCATTCTCGTGTCCTACGGCCGCATCGCGGCAGCCGTGCTGAAGATCCAGTCGGCCGCTGGGCGCCGCAAGGCATTCAACACCTGCAGCTCCCACCTGACCGTGGTCTCTCTGTTCTACGGGAGCATCATCTACATGTACATGCAGCCCGGGAACAGCGCTTCCCAAGACCAGGGCAAGTTTCTCACCCTCTTCTACAACCTGGTCACCCCCATGCTGAACCCACTCATATACACCTTAAGGAACAAGGAGGTAAAAGGAGCGCTGAAAAGGGTCTTGGGGAGGCAACCATGAGCAGGAGCGACCATGTGCTGAGTTATGAAGCCGTAGGTGAAACATTTTTTTCCAAACACTGCCATTTACTTTGTGCTTGCGATCAATTCAGCCCGTGCGTCACACACTTGGATTTTTAAAAATATGGGTAAATACTGGGGTGCCTGGGTGGCTCAGGTGGTCTGACTTCAGCTCAGGTCATGATCTCACACTCCATGAGTTTGCACCCCGCGTCGGGAACTGTGCTGACAGCTCAGAGCCTGGAGCCTGCTTCGGATTCTGTGTCTCCCTCTCTCTCTGACCCTCTCCTGCTTATGCTCTGTCTCTGTCTCAAAAATAAATAAAAACATTAAAAAAAATTTTTAAAAATATGGGTAAATACCCTGAAGTGTATCCAGAGTCAGTAGCAATCAACCAGAGCCACACATAGTATGCAGCTACCTTAGCAAAATAATGTTTAGTAGAAAGAATGAAGTCTTGGAAGAGAGGTGAAAAGATTTTATTCAACTCAATTAATGAAGGAATCAGGCAAACATAGTGACCAATTAAAAAAAAAAAAGTCAAAAAGCACAAATTGGTAGGAAGAAGTGAAGGAGTGTCGGGGCACCTGGGTGGCTCGAGTCTTGATGTTGGCTCGGGTAGTGAGCTCACGGTCGTGAGGTTGTGAGATGGGTCCTGTGTTGGGGTCCACGCCTAAGAGCCTGCTTAAGATTCTCTCTCCCTCTCCCTTTGCCCCTCCCCCATGTTCTCTCTCTCTCTAAAATAAATAAATAAATATATAAAAATAAAAGGGAAGGAATGTTGAAATGAATGTACAAATGGAGACAAAACATTGCTGTGGGGAGAGAAGCCAATTCAGCTTCTGCCTGACAGGACTGAATTCGCTTGTCACCGGCAAGGGTTACTTTGCACTGTTGTGAGTTCGCCGTAATTTACAATGTTGCGGAACACCGGCCACAGAATCAGAATCCAGTAAGCTCTAGAATCGGGACGATGCATAATTTTCTACGGAAGCATACATTTTTTCCCTACAAAATAAACCTTGTATCTTATTTACCTTGTAAAGCTAAGTATGCGGTCTCAAGCCTCCTATGAAAGCACGTAGGTGTTTTCATCCTGATTTTTTTCAGACGACAAAACTATGGTTTATAGATCCTGTGTGAATTAGCCCAGGTCACACGGGGGATGCGTGGCATTCAGAAGCGGTGTGTATAAGTCTCAACCTCTGCTGTCGTCTACCGAATGACACTGCTTTTGCTACACAGTGTAGACTGTGTGTACAGCCCCCCCCCCCCCATCCCCATGCTTGCACAGTCGCACCAACATCCTGGATACCCCACACACCCTCCGAGAGAATTCTACCATTTCTCCCCCTTTCCCCATGCAAATCCCCCATCCAAATCTTCCCCATGCGCCAGTGGTCAGCTCGAATTAGCATCACATTTGTACAGTTATCTGAGTTTCTTGGATTTAAGAATGCCCTGGCCCTTCTTTTAACCTTCTGCATTTTTACACCTGGAAATACAGTTTTTCTAGTTAATACTATTATATTTATATGTCTCCTATTAGGCTGTCAATTCCCTGATTGTAAGGCCATTTTTTTAATCCTTCTTGGCATCATTCCAAGTATCAGGTTGTTATTAAAATGCCTCGCAGATAGTAAGCGATCAGTAATAGCTTGGGATGATTTTTCATCTTAGCTGATTAATCACATCCAGAAATAATTCCTTCACTGTATTAAAAAAAATTTTTTTTTTGAGTTTTATTTATTTATTTTGAGAGAGAGAGCACGAGCAGGGGAGGGGCTCTGTCAGTGCAGAGTCTGATGCGGGGCTGAAACTCACGAACAGTGAGATCATGACCTGAGCCGAAATCAGGAGTTGGATGCTTAACCAGTGGAGCCACCCAGGCACCCCAATCCTTCACTTTTTAAAAAAAATTTTTTTAATGTTTATTTATTTATTTTGAGAGACAGAGACAGAGCATGAGCAGGGGAGGAGCAGAGATAGAGAGACAGAATCCCAAACAGCCTCCAGGCTCCGAGCTGTCAGCACAGAGCCCGACGCGGGGCTCGAACTCACAAACCGTGAGATCATGACCTGAGCCGAAGTCGGACGCTCAACCAACTGAGCCACCCAGGCGCCCCCCCAATCCTTCACTTTAATTGATACACCATTCTTCCAGATTACAAGTGGACCTGTCTCAGCAGACTGAGTTTACATCTGCTGTCAAATGTTTTATGCTGTTTTTCTCAATTCAGTATAAATTCTATGATGAGAGAGAAAATAATCCGTTGAGGAATTTCTACATATATCAAAAGTCATCCCCAACTTTTAGGTAACAAAACTTTTTTTTTTTTTTTTTTTAATTTTATTTCCCCCTACATGGGAATCATTAACTCAAGATTGCCATGAATTCTGCCATGGTCTAGAGGCTGTTTGGATGGTAACAACAGTTCAGATGGTAAACCTCTTCAGATTGACCTAAAAAAGCTATTTCTCCCCTCCTCATTAACATTAGTCTCCCTTACAGTGCTCTCCCATTTCATTATTCCTTATTTGTTACTCATGTCCCTTTATTAATCAATTAGTGAGACCAGTGCCTCGTGTTTTTAAAAAAGCTTCTGTAAATGTAAGCGCAACCACATATGTTCACAAGTTGTACATCTGTTGGAAAGTTAGAGGACCACCTTTGCGAATGCCAGTGGGAAGGTCATATTTACATAATGTTGAGTTTTACATTGAAAGTGGCAATTACTTTTAATCAAGGTATTGTAAGGGGTAGGTAAAAAACAAAACAAAACAAAAACGCCTTAAATAAGCATCCATTTTGCCTTTGGTACCGAGGTGTAAACGCCACTTCTCAAGACACGAGAGACTGAGTTAGGGAACACCTAGAAGTCTACTCTTGTGACAGCACGGCTTCCCATGACGGGCGTTGCAGATCTGGTGGTTGACAGAAGAGCCTGCATTTCTATGCTGCTTTTTCTTCTGTATATCAGAAAACATCGATGGCACACTTATTTTGCATAATCCGTATTTTACAGACTATTTGCCTTGACTTTGTTTATTGGGAGTGTACTTAAGACAGAATCAAAAAGAAAAAGGGTTATTTTGCTAGGAGAGGTCTAACATCGGCTAAAATAGTTTTTAGAGGTTATAACAGAGCAAATGTGAATGTGGGATGAGTGTCAAACACCCATTATAAAATAAATTCTATGGATTTTTCATGATGTAGGATCTCCCTTTATTACAGACATATTCCCTGGAGACATGCCCAGGGTTTTTCACAACCAACAACTTACTTTGTCTCTTACTGTGGCACCAAAGCAATTCTTCTGTTGGACTTCCAAAGTTTTTACTATCTTTAGAAGTGCTGTAAAAAAAACAAACAAAAAAAACAAAGAAAAAAGATAAATAAATTCAAGCTTCTTTTCACTGAAGTACTTTATTGTATTAGGGGATCAGGTTTTTTAAACTGCCACTCAAAGGAATGAATCCATAATATGAGAAAATCATTCATCATTATGAAGCTTATTAAAATAATATTTATCAACTTGCAAAGAAAGGAGGGCTCACAAAACTCCACAAAGACATAGGTGTTCACATCCCTTTTGTGTGAAATTAAATATCACAGTTGCAATTGATAGGAAAATTTAAATTAAAAGGCATATTTACTTTTTAAGTATAACAAATAACTTCCTGATTTCTTGTTAAAAATGCCCACATTTTCTTCTTTATGATTCTGAAGACAAATAAAAATTTTATTTTGCTTTGTGTAATTGATAATTTGCAAAATTCCAGGATTGACTGGCTATCTGAAAAGCAAAAATCTACCTCTATCATAATTTTTCTACCATATTTTTTCTGCCATAATTAAAAAAAAAACAAAGTTTACTTATTGACTTTGAGAGAGAGAGAGCAAGCAGGAGAGGTGCAGGGAGAAGGAGAAAGAAAAAAAAATCCCAAGCGGTCTCCACACTGTGAGCACAGAGCCTGATGCAGGGCTCGAACCCACAACTGAGAGGTCATGATCTGAGCCAAAACCAAGAGTTGGACGCTTATCTGACTGAGCCACCCAGGCGCCCCTCTGCCATAATTTTTAGTGCATTGCCTACTGTTATTGCCATGCAAACTATGCCCTATGTTAGGAGAGTACGGCAGGCTTCTTAAAAAAGTCTTATGTGAAGAGCTCTAGTAAAGACAGTCATAGAAGAGTAAAATGAGGAATTTCATTATTCTATGGCATCAAACATGTACTTCCCCAAGATAACAAAGATGTCGAGTTCTTCTAAAAATTTAAAAAAAATTTTTTTAAGGTTTATTTTTGAGAGAAAGAGACAGAGCATGAGGGGGAGAGGGACCGAGAGAGAGGGAGACACAGAATTGGAAGCAGCCTCCAGGCTCTGAGTTGTCAGCACAGAGCCTAATGTGGGGCTCGAACTCACAACTGTGAGATCATGACCTGAGCCGACGTCAGACGCTCAACCGACTGAGCCACCCAGGCACCCCTAAAAATTTTTAGTCAGATGATTTCTTAGGGACTTCCTGCAGGCGTCTTCGTGAAAGCTCTAGATGGTCACCAGGCACCAGAAAATGTGCCCACCGAGGTCTGCCATTTCTTCTGACAAATGTTGTGGGAAAGGGGGTGCTGCTGTGTGGGTTTGAAGGTGCCACACGGCGGAGGCCATTCCTGTCCCCGGGGACTGCCTGCTGGGACTTGCTGTGGTGAAAACAAGCTGCGACTATATTCTTGGGACAGTTTTCTGACAAAGGTGACCTGTGACATCAGTATCAGTCAGGTCAAGGTGGTTGATAGTGTTCAGAACATACGTGTCTTCACTGGTTTATTTTTTGCCTAGTTCTATCACTTGCTGAGGAGGCACCAATATGTGCGTTATAATTTCCAGCCATGACTGTGCAATTGTCTATACCTCCCTTTAGTACTTAAAACAATGACACAGAGGATATGTTTATTCTTGTACAGGTGAATAACAACGTCGCATGACAGATTTTGGCAAAATAGCATAAATTTATTGCACTCAGTTGCTTATAACAGCATATCACATATGTTTGAAATGCTTGTGCTGGTAGCATCCTGAACCCTGTGTAAAATATTACCTCTAGTCCGAATTCTTTCGAGGCTGACCAAATTAATTGCATCGAGGGAGGAATTATCTATCTGTTTGGATACACAGATGGAAATGTCTGGCCACGTTGGTGCAGAAATCCTTTAAGACTGTGAAGAAACAATACAGTTGACTGTTGAAGAGTGTGAGGCTTAGGAGCACTGAGCCCCTGACAGAGTTGAAAATCTGCATATAACTTTTGACTCCCCACCAAAGCTGACTGCTAACAGTCTGCTATTGACCAGAAGCCTTGCCAATAACACAAACAGTCCATTAACGCGTATTTTGTATCTTAGGTGTATTGTGTACTTATCCTCACAATAAAGTCAGCGAGAGAAAAGAAAGTGTGATTAAGGAAATCATAAGGAAGAGAAAACACATTTGCAGGACTGTCCTGTATTTGTTGAAAAAAATCCGTGTATAAATGAACCCACACAATTCAAACCTGTGTTGTTCAGGGGTCACTGTATAAAGATTTCATCATTCTAGCATTTTCTGACTTAGAAGTGTAATCTGCACATTATGCCTCAAAATGATATTCAGGTCACTGCAAATGATCAGTCCAGATGGAATTAGCCTTCAATTTGATTTAAACATCTTTTTAAAAACATTTTTTAAGGTTTATTTTTATTCATTTATTTATTTTTGAGAGAGAGAGAGACAGAGCCTGAGCAGGTGAGGGGCAGAGAGAGAGGGAGACACAGAATCCAAAGCAGACTCCAGGCTCTGAGCTGGCAGCACAGAGCCCAGCACGGGACTCAAACCCAGGAACCGTGAGATCGTGACCTGAGCCGAAGTCGGACGCTTAGCCAACTGAGCCACCCAGGCGCCCCTGATTTAAACATCTTTTGATTAAACTGTCTAAACGCTTCAGTTTATTATTTTTTTTACATTTTTATTTTAATTCCAATTAATTAACATACAGTAAACACCTCAGTGTGATTCTTTGTATGCAGTGATTTCCTTTTCATAGAATATCCATGAAATTATCAAATGCCCCAGAAATGAAGAAAACTTTTTTGCTTCTGAATAGACTCTTGTCATTAATTTCTCATGGTGTATACAGTCATTGTTAGCATCCAGATTTAGCCCTGGTTTCAGAAAATACCCCTTTTCTTTCCATTCTAGCCCTTAACTTTTATTTTCCTTCAATCGGGAGCAGCGGACAGAGCAGAGACCATGTCGTTCCTGCAAGTCAGGATGGAGCCCCAGCCCTGTCATGTTATAAATGTGAGTCCTTGTCTATACCACTTAACCTGTTTGATTCCTGGGTTGTTTAGCTGTAAGATAGGAATTGTCACAGAAGTCTAATGGCATCGTTTACATAGTTGTTAATACCGTGTTTTATTAATGTACTAGTTTGCTTTAACTATTAGAAGGCAAGATGGTTGTGTGGATGTTTGAAAGCGTATGTGATTGAGAAAAGCAACCAGGGAGGGAGGCTTCTGTGTCGTGGGCAGGGGACGGTGGACCAGCCCTGGGACGGGTGGGGGCGTGGGGGGGGGGTGTGCTGCCTGCCGGCCCACCGCCCCTGGGTGTAGTCAGTTGGCCTCACAGTCAGAATGCATCCTTGGATCAAGGAAATACACAGCTTCCTTCCGCTGAATAAGAGTGACTCCCAGATTTTGACTCTTCCTCCTTAAGTCATCAAAGCTCCAAACAAAAGGTTGAATTGCCCTAAAATGGTTCCAGAAAGGTTCAACAGCACTGCCAAATTATGTCCACTGTGAGCCTACACTTTAGTCCATGAACTTTACTAATATTATTTAATTTAATAGTCATCACTTTGGCTAATCTGGTTTTCCTGTCTTCTCAACATAAAAATTGAGGTAGGTAGAAAGCACAGTCAGACTAAATTAATCATGAGAAATATTTGAGCCCTAAAAACCTCCTGAGTCATTTGTGTGAGGAACTGTACATCTTTGAGGAAAGTCTTCTTTTCTGAAAGCTCATCTATATTCTCTTTATTAGTGTCATATCAGTTCTGTGATAAAAGCTAGAAACACCAGACTTTGTAAATCCAGTGGGAGAGACAAAACAGGCCCTGTCTTAATTTTCCCTCGGGTTCAACGAGAACATAGTAACAAGTATAAGAGGTGCTACCACTAATGATCCAGTAATAGCCACCCTAAATGCAATACCACTCTGGAGAGTAGACCCGGGCCACAGCCACTTGTCAGCTTTGGTTCAGAGAGGACTTCCAGGAATAACCATTTCTGTACTAGGACATCTGGGGCCTCAGCTAAGATGGCTTAAGAGACTGAAAATGGCGGTCACAGCTCAGATGGGGCCATGTATCTGGGGCCTCATTTCTTCACATAGCACCTTTTGCAAATAAAATATTCGATATGCTCTTTCACTGACATGCCTGGTGCTTCATCTGTGATGGTTGAAATAGCTGGGAGGTTAATGGGAGCACTCCTCCAGCAGGTAATCTCAGGGTAGTTCGACATGCGTGCTGGCTGCCTCTTGTGTGAGTGTTCTGATAGACCGTGGTGGGCACCTTAGAGGTTTTTATGACCAAACCTCCAAAGTCCCAGAATGTCTACTTTCACAACATTCTGTTGGTCATGTGAGTCACGAGGCCAGCCAATCCGGCTTCGAAAGGAAAGGAAGAATACATTGTTTCTATTATTAGGGGAATGGCATTATGCATGCAGAGGGAAGAAATTGGTAAACCTCATGGAGACCATCTACCACAAGCTTGAAAAAGGGAACACAGAAAAATGTCTTCACGGCCTTGGTAAATGAAGACTTCAAAAGGACACAAAAAGGGGCACCTGGGTGGCTCATTGGGTTTAGCATCCAACTTTGGCTCAGGTCATGATCTCACAGCTTGTGAGTTTGAGTCTCACGTTGGGCTCTGTGCTGACAGCCCAGAGCCTGGAGCCTGCTTCAGATTCTGTGTCCCTCTCTCGCTCTGCCCCTCCCTCACTTATGCTCAGTCTCTTTCTCTCAAGAATAAATAAAACATTAAAAAAATTTTGAGAGAAAAAAGGACACAAAAAGTACTGACAATATATGAAAAAAAAAGTTAGAATTCATCAAAATTTAAAACCGCTCATCATCAAAAGAACCGTTGTGAACATCAAAAGGCAGACCACTGAGTATTGGAGAAAACACTTACCTTACACATAGCTGATAGAAAGACTCATCTCCTGAACTTATAAAGAACTCCAACATGAATACTAAAAAATACTTTAAAAATGGGCAAGCAACTTGAACAAGAACTTAAAAAAAAAAGAGATCCAAATGGCTAATAAACATATGAAAAGATGCTCAACTCAGTACTCATTCAAAAAAGTGCAATAAAACAACTTTTTGTTCATTCAGTGCTGTGATAGCATTTTTATCCTTATTTCACTCATGCTTTATTATCAGCTACCTCAAAACCATTTCAGAAATAAGTAATAAATACTTTATTTTAAAATTAAAAAAAAGTGCAATAAGGTCTTCCTTACTATGAATAGTGGCTAAAAACACAAGGAGGACAATACTAAGTGTTGGTGAGGATGTGGAACAACTTGAACTCTCATCCTTTCTTGGTGGGAGTGTTAAAATGGTACAGCCACTTTGGAGAGCTGTTTGGCACTTTCCATTAAAGTTAATAAACACCATATCAGTTACCTATTGTCCCATTAACTAACCATCTCAAGGTTCAGTGGCATCAAACAACACATCTTTAATTTGTTCATGATTCTCTGGATCAGCAACTTGGACTTAGTTCAACCAGATGGTTCTTCCACTAGTCTTGCTCAGGGAAGACAAGACCGGGCAATGTTACTGCCTTATGGCTTGTCTGGGACCGGATAAAACGACTTCACTCTTATGTTCGGTGGTGGCTGTTGGTTCCCTGTCTTCAGGAAGCTAACCCAGGCTTCTTCACGTGGCAACAGTGTTCCAAGAGGACATACGCTTTTCAGATTTCTGAACATTATGTCACGTTCGCTGATAAGCTATTGGCCAAAGCTACTCGCATAACTAATGTGTGTGGGAGCTAGAAAAAGACATGGCTATAGGGAGGAGGCCACTACTTGACAATATATTCCATACTCTTATTCTATGACCTCAAGGTTCACTCCTAGGCATATATTCAATGAGAATGAATGTATGTGTCCACCAAAAACTTACACTGTATCTACTGTCAAGACCCCCAAAGACCACCATATCAGCTAGTGATCAAGCAAAGCTGAGTTTATTGCACCCACCGCAGAAATGGAAAATACTCTCTTGACAGTCCATTGGTATCTCAAAAAGGGAAAATTAGGATATTTATAAGGTTTTCAGACCTGGTATGAACGATTATGAGGTGAGCCTTGCAAAACAAAGAATTGGTTGAGTTTGGGCAGAGCTTAAAAATAGTAGCTTTATGGGGCGCCTGGGTGGCTCAGTCTGTTGAGCATCTGGCTCTTGACTTCGGCTCAGGTCATGATCTCACGGTTCGTGACACTGAACCCTGCATCAGGCTCTGCACTGACAGCACGGAGCCTGCTGGGGATTCTGTCTCCCTCTCTCTGCCCCTCTTCTGCTTGCTCTCTATCTCTGTCTCAAAATGAATAAAACAAACAAACAAACAAAAACTTAAAAAAAATAGTAGCTTGGTGGGTACAACAAGGTGAAGGTGTTGAAGGAAAGCTTGATAAGTGAGCTGTTCAGTTGGTATTTCCTGGAGCAAGATATTAAGTTATTATTACTTGGTCTCAGTGTTTAAAGTAGGGATTGGAGCTTTGCGGTTGCCAGAGCCCAGGAGCCGCCCAGTCATGACCCACCCCATTATCTTCTTCAACATCACCCTGGACGGCAAACCCTTTGGCCATGTCTCCTTCGATCTGTTTGCAGACAAAGTTCCAAAGACAACGGAAAATTGTTGTGTTCTGTGCACTGGGGAGAATGGATTTGGTTATAAAGTTTCCTGCTTTCACGGCATTGGTTCACGATTAATGTGCCAAGGTGGTGACTTCACACGCTATAATGGCACTGGCAGCAAGCCCACTTATGGGGAGAAACTTGATGAGAATGTCATCCTGAAGCATAGGGATCCTGGCATCTCATCCGTGGTCCGCTGGACCCAACACGAATGGTTCCCAGGTTTCGTCTGCGCTGCCAGCACTGAGTGTGATGGTGAGCAGGTGGGCTTTGACAAGACGAAAGAGGGCACGAATGTTGTGGAAGCCAGGGAACACTTTGGGTACAGGAATGGCAAGAGCAGCAAGATCACCATTGCCGACTGCAGACAAATCTAGTGCATTTGACTCGCGTCACATCTAAACTGCCAGGCTGTTCCTTCTGTCGCTCAGGGGAGCAGTCCTTCACCCCCATCTGCTCGAAACATCCTACAATCTTTGTGCTCTGGCTGCAGTTCTGTGGGTCCCCTAGTTTCCTGATTCCCCTCCAAGTCTAGCTGGATTGCAGAGCTACGTTTATGATTATGAAATAAAAGCTGAACAACAACAAAATAAAAAAAAATAAAATAGGGATTGGAAAATGTGTCTGGGCCCAGTTCAACACAGGGACAGAAAATTATGGCTTCAGTCCTCCCCACGCGATCAAACAGTTTGGTGTTCCTATATTAGTGAGAGTGAGAATGTAAAGCAGCTTGATATTGATTGGTGGGTTTCTTCTGGGTCTTTTGTGTTGTATGTATGCATATATGTATGTATGTATTTGAGAGAGCACAAGTCAGGGAGAGGGGCAGAGGAAGAGAGAGAATCCCAAGCAGGCTCCCCACCTAGCATGGAGCGCAACACAGGGCTCAATCCCATGACCTGAGCTGAAATCAAGAGTCAGATGCTCAATAACTGAGGCCCCCAGGTGCCCCTCTTCGGTGTCTTTGTTAACAGTGTCTCTCTAAATCTCATATGTGTTTCTGCTTGTAAGAAGGAATCAGTCCTGGTAAGTGGGAATTAAAAAAAAATTTTTTTTAATATTTATTTATTTTTGAGACAGAGAGACAGAGCATGTGCAGAGGAGGGGCAGAGAGAGAGGGAGACACAGAATCTGAAGCAGGCTCCAGGGTCTGAGCTGTCAGCACAGAGCCCGACGCGGGGCTTGAACTCGTCAATCGCCAGATCATGACCTGAGCAGAAGTCAGACGCTCAACCGAGTGAGCCACACAGGCACCCCTTAAATGGGAATTTTTTTAAGTCTACATTTCACATTAACAATTTTTTTTTTTACATTTATTTAATTTTGAGAGACAGAGAGAGACAGAGCACAAGTGGAGGAGGGGCAGAGAGAGAGGGAGACACAGAATCCGAAGCAGGCTCCAGACTCCGAGCTGTCAGCACAGAGCCCGACATGGGGCACGAACCCACAAACCATGAGATCATGACCTGAGCCGAAGTCGGACGCTCAACTGACTGAGCCCCCCAGGAGTCCCTACATCTCGCATTTTAAAGCCACATTGTATTTAATCCCAATTCCTTTGCAGTTTCTGAAGTGGCAGGAAAATCACGCTCAGCCGTAACTGGTAGGACTGTACCTGCTCTGTTCTCCTGAAAAGTACTGACCGTGTTCGTCCTTCCGCTTTAATAGCTGAAAGCAAGTGTTATAACTAAGAACTTTTAACCAAATTGAATAAATCACTTGGTGTTGAGGAGAAAAAGCCCCAGTAATGTCATCCTGCTCACTGTCCACAACTTTTCGCCTCACGTAGTCTCTTAAATGTTACCTTGCAGGACATTAACTGACTTTGGAAAGCCAAAATCAGTTCACGATTTTCATGTTAAGTAATTTAGCAGATGTTAATTTATTAGACACTGGTAGAAACACAGCGGAGAGCAATCATCATATTGTCTGCTCTCTCGGAACTACTAGATCGGGTGGGGAGGAAGCAGTAGGCCCAAGTTCACGTGCAAATGCATAGGGACAATCGCCGTAACGACAATATCCTAAAAGCTACCATACGAGTGTACTGCACGCCAGGAACTGTTCTGAGCTCTTCATAAACTGGATTATTGAATCCTCCCCCAAAATAAACACTTCAGTTCCCGTTGTTATTTTTACAGATGAAGCAACCGTGGCACAGAAAGGTCACACGAGCTATGATCCCACAAGTAGGCGGCAGAGTTGCGTCTGACCCCAGGCCACCTGGATCCAGAGTCCACATTCCCAAACAGCACCCTGCCCTCATTCTGTGAGTTCTCTTCATAAGTCTTGCGACTGCTCAATATAAAAGCTATGACCACAAAGTGTAAGACGTTGTAGTAAGGTACAGGTATGGGCTGAAGGGAGACATTATGATTAAGGGAATTAAATTGTCGATTTAAAGGATGAAGTGGCATTATTCAGCTAAAGAAGCAGAGAGAACATGAGTACCGTTTTAGAGAATGACACATTTCAAGAACAGGAGGTGGAAAAACGGTTTACCGTCCAAGAACTTGGACCAGGGCAGTGTGGGTGCAGTAGGGAGAGAGGTGACACTGGAGGAGTAGGTAGGAGTCACATCACACGGGACTCTGAAGACATGTTAAGGAGCTTATATTTCAATTATAACACAAAGCCAAAGCCATTGAGATGTTCTATGCACAGGGATAACATGATAATAATGCATCTGTAAATCTCGCTCCACTTGCCCTGTGGATGTGGGTTCCTCTACATTTATATCTGGGTATTACAGAGTAGAGTTGACATCTTTTCAGGATCTGCTCTAGGGGTCTCTAGACTATTTTCTCATTTTGCTGACTTCCAGGGAGAAAGCCCTCAATGGACCCTGACCTGGATGTCTCAGACAGCCTCAAGTCTCATGCAAGCCATCAGTCTGCTTATTCCAACCATTAGTTCTGGCAGGCAAAGGGGATATTTTGAGGGTAAGAGAGAGATGAAATGTTAAATTAGTAACTCTCCAAGAATCCTCTGTAGACATTAAATGGTTTCAAAGGCACATCAAATTGTGCTAATAATAATAATAATAATAGAGACTTCAAATATAGTTTCAGACAAGTTTAAGATTCTAAACATTAAACAAGATAACAAAGGACATTGTAACAATGGGGTTTTCTCTATACAAGAAAGTTGTGCCATGAAATCATTTAGCATCAGTCTTTACAAGGTACAGTACGAGAATTTAAAAGAGGAAGACATATGAAAACATTCTCAGTAAGAAAATTCACCTAAACCTGCACAGCCATTGGCCAATTAAGCATACAAAACTAATAATTTAAAATGTGGATCCAGGGGCACCTGGGTGGCTCAGTCAGTTAAGTATACGACTCTTGATTTTGGCTCAGGCCATGATCTCACTGTTTTGTGAGTTCAAGCCCCGCATCCAGCTCTGCGCTGACAGTGTGGAGCCTGCTTGGGATTCTCCCTCTCTCTCTGCCCCTCCCCGTTCATGCTCTGTCTCTCTCAAAATAAATAAATACACTTAAAAAAATAAAAAATAAAATATGGATCCAGTTTATAAGCTTAAATATTTATAGGCTAAAAGCAAGCAGCAGAAAAGAAAAATTATAGAGTACAAATCAAGGAAATAAAACACAAGAAAACAATCAAGAAAAATTAATAAAATCAAAGGCTGAATCAATAAAATTGACAAACTTCTAGCCAGACTAGACAGAGAGAGAGGACACAAGTTACCAAAACCATAAATGAAAGAGGGCTCATCAGCACTGACCTCGGGGACCTTAAATTGATAATAAGGGGATACTATGAACAAGTCTATGACCATGAATTTGATAAACTAGATGAAATGGACCGATTCCTTAAAAAAACAAACTAATAAAAGTCAAATGTGGAGAAATAGATAATCTGAATAACAATTTCCATTAAATAAATTATCGATAATTAACACTTTCCTAAATAATAAAGCACCTGGCTACACTGGTAAATTCTAAAAAACATATACCCATCTTCCACAACCTCCTCTAGAAAATTACAAGAAGCAGAAAAATTTCCTAACTTATTCTATGAGGCCAGCTTTACCCTAACACCAAAGCTGACAATGACACACATATATTTGCTCTCTCAACTGAGAGGGTCTAGAAGCATCGATGTCCCAAGAACTGTGAGCAAACCTCACAGTCAGGTCTTGATTTCTAATGCCAATCTCCAATAAAGGAACCTGGGCTTTCTGAAGAAATGATTGATTTTAGGACTAAGGAAGGGGATATACAAGATAATATTGGAGCATTTTATTGGACTGGAAAGCAAGGAAGTGGTCAAAGTGACATGGCAGGCGAGGGAAAAGCCTCCCAGAGGCCAAAGTGCTAGCAATTTGAGTGAAACAAAATAAATAAATTGTATTGAGCTATACCCAAAGTATACAATAAATATCTGTGATCCATATTGATATAAATAAATGAACATTAAATAAATGGGAGAAATAGACCTAAGTCTCATGCAGAAAAATTCTACATAATTTATGCAAATACTCCACCCTCAAGGAATTGGAGCCACAGCTCTTAGTGACTATGGTACATGCGTAGTGATCTACTCTCAAGGTATACGGGATGTATGCCAAGGGGGAAACGGGTAAGTTGACCGTGGAGAAATCTGGCAAATCCACCGCAGCCAGCTGTCCAGAGCAGCACGGACAGGGTGAGTCACGCCGATGGCGTGCGCCCTCGATAGGATTTTATGAGAATGGCACTTTATCTGTATGTGTTTCCTCCCAGAAACATAATCTCAGTCTATTTATAAGAGAAAAAGTCCAGCAAGTATGGGCGGAGGGACAGAACTCCTCCAAACTGTGGGCGTCATCCAAAACAAGGAAAGTCTGAGAGACTCAAAGCCAAGAAAAGTTTAAGGCGCCATGATGACTATATATAAACATATCACTAAATAAGGTGATATGCTGGATAAGATCATGGAACAGAAAAGGGACATTAGGTAAAACTAAGGAAAATATGGACTTGAGTTAATAGCAATGTATTAATATTGGCTTATTAGTTGTGACAAATGTACCAGACTGATATGTTTGGAACAGGGGAAACTGGGTATTAGTGATGTGGACATTCTCTGCACCATCTGTACAGTATTTCTGCAAACTTAAAATTGTTCTAAACGAAAATTTATTTTAAAATTTTCAAGTTAAGGGGTACCTGAGTGGCTCAGTTGGTTAAGCGAATGACTCTTGATCTCAGCTCAGGTTTTGATCCCTAGGTCGTGAGTTCAAGCCCCGTGTTGGGCTCCAGGCTGGGTTTGAAGCTTGCTTAAAAAAAGAAATAAAGAAAAATTAAAACTTACAGGTTAAAACAGAATACGCATTTGTCTTAAATTCCTATGGAGGATTTGCCAAAAGTTCCCATGTATTAGACTGTAAAGAACATTTCAATTAATCCTAACAAAACAAAACTGTTAGAGGCATCATTTTCTTTTATTTGTATTTTTTTTTAATATTTATTTTTGAGAGAAAGAGAGTACAAGTGGGGGAGGGGTTGAGAGAGGGGGACAGAGGATCTGAAGCGGGCTCAGTGGTGACCACAGAGAGCCCAACACGGGGCCCAAACTCATGAACCCTGAGGTGATGAACCATGAGGTCACCAACCGTGAGGTCATGACCTGAGCTGACGTCGGAAGTTCAACAGACTGAGCCACCCGGGGGGCCCCATGAGGCATCGTTTTCTAATCACAATAAGAAGTAAAACCTAATAAAATCTTGAAAGCAAACAGACATAATTCAAACCTAGAATTTTTTACAAAGGCTATGAATGTATTCTTTTATCAATTCTAAAATGTTTAGAAAATACTGACAAAATACTGCATATTATTCTGAGATTTGACTAAGTCAGTGCTTCCATGAAATTCATAGCCTCAAATAGTTAAGGCAGAAAATGATAAAGTTGTATCTTATTCTTCATTTCTAGGATTATTCTATTCTTTTATTTTTTAATTTACTTTTTTGGTTTTGTCAACTCTCATTTGACATCTTCCTGGGCTTTTTAAAAGTGTGTGTACAGTTTTCTTTTCAGTTTCAACCGAATAAATTTTTCCCGTACTTCTCTAAAGTCTATTTAAGCCCATTTATTATGTCTTCCATGTAGAGTATCATGAGATGTTACTTCTCTTTTGGATGAATACACTCTGCTCCTATATTACTGCAAGTTAACCATTGAACAACTGAATTAGACCTTGGAGAACAGCATTTCTTTTATTATGTAACAATTAACTAATTATTCTGTCTTCTCTATTCCCGACACACACGAAGCATTTTCAATTACATTGTTGGAGTATCTCTTGAACTGTCTCTTTTCCTTTAATCCCATTCTATTGATTACTTCATACCCTATGTCAACAGAAAAACTGAACTCTGCCTCCCACATGGTATTAATATATAATTCCTTCTAACACGTACCCCACAGTGCCACCGCAATTCATCTGATAGGTGAAATATGGTAAATTATTGTTTGAATTTGCATCACAATGATTACCATTGAATTTCAGAATCTTCCTGTATTTTATTGGCTAATAGAATTTTCTCCGCTATGAATCACACTTAACCTATTTTTCCATTTCCATTGATGTTTGTTTTGATCCTACTGAATTGTATGGTTATTTTGCATGCTTTATATACTTTCTAAACTCCGTACAATTTATTTTACTGTATTTTCTCGTACTGTTGTTCCTTTTAAAGCTTTAATTAATAAAGTATTTTTGTACTGAGTTTATAAAGCAATGTGAGGATATTTATTAATGTGCTACTGTAATATAATACAAAGAATATATTTTTTAATCTTCGTCCCTGGCTTCTGGCCAAAGCTCCCTAAATTTTTGTAATTTCCTAAGTGATAGGGGTACAAAGAATATCTTTTATTTATTTATTTTAATGTTTATTTTTGAGAGAGACAGAGAGTGTGAGTGGGGAAGGGGCAGAGGGAGCTGGGGACAGCAGATCTGAATCTGAAGCAAGCTCCAGGATCGTGCTGAGAGCAGAGAGCCCCACGCGGGGGCTCGAGCTCATGAGCAGTGAGATCATGACCTGAGCCGATGTCTGACGCTTAACCGACTGAGCCGCCCAGGTGCCCCGAGAATGTCTTTTATTCTAATGCTTGGTCTTTGAACCTAGTTCCTGACACAGAGCTCCAAATCCTTTGGAATTTCCTGGGTCTTCAGTTCTAATGTGGTGAGTCTTGCTGGGTTCCTGGGTAGCTTCAGGATGGGGGCTGGCCACCAGAAATACCACGCAATGACTATGAGCTTGGAACTTTTCAGCCTCCCCACCCATCCTCCAGGGAGGGGAGAGGGGCTGGAGATTGAGTTAGTAATTAATTATACCCACATGAGGAAGCCCCCGTAAAGATCACTGTGCACCCCAAGTCCATAGGGACAGATGCTCGCTAGTGAGGTGGGGCACTTCTGGACTTTGCCTGATGTATCTCTCCATCTGGTTGTTTATCTGTGTCCTTTGTCGTGTCCTTTATTATGTAATAAGCTCGTAAACATAGTGTTTCCCTAAGTTCTGTGAGTCATTCTAGCAAATTATGGAACATGAGGAGGGGGCTATGGGAACCCTGATTTATAGCCAGTCAGTGGGGCTGGTGGGACTGAGCCCTTAACAGGTGGAATCTGAGCCCAACTCCAGGCAGATAGTGTCAGATCAGATTGAATTATAGGACACCCAGCTGGTGTTGGAGAGCTGGTTAGTGTGGGGAAAAACACCACACACCTGGTCACAGAAGTGTTCGGAGTGAAGTGAGTAGGAAAAACATTTCCTTTAGTTGGCGTAGAGGGATTTTCCTTTACAACTGCCTGTTTTCTTTATGACTTTTGTTTTTTGCATTTTTGTTTAATAAAGCCTTACTTCCTCTAAAATTATGGAGATATTCTGCTGTATGTTCCCCTAAAGTTTTATAGGTTAAAAACTGAATTATAAAACCATCTGAAATTTTCTGAGTATTGAAAGACACATTTCTAAATGTACTTTATTTTCCAAAACAGCCGATTTCTTCAAATGCAGATTATTGAATAACTCCTACTAAAATCGACATAGCACTTGTCAGTGTGGACACTTGATTCTGCTCTATTGATCTGCTTGCCTCTTTTTATGTTAATATCACAATTTAAATATGATACATGAAATGTATTCCAAGTCCCTTTTTTATTCTTTCAAGTGTGGTTAGTCAATATTATGTCATTACTTTTTAAATACAGTTTAAATTTAGTTTGTTAAGGATTTTGAAAGGGAAAAAAGTACATTAGGTAGAATTGAAGGCAATGTGAATAAAGCATGGACTTTAGTCAATAATAATGTAAATGCATTTGTTCGTTACTTGTGATCAATATTCCATATTATCGTAAGGTATTAATAACAGAGGAAACTGGATGTGGGTGATACGGGAGCTCTCTGTACTATCTTTGTAATTTTTCTATCAATTTAAAACAATTCTAAAATAAAACATTTATTACAAAGTTAGGTTTTCAGGTTTACTAAAATAGCCTATACTGATTTTTTTACTGAAACTTCCATATATAGTTTAAAATTAGTTTGTCAAGATGATTTTAAAATCTTATAGTAATGTTTTATTGGGATGGAAAGAGATTTATAAATTCATTTGAGAGAAATTGATGTTAAACTAGTAAGACTTCCAAAAATACAGTACATTTCTGTAGTTACTCCAGCCTTTGCTAACGATATTTTTCTTCATTATTTTCATCTTTTTAATATTATTTTCTTATTTGGTGTCCAGTGGTTATTGCTGGTATACAGCCACAAAGAAGGTTTGTCACTGATTTTTCACGTTGATGAATTTATCTTACCAAATACGCACCAGTTGTCACGGTCTGAGTGCTAAACTTCTTAGGGTTTCAGGTATATCACCATAACATTAAACAATATTTTTATTACCTCAAGTATTTTGATTGTTTTATCCGTCACTTACCCATTTGCATGTCCTCAAAGGACACATACGGCCAGGAGTGGCTGGTGTCCTAGTGAGACCCGAGGAGAGGAGACGTGCCAGGGGATGAAAGTGTTATCTAACAGATAATGAAACAGAAATATGGACAAAGTTTGGGTTTTGTGATAACATTGTTGACCTCCTTCACCGAACCTTAACTATAGTTTTGCACATGAGATAAACATCTGATTGTTTCAGTCACTCTACTTGGGTTTTCTCGCAGCTTCCCTGTGACTGTGCTCCTAAATCATGGACCATATACTCTGGGTACTGATCATTGACGGATATTAAATTTAACAGAATGTTTTTTGGTATCTATGTGGTCACTTTATATCCTTTTAAGCCTCTTGAATTATATACCAAGTATGAACGTACTTACATAGAAAGAGGAGGGGAGGGGAGGGGAGCCCGGGTGGTTCAGTCAGTTGAGCGACTAACTCTTGATTTCAGCTCAGGTCATGAGCTCAGGGTGGTGAGGTTGAGCCCTGTGGTGGGCTCCACACTGAGCATGAGGCCTGCTTGGGATTCTTTCTCTCTCCCTCTGCCCCCCTCCCCTACTCGCTCATGCACTCTCTCTCTACAATAAAAAAAGAAAGAAAAAGAAGGGGTGAGAGATAAGAGGTAAATCTTTTCATATTTCTGGGAAAAGTATTCTGTTGGTTGGAAATATCTGTCCCATGATTTTTTTTTCACTTTAAGCTGTAGACGTGGTAAATTTTATTTTTAGATTTCATAATATTAAGCCTTCTTTGCTTTGTTGGAGTAAACTCTATGTGTTCATATTATAAATTTATTTTTCTTCATACTGATTCCATTTACTAAAATTTTATTTGGAATGTTCCCTTCTATGCCCACAACTCAGCCTGACTTTTTTTTCCTTTTACTATCAGTCTGATGACGATATCAGGATGATTCTTGCCTTTTCAAGGACTTGGGAGCTTTTCATATTTTTTGAAATGTTTGGGGAAATTCTCTGTTCTTTGAAAGTTTGATAACATCATTCATAAAACCATCTGTGTGTCTTTGAGACATAGATTTTTTTTATATTTCCAATTATTTTTATGGAATTCTGTATTGAATATTAATATTTTCTCACTGGGAGCCAATTTTGGCACATTGACTTCACAGAATATTGCTCATATTATCCAGTACATCACTGATAAGGAGTTCAACAATATTCTCTAATACTTGTTTTATAATCTTTGTGTACCCTGTTTTCATTCTCCTAATTTTCATTTGTGCTGCTTTGCTAATTCTTTTTTCAAGTCATACTAATCAATTACTTATTTCATGCATCCTTTGAATGGAAAATATTAATTATATGGATTAACTACTTTTCATTTTTACCTCATTTCATCAATTTCTCCTTGAGTCTTCTTTATTCTAGTCTTTCTTCTTTCATTTAACTTTCTGTTATTTTCTTTCCATTTTGAATTGAAACTTTAATTCATTTTTTCCCATTTTGTTTCTGTCAAAAGGATTTAATGCTATAAATATTTCCTCTGTGAATTCTTTTGGCCCTCAACTCTAGATATTCATATATAGTGACTTCTTTGTCTTTCAGCTTTAAATATATTATAACTTTAATTTTTATCTTCAAGCGACATTTATCCAAAAGTGTGTTTCCAATTCTTTTGGGTCCATGACTTCACAGCAGCAATCACTAGCTCATTGTTGGTGACAGGGAGCCCCTATTGGGCCCATACATGGTGCTACTTCTTACCCCTTCTGTAGTTGATGATTTCTTGGATAGTCATCAACATGTGATAGAGATGTATACCGTGTGACCCCTCTGACAGATCCATTCATGTATTTATTTACTCCTCAGACCTCCTTGTCCACAAATTCCCAATCCTGTTCCTTCCAGGTCCCTGATAAACCAGCCAAACCCACTCACCCCTGCCTAGGAATATACTAGATACCTATGTTCGACTTATGTTTTCTTGATATGAAGTGGAGGACGAAGTGGTTGGCCTGAAGCTCTGCCCATTGGGAGGATTTCCTCTCACAAGTGTCTTCCTGAGACACCCTGAGTGGGGGGTATAAATCAGCAGTAGTCTAAAATATTGGCAGGGGGACCTCGTTGGCTCAGTAGGTTAGGTGTCTGACTTTGGCTCAGATCATGATCTCACAGTCTGTGAGTTTGAGCCCCGTGTCGGGCTCTGTGCTGACAGCTCAGAGCCTGGAGCCTGTTTCAGATTCTATGTTTCCCTCATTCTCTTCCCCTTCCCTGCTCGCACTCTGTCTCAAAAATAAATAAACATTAAAAAAAAGTTTAAACCACAATTTCTTTATCCATTCATCAAGTGTGATGCTAAGTGAAATAAGCCATACAGAGAAAGACGGATACCATATGTTTTCACTCTTATGTGGATCCTGAGAAACTTAACAGAAACCCATGGGGGAGGGGAAGGAAAAAAAAAAAGAGGTTAGAGTGGGAGAGAGCCAAAGCATAAGAGACTCTTAAAAACTGAGAACAAACTGAGGGTTGGTGGGGGGTGGGAGGGAGGGGAGGGTGGGTGATGGGTATTGAGGAGGGCACCTTTTGGGATGAGCACTGGGTGTTGTATGGAAACCAATTTGACAATAAATTTCATATACTGAAAAAAATATTAAAAAAAATAAAAAAAGTTTAAAATATTGGCTTTCACCAAAATACCAAGATGACTCATCTGTTAACCAGGTCTGTGTTTTTCCTCTTGTTTCAGGTGGTCCCAGTAAACCCCCTCTTCCCCCCACCTTAGTATATTGGTGTGAGTCAAGAGAGGCATTGGTAAAACTAAGGTAAGTGACACAGCAGTCTGGACCACCTATCCCCAGACCACTTAAAAATGTCATTGTTGAAAAAGAAAACCAAAGCAGGAGGCATCACAATCCTGGACTGTAGCCTCTACTACAAAGCTGTAATCATCAAGACAGTATGGTATTGGCACAAGAACAGACACATAGAACAATGGAATAGAATAGAGAAACCAGAATTGGACCCACAAATGTATGGCCAACTAATCTTTGACAAAGCAGGAAAGAATATCCAATGGAATAAAGACAGTCTCTTTAGCAAATGGTGCTGGGAGAACAGGATAGCGACATGCAGAAGAACGAACCTGGACCACTTTCTTACACCAGACACAAAAATCAACTCAAAATGGATGAAAGACCTAAATGTGAGACAGGAAACCATCAAAACCCTAGAGGAGAAAACAGGCAATAACCTCTTTGGCCTCAGCCACAGCAACTTCTTACTCAACATGTCTCCGAAGGCAAGGGAAATAAAAGCGAAAATGAACTATTGGGAGCTCATCAAGATAAAAAAGCTTCTGTACAGCAACGAAAACAATCAATAAAACTAAAAGGCAACCAATGGAATGGGAGAAGATATTTGCAAATGACATATCAGATCAAGAGTTAGTATCCAATATCTATAAAGAACTTACCAGACTTGACACCCAAAAAACAACTAATCCAGTGAAGAAATGGGCAGAAGACATAGACACTTTTCCAAAGAGGACATCCAGATGGCCAACAGACACATGAAAAGATGCTCAGCATCACTCATCATCAGAGAAATACAAATCAAAACCACACTGAGATACCACCTCACACTGGTCAGAGTGGCTAAAATTAACAACTCAGGAAACAACAGATGTTCGTGAAGATGTGGAGAAACAGGAACCCTCTTGCACTGTTGGTGGGAATGCAAACTGGTGCAGCCGCTCTGGAAAACAGTGTGGAGGTTCCTCACAAAATTAAAAATAGACCTACCCTATGACCCAGCAATAGCACTGCTAGGAATTTACCCAAGGGATACAGGAGTACTGATGCATAGGGGCACTTGTACCCCAATGTTTATAGCAGCACTTTCAGCAATAGCCAAATTATGGAAAGAGCCTAAATGTCCATCAACTGATGAATGGATAAAGAAATTGTGGTTTATATACACAATGGAATACTACGTGGCAATGAGAAAGAATGAAATCTTAACATTTGCAACAACATGGATGGACTGGAGGGTATTATGCTAAGTAAATAAGTCTGTCAGAGAAAGACAGATATATGTTTTCACTCATATGTGGAACTTGAGAAACTTCATGGAGGACCATGGGGGAAGGGAAGGGGAAAAAATACTTTTAAACGGAGAGGGAGGCAAACCATAAGAGACTCTTAAATACGGAGAACTGAGGGTTGATGGGGGTGGGGGAGAGGGAAATGGGTGATGGGCATTGAGGAAGGCACTTGTTGCGATGAATTCTGGGTGTTATATGCAAGCGATGAATCACGGGAATCTACCCCCAAAACCAAGAGCACACTGTATGCACTTATGTTGGCTAACTTGACAATAAATTATATATATATGTGTCATTAATGTGATAGAACTCTAAATCTTATAGAGTTTATCTCCCATTCTCTGCAGTACATGTATCCTAAAGGGAAATCGAGAGTAGTGGTCACTTCCTGCTGACCAGGCCAATCAACGTAATGTCATCAACATAGTGAAGAGTATGATGTTCTTCACAATGTCCAGATGACCGAGGTCCTTTCAGGCTCTACTGTCAGTGAGGACAAAAAAGTCAACATTATCTCTAAAACACATATCCAATCTAATTGTCCTTATTGTTCGGTGTTGATAAGAATGCATTCTTATCAAGATCAATGAGTGCATAATAATGGCCAGTGTGTGTGTGTGTGTGTGTGTGTGTCTGTGTGTGTATCTGTTTTATTAAAGATGCTCTATCCGACCGCACAGGGGCAATGGTGCTGCCATTTGGTGAGTTTCTAGTAAGCCGCTGTCACCCACAGCAATCCATCTGATGTTTGCAGGAGCCAGACTGGTGAATGGAATGGGGATATGATGGAAACCGCTATCCCTATACCTTTAAGTCTTTGAGGGTAGCATTAATCTGCCGCTTTAGCCGTAATGTGGTATTGATTCTGATACACTATTGTGGCTGGGAATTCGGGGCAGCTTAATGGGCCTTTTAGCTTTTAGACAATGGATCCCAGTCAACAAGTCAAGAGACACTGTGAGAGAGCTTCTTGGTTAATCAATGTGTGGAGATTTGGGGACATTGGTGCCCCTGGAGAAGGTGTGGAAGCTCCATACCCTTTTCCCAGATCCTGCCCTACGCCTCTCTTCCACCTGGCCGTTCCTGAGTTATATCCTTTTATAATTAACCAGTAATCTAATAAGAAAAAAAGGGACCAATCTGAAAGCTTTACCAGCTGCCAAGAATATTCTTCTCAGTTTTGCTCTGAGGCATGGCAGGTAATGACCACCACACAATCTGTGGATCCACTGAACTCTGGCAGGCACAATAACAGCTCCTCAAAGATGTCATAGAATCTGTGAATGCTCCTTTATGTGACACAAGAGATTTTGAAGACATGATTAGGGATATGGAGTTTGAGATGGGGAGGTGACCCCGAATTATCTAGATGGGGCCCAATCATGTCACAGGAGTCCTTAAGAACTGAGAGTTTGTCCCAGCTGTGACCAGAGACAGTGCAAGAACAGAAAAAAAGTCAGAAGGACAATATGAGAAAAACTCAGCCAGATGGTGGCTTTGCAGATGGAGCGAGAGGACATGAGCCAGCGGGCACAGGCCTCCTCTAGCCGGTGGACCCAGCAGGGACACACATTTTCCGCTGGAGCCTCCAGAAAGAAACAGAGCCTCACCAACACCTTGATTTCAGCCCAGTGACTCCCATGTCGGGCTTCTGACCTCCAGAACTCTCAGTTAATTAACTTGCAGTATTTTAAGCCACCGAGTTTGCAGTGATTTGTTAAAGCCACAATATAAAACTAATATAGACCAATTTTGAGATGGACCTGGGCCAGGACTCCATGCATCCATTGGCCTGTATGTGTCTTCACTCTAACAGAGGGCCCACAATGGCATTTTGTGCCTCTTGGTATCAATGTTATCTCGGCCCCCCCCATAGCCAAAAATCCTTGAAAACTCTTGAGAGTTTCCTTTTGCCCATATTCAGTCAATCTGGTAGGTTACCACTCAAGTAACCCTGCCATTCAGGGAGGGACCTGGGACACTGCTGCTGAAGACCAGACAGACCACAGTTCATACAAACGCCATAGGGGGCACTCCCTTCCTCAGTGGGAACCCATCTCTTTCTAGTCCCGTGAGCTCTCATTCTGCGTGCTGGGTCGTATCCGCAAACTGGCAACCGATTCGGATTTCACCAAGTGGAGGCAAAGTGCCACTACCAGTCCCTGGGGGTTAAGGGCCCCTTGCCAAACCAGCTGAGCCCAGAGTTGGGACAAGAGAAGTATGAGTCTGGAATAATTGTGTTAAAATGCAAGAAAGTGTTGGAAGAATGATAGGGACAGGTCAAAAAGACACAGAGTGGTTATGACGTAAAATTTTAACATTAGTGGAAGGTGGGTGAAGGCACACAAACTCTGTACTATTATACTGCACCCCTTCTCCAAATCTAAAACTTTCCAAGTAAATGTTTAGGGGCGCCTGGGTGGCTCGGTTGGTTGGGCATCCATCTTCGGCTCAAGTCAGGATCTCATGGTTCATGAGTTTGAGCCACACGTCAGGCTTTGTGCTGACAGCTCAGAGCCTGGAGCCTGCTTCGGATTGTGTGTCACCCTCTCTGTGTGCCCCTCCCCCGCTCACGTTCTGTCTCTCTCAGAAAAAAATCAACATTAAAAAAAAAAAACAACTAAAAAACCAAAGTAAATGTTTAAAATGGACACAGAAGCCAGGCTGGAGGAGTTCCTGCTGTACAAACCTGGTGTAATTTTAGCATTTAAGTAAATAATGACATTAACATGTTGTAACCAATTGAATAAATAGGAGTCTATATTGAATAGAAGAAAGAAAGGGGTGGGGGGGGGGAGAAAGATGATAGAGAGGGAGGGAAAGAAAGGGGAAAGAAAGAGAGAAAGGAATAAAGAATGACTTTTTACCTTAAGTAAAATGTCAGCTCATAACTGTTGAAAGAATAATGGAATTAGAAAATCATAGTTGTAATTAATTCAGCCAATTATAAGTATTAAATAATAAAGTAGAGAAAATAATGAGGAATGGGATATTTACATTTACTGTCCCATAAAATACTTCCTTTATTTATTTAATTTTTTTTTTTTTTTTAGAGAACCTGAGTGAGGGAGACGGGCAGAGGAAGAGAGACAGAATCTTTTAAAAAAATTTTTTTAAATGTTTATTCATTTTTTGAGAGAGAGAGAGAGAGAGACAGAGCATGAGCAGGGAAGGGGCAGAGTGAGAGGGAGACACAGAACCCGAAGCAGGCTCCAGGCTCCGAGCTGTCAACACAGAGCCAAAGTGGGGATCGAACCCATGAACCATGAGATCATGACCTGAGCCAAAACCAAGAGTCAGATGCTCCACTGACTGAGCCACCCAGGCCCCCTCAAATACTTCTTTTTTTTTAAGTTTATTTATTTATTTGGAGAGACCAGATGCTTCTTAAATTACAGTGAGAAAGAAGCGTAACTTTACAGTGGAGAAATCTTGAACATACTACCTTAATCAAAGGATCAAAGTTCATACACCTGTTATGAGCCACACTGACACCATGTGCCTTCCTGATAAGATGCAGTGAGAACACAGCATCAGCTCTATGATATTTCTGCCAAAGATGTGGAAACTACCTCATCAGAGGAAGTATCAGATAAGTCCAATGTGAGGAATTGGGGTTATTGTAAAAACTAACCTGTGTACTCCTCAAAGGTGTCAAAGCCATAGAAGTCAAGTAAAGACTGAGGAACCTTTCTGGATTGAAGGAGACTGAAGACAAACGGGAAATAAACGCAATACACGATCCTGGATTGGATCCTTTTGCTACACACACTACGGTTGGGACAACTGTTGACACTTGGAGTGCGTGAATTAGGTCATCGTAACGTGTAGATGTAAGCTTCATAATTTTGGTGTCTGTATCGTGGTTATGTAGGAGAATGGCCTTGTTTGTGGGAAGTACACGAAGGTTCTCGGGTGTGACGGAGCAAACCACTCTCAAATAATGCCGGAAATAAAGTTATCTACTAATCTTACAACTCTTCGGTAAGTTCGAAATCATGACAAAACTTAAACATCTAACACCTAAAAGAGCGCTAAATCTTTTGGGATGGTCTCAGGCTTAGTTGGGTCTCTCGACCTCAGAGATGAGCTACAGGAACTTGGGATCTTGCTCAAAGTGAACACAAGGCCCCCTCCCCACCCCCCACGCAGAGTCTGAAGGAAGCACAGATGGGCGTTTTCTCACACGTGTCCCACTGGTCTTGCTTTCTGGACAGAACATCAAACTTCTCTAATTGCTTCAGTGGAACTTGCATTCCCAAAGGCTTTAGTGACGATTACAAAATATTTTAGATCTCCAATCTGAGCTATTCAGTAAGAATTTAATGTATAAATGGTCTTTATTACTTCAGAAGAGTCCTTTAGGAGTCTGAAGATGTGATCTCAGACTCCTGGCGTGAGATGGACCGAAGCCTCAGGATGGCTTCACAAATGGCAAGGGTACCGATTTAACAGGAATCCTGGAACTGTGTTTGGGCTCAACACAAGTCGAGGGTCAAAGTGACCGAGGTCAGGGTTGTAGATGTAAATTGTACACTTGTCTGGGGCACAGTTGCTGTCTCACGCTGATGTCCTCGTAGAATTCATCTGCAAGTTCAGAAGTTACAAGGCAAAGTCACAAAAGGGCAAATACCTTCAAGAACAGAGCCCAGCAATCAGCTTCCTAGAACTAAAACTGATTTGCAGGAGAGAGAAAAGAATAAGAAGACAAGAATTAGAACAGAAGTAAATCCTGACAATATTTCCTCATGGATGCTTTCAGAGGAGGCAGGTAATATTTAAATTCTATATTTTCTAACAGTAAATTAACGTTTTTACCCTGATCTAGTTTTCTGTTAACCATAAAAATATGATTGGCAGGCACACCTACTGATTTTGTTAATGGTCGTGTTTTCCTTTGACAAACTTGGAAAAAGGAGGGCAGTGTGGATAATTACCGGAGGAAGGAAATGATGGACCTGACTTTCATTACAGTTGATAATGTCAAGAAAACAGATAATCGTAGAAGTAGAATTCATGTAACAAATGAAGGAGTAAAAATTCACGCTTATAAAGTTCCAGACAAAGTTCAGATTTCTGGATTCTGACACAGAACTTCTACTCAAACTTCCAGAATTCTACATACTCATCAGTTGTTAATTATGATGTCAGAGATGTATAGGTCTACTTACTTAAACCCCTTAGCTTTCTTTATTTGTAGGCCATGTTTAGATATTGCTAATAATTTATAAAATTCTATCATTTTTATATAACCTGTATGGACAAAATATGTTTCAAAATGTTTCCTTTACCATGGAATACTATTAAAATATTTAAAAACTTCCCATAAATAAACTTCCTATAAATAGATATTTGAAAAATCCTTCACTAATAACCAATTCATCACATTGGATTAAATTTCCATCAGGCTAAGATTTCACTAATTCAAACTACAGTGGAATCTGTTTCTTACTTGCTACTGGAAAATTCTACTGATTTTCTCGGACCTCATTATTCTTACCTCTCAACATGGGCTGGTATAAGTTTGTCCGTATCAGCCTCAGTTTTGAGAACAAGCTGACTATCTTAAACCTCTTAAATAGATTGATAATTCATGCGCCTCATGTGATCAGTGACTCTAAGTACAAACAAATGCAAAACGAAATGTTAATAAAATAAACGGTTTCCCAAGTCTTTATACCACGTTCTATGTGCCATATTGCCTTAATTTGTGCCTGGATGGATTAGTCCCTTTAATTTATGCCAAAAACTCTGAAAATTCCCTAGAAGTTTTTTTCCAGATACACAAAATTGTATACATTAGGTACATATGTATGTATATATCATATTTGGCAGCAACTGAACGTGAGTGATTTGATAAGGTGGGGAGGTTGCAGATGTCCATCCGCCTGACGGACCAGCTCACTATGAGGTCCCCTAGAAACTTCGCGCTCTCTTAGTCCCCTAATTAAACCCAGATCTCCCCCTCCCCCACTTCCCAGAAGCGCTTCCTCTCCTTCCGTCTCCCCCGCCACCCCCACCCCAGGCAGGCCCAGACTGTCTCCGGCTGAATCTCTCAGGCTGGGCCGCTGTCTCTCTCCCCAGAGCCGGTGCTCACATTGTTCTGACCAAGGGGGGCTCACCCATTACTCTGCGCTGCCTTCCGGGGAACTGGGACCGCGGAGGCACATCAGCGGTGGGAGAGCATCACCAAGCAGCGTCGTCCAACCCACACTCCCAAATTTCAGACCATATTTCGCCTCCAAATTTTCAAAATTTGTCACCAGTTCTAAGCCTGACAATTTCCCACAGCCGTAACAATCTGTTTGATAACTGAAGCTTTATCGGCCCTGGAACTGGCATGTGTCTGTGCATGTCTAGAGTCAGTCTGCTTGATAAACTAAAAAAGTCCTGGTAAATAATTCAGCAAAGTAAAAGTACACATTTATTTTCTTTGGTGTCTGTCTTCTTAACCACATATAAACAAATTAACTCATTTGATCCTTCCAACAGCTCCCTGAAGTGGGAAAGTTATTATGCCCATTTTACAGATGATAAAGTTGAGGCACAGAGTGTTTAAATAACTTGCACAAAGTCTCTTATACTCACTAAGGTTTACGAGGATATGTAACCATGCTCGAGACTGGGCTCCTTGCCACTATGTTGACTCTCAACTAACTGTTGGTCACTGAAGTCAAGATATTCAGAAGTTGAAGGCACAGATCTATACATCAGAATAAAAATTTAAGAGCTAGTGACTTAGTAATCATCAACGTATGAATGGCATGTAAGTCAAGTGTAAAGAACATATCACTCAGAATAAGTGTTTGACGTAAGTGGGGTCCAAATGAAAAGAAATACTAACACCCACCCGACCCTTGTGTTGGGCAGTATGAGTCGTTGTTGATGCTGTTGTTGTTACTTCTTTTGTGTGACATATTGGCAGCATTTGATGCTTTTGTCCATATCAATCTTGAAATTCTTGGATTCCATTTCACAGTGGAATAGACAAGACTTAACAATGGAGTATAAAGAAAGATAACAATTGAATGAAAATCATACTAATAATCAGAACAAAACAATAATAGTCTCTATTACATTGTTAAGATATGGTTCAATATGCTATTCAATATAATTACATACATGACTTCATCCTTACAATATTCCTACGAGGCATACGTTTCTCTATTCCTATTTCACAGATAAGAAAACTGAGAACAGCGTGGTGAAAAATCTTGACTGATGTTATGTGACTGGTAAGGGTAAAGCCAGGACTTGAACAATTGTTGTAATATATTGCTTTGAGCTGTATGTTTGGTATTTATATTTTTTAAGTAGTAGATTGTAAGTTTCATTTTAAAAATATACATTTGTATCGAAATAATATACGCAAAAGTTGAAGCGATAAAAAGTACAAAAAGGTCTCTCCTAAAGAGCGAAAATAGTTTCACATACTATTTTCCAGCACGAAAGTCCATGGTCCAAGATGGCGCTCTTAACTCTTCCTACGTCAGTTTGTTCTAATCATTCTGAACACATACTTGTATCTTGAATCCTTGATCTACCAATGTTCGTATCTGTTGATGGTGCTTTAACTGATATTACTGGCTCTCTTGAATCGTTATTGTCATTCTTCCATTGATTGGGTGACTCTTAGGAAAAACTCAGACCTCTGTACTTTGTTTCACTACATTTGCAACTATTTCTTGTTCCTCTTGCCTTCCTTCGACCTCTCCTCTATCCTATGCCTCCCAGCTCTTTCCAGCAACTAACTCTTGCCTGTCAAATTTGACTTAAGTTTTCTAACACCTCCAAGCCTGTAATAGGTGAAGGAGGATCAGATTAGCAAGATCACTGAGCTCAGACAGAAAATCACAGATCTTCCCAGGTGTCCAGGCATGTTTCCACCCACCTGACACCTAAAGAAAATTAATGCTCAATAAGTAAGAAAAAATAAACACATAAAGCACCGTATGTTTAACGACATAAAATAAAATAGTTAAAAATAGAGTATCTGTCAATATAGATATAAAATAATAACTAAAAGTATAGATATAGAGAGATATAATATATATATAATATAACATATATAATGTAGATAGATGATAGATAACATAATATATTCTGGCTATAATTATTGATTTAAATATTTGCAAAATGCATCTAAATTTTTTTGCATGTTTAACTTGTTTCTCTGTGATCTTGGGAAAATAAATTGTCACATTGTCCTAATAATTTCAATCATAATCCTTTCTAAAAATTGTTTTAGGTTATATTTGCAAAATCTGGTTTACAAAAAAGGTTATTTTTAACTATTTATATTGGACAATAATACAGTTATGTTTGAATTTATCATTTAATTTAAAATCTAGCAACTTGCGAACTAATGAATAAATATGTACTTTTTATTTGTTTAAGAAAACTGAGTTTTGGTGACATTTCCTTAGCTTGATTTGTCTTACATTGACTTCTTTGACATTCTCCTTCAGTTAGGACCAAACTAGTCAATTGCATCAAATGGAAGGTTACTGAGGTCATGGGCTAATGCATTATGTTTCTGTTTCAGTCCCATGGTGTTTAGAAACTTGGCTTGACAGTCAAACAGGCCTGGACCCGAATCCCACATCCATAGCTTCCTAACTTTGCACCCTTGGTAAGTTATTTAGTACCTATATCCTCAAATTCAGGTATGAGGATGAAATAAAACAGCCCCCCCCCCCCCAGAAATACTTAGCACAGTGCTTGGCACTAAGTCAATGCTTAATAATATTGTTAGTCATTGTACTTTCATTGTGAGTTTTTGATGAATGTCTGTTTCTCCCACTAGACTATAAATCAGTGCGGTAAATTGCTATCTAGTTGCTTTTCTTTTTTTTTTTTTTTAATGTTTATTTATTTTTGAGAGAAAGAGAGAGACAGAGCATGAACAGGGGAGGGGCAGAGAGACAGGGAGACTTAGAATCCGAAGCAGGCTCCAGGCTCTGAGCTGTCAGCACGGAGCCTGATGAGGGGCTTGAACTCACAA
The DNA here is from genome assembly GCF_018350215.1 of Panthera leo. Taxonomy (NCBI): domain Eukaryota; kingdom Metazoa; phylum Chordata; class Mammalia; order Carnivora; family Felidae; genus Panthera; species Panthera leo. Next base: position 2,627,096 of record NC_056683.1, on the reverse strand, counting down.
ACTGCGAGATCATGACCTGAGCTGAAATCAGACGCCTAACCAACTGAGCCACTCAGGCACCTCACTATCTACTTTCACAAGCAGTGTATCTCTAGGATACAATCCAGTGGGTGGCATATAATAGGGGCTCCATGAATATTTACTGAATGCAGAATTACTTTAGTAATTTTTATTTTACAGATGATAATGTTAACTTCTCTGACTTAAGGTTGTATCAACATACAGATCAGCAGAGCTCTCCTCAAATCACTTAAAATATGACGTCCAGTCAAAAGTTTGTTTCTCAAATCATCTATACAGCTATAATTGAGACTGTTTGGTCTTTGCTGATAATACTGCTAAGATATTCCAAATAGCATGGGAGAAGTTCTCGTCTTGATCATATATAACACAGACCTGGTTTTTCCTGCTTATAATAGTAATAACTAGTACCTATCACATGGTTTACTAAATGCAAGGCACTTGACAAACATGTGATGGTGTGCAAGACATCAGTATGTCTGAGCTACTGGTGCAGAGGTGGAGGCGGAGTTGTGGCTCCTTCACTCTCCCCTGCCTCTCCTGGATCTCCCTGGACCACCGGCTATAGTAGGAACTAGTTGTGTAACTAAGCAGTAACTGGCAGAGTCACAAAGCTCTTTATGCACCTGAGCAAGAGGGTGGCTCACAGGACGATCCACAGAGCACCAAGTCAAGGTCTTCTGACTCCATTTTCTGTAGATCGAGCACCGGAAGCATCTCTAATAATTCAAGGTGCTGAGAAACGTCCCTTACGTGACAGGCCATAAAATCATCTTTGAATGTTTTAAAGTATGTAATTTCGGCAGTGCCTTTGACACATTAAAATGAACCTAAAACTTTTACTTCTTTAATTACATAATCAAGGGAATCTTTGGGTCCAGGAAGTATTGAAAGGATTTTGAGAATTTTCTTGTGCATAGAAATGTTTTTATAAAGAACCCATTTATGACTTTTGAATTGATCAATCAGTTTGAAATATGAGAAATTGTTTCACTTAGCTTTTTTTCTTCATTGGCATTTGGCTCTTTCTTGGCTATTAAAAAAAAAGCAGATTTATTTTTAAAACAACATGATAGCCTTCCGTGTCAATGTATTAAAATTTCTAAATTGTATAAATAAGCATGTATATAAATTTCTAAATTGTATAAATAGAATTAAATCATTTTGTGTTTATGTCATTCATAGTTTTATCACATCATTTTAGTGTTATATAAATGTTTTATGTTTATGAAATTATTTTTAATCATTTTCTAATTTATGTCATTTTAGAATTTGATGTGATTAACAACTACAAGTCTGTCTCAATTATATCCAGTTAAAAAGTATAATTATGAACATCACTCGTACAAGGAAGAAATTGTTAAAATGCCATTGACATTGAAAACTTTACATAATTGGGCCCTTCATACAAGGAAACTTTATGAACTATGTGGATATATTTGTAGGTTAGGAAAACCAGAATTTCCTAGAGGGGACACAATAGAAGCAGGATGTTGTCATCCACAAAGGATGTTATAGGTCGTTATAGATTCAGTTGTCCAGTACAAATGGAAAGGTTGTGCCTCGAATTCCAATGACTAAAAGAGGATCAGCCTTTACTCCTGCTTTCGTTCCAATGCAAAAGGTCATTTTCTAATTCTGTTGGAAATCTTTTCTATGATCTGGACAATGTAGCTCACAGACAAAGAAATGTTTTTGCGAATGTGAAAAGCTCACGAGCATCAAAAAAATGAATCAATTCCATGGCTAATAGCTTCAAATTTAAAAACATATGAGATTTTTGTTTGTTTGTTTTTGAGCAAACAATTGCCAAAGACTTAAGGAAAAACATGTCAGGGTGCAGTAGAAACAGATGTTTCCACAATCTCTCTCAAGACCTTAAAAATATTGAAATATCCTTAACGACTAAAGGGAAATGTTTGGGGAAAATGATGACACAGCTATAGGCATATTATGCAGACATTCATGATTAGTTTTTGTAAAATTTTAAAATCTAGGCGGGGCACCTGCGTGGCTCAGTTGGTTGAGTATCGGACTTCAGCTCAGGTCATGATCTCATGGTTGGTGAGTTTGAGCCCTGCATCCTACTCTCTGCTGTCAGCCCAGAGCCCACTTAGGATCCTCTGTCCCCCTCTCACTCTGCCCCTTTCCCACATTGCCTCATTCCCTCTCTTTCTCTCTCTCTCTCTCAAAAATAAACATTAAAAAAAAAAAAAGTAAGGGGCGCCTGGGTGGCTCAGTTGGTTGGACATCTGACTTCAGCTTAGGTCATGATCTCGTGGTCCTTGAGTTAGAGCCCTATGTTGGGCTCTGTGCTGACAGCTCGGAGCCTAGAGCCTGCTTTGGATACTGTGTCTCCCTTTCTTTCTGCCCCTCCCCTGCTCTCTGCTCGCAAAAATAAATAAAATATAAAAAAGGTAAATAAAAATGCAAAACCGAGGCAAATTTTCCCAATATAAAATTGAGTGAAAGGCAATCCACAATATAATATTTATAAACATACTGAGATTTAGGTTGTATTCAAGAAAAGGCTGAAAGGAAATAAATCAATATTACAGTAGTGGTTGTTTCTGGGGTGTGGGTAATCTTTTCCTATATTTTATATATGTCTGTGTTTTCCAAAAATTCTACAATGATCTGTACTTTTTTTTTTTGATATCCAAAAAGAAATCGAAGAGGCCAATAAAAAGAGATATCCTTCCTAAAACATGCAGTCAGTGTCTGTACAAAATGTTGGAATTTACGTACTTATTTGCACTTGCTCTGACCCACGTCTCCATCAGTTCCTTAGCCTACTTTACTAAGAGAGCAGCGTGCACCTGTCTGCCTCCTTGCGGGCCTGTATTGATGGTCCGTGGTCATGACCAACCAGAGCTGCCAGGAACAGTTCGTCTTGTTGGGTTTCTCAGACAGACCCCAGCTAGAGCAGACCCTCTTCGTGTTTGTGCTCATCTTCTACCTTGTGACCTTGGTGGGCAACACCGTCATTATCTTGGTGTCCTGCCTGGACCCCTGCCTCCACACACCCATGTATTTCTTCCTAACCAACCTGTCCTTCCTGGATCTCTGCTTCACCACCAGTTCTGTCCCCCAGCTGCTCTTCAACTTGGGTGGTCCAGACAAGACCATCAGTTACACAGGTTGTGCCATCCAGCTCTTCATGTTCCTGGGGCTGGGTGGCACAGAATGTGTCCTCCTGGCAGTCATGGCTTATGACCGCTTCACTGCCATCTGCAAGCCCCTCCACTACTCCATCATTATGCACCCTCGGCTCTGTTGGAAGCTGGTATCCGTGACCTGGGGGGTCGGACTCCTCAACTCCCTGGCTATGTCCCCAGTCACCATGAGGCTGCCACGATGCGGGAACTGTGAGGTTAAGCATTTCCTGTGTGAGATGCCAGCTCTGATAAAAATTGCCTGTGTGGACACTGTGGCTGTGGAGAGCACTGTTTTCATCTTATCGGTAATGATTGTCCTGGTGCCCCTGGCCCTCACCCTCGTGTCCTACAGCTGTATTGCCATGGCCGTGCTGCACATGAAGTCAGCCACGGGAAGAAGGAAGGCTTTCAACACGTGTGGCTCGCACCTCACCGTGGTCTCCTTGTTCTATGGGAATATTATCTATATGTACATGCAACCAGGAAATAATTCTTCTCAGGACCCAGGGAAATTCCTTACCCTCTTCTACAACTTGGTGACCCCCATGTTGAACCCTGTCATCTACACACTGAGAAATAAGGATGTAAAGGGTGCCTTGAGGAGACTTGTGTCCAGAAAGTAAGGTGACGGTGACTTTTCCTGTCTGCTTCTTTTACTTAGTTAACAGAAATAAATAATTCTTGTAGTGTAATTTTAAGATTCATTTAAGCATTCCAACCTACCCAATAGAAATGCGCAGGAATGGAGTTTGGGGATAAGTATTATAAAGCCCCAGTAAGATTCTGATGATAAACTAGGTTAGACATAAATTTTAATTTGCATAATATCTTATGTCTACCTTAGAAATCATCCTTCCTTCTCCTTTCCAAACTGGTCACATCTAATTAAAATCCAACAAAACTGTGAATCAATGCTTCAGTACTGTGGATTGGCTGACTGAAGTTACGCACACATAAAATCATCTGATGATTTTTTGCTTACTGGTATTTTGTATAATTGTCATTTTTATCACGGAATTGAGCTGACGGAGTGCCAAATACAATACTTTTGTCTTCTCACATCTTTAAATTTCACTGCCTGGAGAAGATAGAGCCATTAGCCTCGACACAGCCTATATACCATTTAAATAATTTGAGCTGAACACTGTTTCACTCAGCTGTATTAAAATCACCTGGACACACTTCCAGTTAGGAGAGGGAGTCAGCATGGAGGAGAAGTAGGGGGACCCGAAGTTCTCTCGTCCCTCAAACAGCTATGTTGAGGCCAGACAGCTCGGAATTCCAGGCATCTTGGCTACAGAGTGACAGAGATGTTTTCAGGGACCCATGGGGACAGCCTGGTGGGCCTAGGGGCACGACTGCGAACTAGGGGAGATAAAACAGGCGGTGTAGGCACGGAGGGGAGGGACCTCTTCTGCAGAGAGAAACAGGGAAGAGAAAGAGCGGCGGTGGAAGTGCAGGACTGGGTCTGGACGAGAGAAAAACCACAGGTCTGGGGAGCAGAGACTGGGGTGGCACCATTCTTCTCCCCATCACCACACGCCGGGGCTTCAGGGATGGGGCAGCAGGGCCACAGAGGGGGTGGGACCCCGTACACCAAACCCTGACCGCACCCCACCTGCTAACCGCAGATCCACAGGAGTGGCATTGACACTGGCCGAACTTGATGGCCCCTCCCCCAGGTCAGCGCTGTCACCGGCTCCATGGCGCCATCGGATATCTGTCCAGCACTTTTGCATTTTCTGATTTGATTCTTGATCAATTCTTATTATATATATATTATACATTATTGTTTTCTTCCTTTTCTTCCTCTTATTTCTTCCTTTCTCAAGTCTAGCTGTTGGTTTGTTTAAGCAGACATTTTTAATCTGTTCTGTTTACACCTCTTCTGTATTACCTTCTTTATTTTCCTCTCTCCCTGGATTAAGCTATATAGTTTCCCTGATTCTCTGCTGGGTCAATTTTTTTTTCTTTTTTTACTTTTCTTTTTCCCCACCCCTGTCATTTCTCTCTTTGTATGGGATAAGGTTTCTTCCACCCTCCCCATCCCCCCCTCCCACCTTTTAAATTTTTTCCAGGGTTACTTTAATGAACAAATCACACTTGGTGGAAGGTTCAAAACGCCACTACAAGTAGGGACATAAAGCAACCAGAGTCACAACAACAGAGCACACAATACACTCCAAAAACACCTCCTGAAGGGCCAGGCCTTAGATAGCATTATGACCCCTTTTTAATATAGTAGTGCTCACAAGTGCAGGACACATAACAAGCCATTAAAACAAGTAAAAGACAGAAAACTAGCCAATATGAAATGTAAGAATTCTCCTCAAAAGAAATTCCAGGAAGAAATGACACCTAGAGAATTACTAACAACAGATGTAAAACAATATATGTGATCAAGAATTTAGAATAGTAGCCATAAGATTAGTTGCTGGGCTTGAAAAAAGCATAGGAGACAGCAGAGAATCTATTGCTGCAGACATCAAGGAACTAAGAGTTATGATGAACTAAGAAATCCTGTAAATGACATGTAAAATAAACTAGAGGCAGTGACAGCAAGGAAGGAGGAAGCAGAGGGGAAACTAAGTGAAACAGAAGGTAAAGTTATGGAAAAAGATGAAGCCGAGAAAACCATAGATAAGAAATACGAGACCAGGAGGGGAGAATTAGACAACTAGGTGATTCAATGAATCGTAGTAATATTCCATGTCATCAGAGTTCCAGAGGAAGAGGAAGAGATTGAGAAAGGGGCAGAAGGTTTACCTGAACAAATTATAGCTGAGAACCTCCCTAATCTGGGAAGGAAGGAAGACATCCACATCCAGGAGGCACAGAGAACTCCCTTCAGATTCAACAAGAATAGGCCTTCTCCATGGCATATGATAGTGAAAATGGCAAAATACAAAGATAAAGAGAGACTTCTGAAAGCAGCTAGGGACAAACGGGCCTTAACCCACAAGGGTAGACACATAAGGGTAGTAGCAGACCTGTCCACTGAAATTTGGCAGGCCAGAAGGGAGTGGAAGAAGGAAATATTCAGTGTGCTGAGTAGGAAAAACATGCAGCCAAGAATCCTTTATCCAGCAAGGGATTCTGTCACTCAGAATGGAAGGAGAGATAAAGGCTTTCCCAGGCAAACAAAAACTGAAGGAGTTCATGACCACTAAACAAACCCTGAAGGAGATCCTATAGGGGATTCTGTGAGTGGAACACTGCAAAGACCACAAAGGACTAGAGACATCACCAGAAGCATGATACCTACAGATAACACAATGACACTAAGTCCATAGCTTTCAATAATAGCTCTAAATGTACATGGTTAAAATGCCCCAATCAAAATACATAGGGTATCAGAATGGACAGAAAACAAAATCCATCTATATGCTGTCTACAAGAGGTCAATTTTAGACCTGAGGACACCTTCAGCTTGAAAGTGAGGGGATGGAGAACCATCTATCATGCTACTGGAAGTCAAAAGAATGCTGGAGTAGCCATCCTTATATCAGACAAACTAGATTTTTAAATAAAGACTGTAACAAGAGGGGAAGACAGGCATTATATCATAATTATGGGGTCTGTCTATCAAGAAGAGTTAAAAATTTTAAATGTTTATGCCCCAACTTGAAACTCCCAAATATATATATCAGTTAATCATAAACATAGCAATCTTATTGGTAAGAATATGGTAATTGCAGGGGACTTTAATACTCCACTTACAACAATGGACAGATCATGTAGGCAGAAAATCAATAAAGAAACAATGGCCTTGAATGATACACTGGACCAGATGGACTGGACAGATATATTCAGAACTCTTCATCCAAAGGCAGCAGAACACACATTCTTCTTGAGTGCACATGAAACATTCTCCTAGATAGGTCACATACTGGGTCACAAAACAGCCCTCAATGAATATAAAATAATTGAGATCATATCATAATCTCAATGCTAGGAAACTTGAAATCAACCACAAGAAAAAATTTGGAAAGACTCCAAATGTATGGAGGTTAAAGAACATCCTAGTAAAGAATGAATGGGTCAACCGGGAATTAAATACGAAATTTAAATATATATGGAAGCAAATGAAAATGAAAACACGACCATCCAAACCCTTTGGAATGCAGCAAAGGCAGTACTGGAGGAAAATACATTGCAATCCAGGCCTATCTCAAGAAACAAAAAAATCCCAAATATAAAACCTAACTGTACACCTAAAGGAACTAGGAGCAGAAGAGCAAAGAAATCCCAAAGCATGCAGAAGAAGAGAAATAATAAAGATTAGAGCAGAAATAATAACAATATGGAATCCAAATAAAGCCACTAGAAGAAATCAATGAGTCCAAGAGTTATTTTGGAAGAAATAAACAAAATTGATAAACCCCTAGCTGGAGTTCTCCAACAGAAAAGAGAGAGAACCCAAAGGGATAAAATCATGATTGAAAGAGGAGAGAGATCACAACTAACACTACACAAATACAGACAATTATTAGAGAATACCATGAAAAAGTATATGCCAACAGATTGGACAACCTGGAAAAAATGGACAAATTCCTAGACACCAACACACTACCAAAACTCAAACGGGAAGAAATAGAAAATTTGAACAGACCCATAATCAGTAAGGAAATTGAATCAGTTATCAAAAATCTCCCAACAAATGAGTCCTGGGCCAGATGGCTTTCCTGGGGAATTCTACCAGACATTTAAAACAGAGTTAATAACTATCCTTCTCAGGTGGTTCCAAAATATAGAAATAGAAGGAAAGCTCCCAGACTGATTCTATGAAACCAGCATGACCTAGATTCCCAAACCAGACAGAGACCCACTAAAAAGGAGAATTACAGGTCAATATGGCTGATGAACACGGATGCAAAAATTTTCAACAAGATGCTAGCAAATTGAGTTCAACAGTATATTAAAAGAATTATTCACCATGATCCAGTGGGATTCGATCCTGGGCTGCAGGACAGGTTCAATACTTGCCAGTCAATTGGTGTGATACATCAGATCAGTAGAAGAAAGAATAAGAACCATATGATCCTGACAATCGATGCAGAAAAACCACTTGATAAAATACAGCATTCTTTCTTAATAAAAACCCTCAAGAAAGTCGGGATAGAAGGAACATACCTAAACACCATAAAAACCATATATGAAAAGCCCACAGCTAATATCATCCTCAATGGGGAAAAACTGAGAACTTTCCCCCTAAGATCAGGAACACGACAGTGATGTCCACTCTCACCGCTGCTGTTTAACATAGTGTTGCAAGTCCTAGCCTCAGGAATCAGACAACAAAATGAAATAAAAGGCATCCAAATTAGCAAAGAAGATGTCAAACTTTTACTTTTCACAGTGGACATGATACTCCTCATGGAAAACCTGCTAGAGCTGATCCATGAATTCAGCAAAGTTGCAGGATAGAAAATCAATGTACAGAAATCAGTTGCATTTCTATACACCAATAGTGAGGCAGCAAAAGAGAAATCAAGAAATCAGTCCCATTTACAACTACATCAGGAACCATAAAATACCTAGGAATAAACTTAACCAAAGATGTAAAATGCCTGTATGCTGAAAACTATAGAAAACTTATGAAAGAATCTGAAGGATACTTGAAGGAATGGAACAACATTCCATGCTCATGGATTGGAACAACAAATATTGTTAAAATGTCAACTCCACCCAAAGCAATCTACACATTCGATGCAATCCCAATCAAAATTGCACTGGCATTCTTCTCAGAACAGGAACAAACAACCCTAAAATTTGTACGGAAACACGAAAGACCCTGAATAGCCAAAGTTATGTTGAAAAAGAAAACCAAAGGGGGAGGCATCACGATTCCTGACTTTAGCCTCTACTACAAAGCTGTAGTCATCAAGACAGTAGGGTACTGGCACAAAAACAGACACATAGACCAATGGAACAGAATAGAGAACCCAGAATTGGACTCACAAATCTATGGCCAACTAATTTTGACAAAGCAGGATAGAGCATCCTATGGAAAAAAGACAGTCTCTTTAGCAAATGGTGCTGGGAGAACCGGACAGGAACACGCAGAAGAATGGACCTGGAACACTTTCTTATACCATACAAAAAATAAACTCAAAATGGATGAAAGTCCTAAACATAAGATAGGAAGCCATCAAAATCCTAGAGGAGAAAACAGGCAACCTCTTTGACCTAAGCTGCAGCAATTTGTTGCTCAACTTGTCTCTAAAAGCAAGGGAATTAAAAGCAAAAATGAACTATTGGGACCTCATCAAGATAAAAACCTTCTGCACTGCAAAGGAAACAATCAACAAAACTAAAAGACAAGCAATGGAATTGGAGAAGATATTAGGAAATGACATATCGGATTAACGGTTAGTATCCAAAACCTATAAAGAACTTAAGATAATCAACACCTCAAAAACAAATAATCCAGTGAAGACAGGGGCAAAACACATGAACAGACACTTTTCCAAAGAAGACACCCAGATGGCCAAGAGACACATAAAAAAATGTTCAACATCACTCATCATCAAGGAAATACGATTCAAAACCACACTAAGATATCACCTCATGCCAGTCAGAGTGGCTAAAATGAACAAATCAGGAGACTATAGAGGCTGGAGAGGTTGTGGAGAAATGGGAACCCTCTTGCACTATTTGTGGGAATGCAAACTGGTGCAGCCACTCTGGAAGACAGTGTGGAGATTTCTCAAAAATTAAAAATAGATCTACCCTATGACCCAGCAATAGCACTGCTAGGAATTTACCCAAGGGATACAGGAGTGCAGATGCACAGGGGCACTTGTACCCGAATGTTTATAGTAGCACTTTCAACAATACCCAAATTATGGAAAGAGCCTAAATGTCCATCAACTGATGAATGGATAAAGAAATTGTGGTTTATATACACAATGGAATACTACTTGGCCATGAGAAAGAATGAAATATGGCCTTTTCTGGCAACATGGATGGAACTGAGAGTGTTATGCTAAGTGAAATAAGTCATACAGAGAAAGACAGACACCATATGTTTTCACCTCTATGTGGATCCTGAGAAACTTAACAGAAGACCATGGGGGAGGGGAAGGGAAAAAAAAAGTTAAGAGAGGGAGAAGCAAACCATAAGAGACTCTTAAAAACTGAGAATGAACTGAGGGTTGATAGGGAGTGTGAGGGAGGGGAGGCTGGGTGATGGGCATTGAGGAGGCACCTGTTGGGAGGAGCACTGGGTGTTGTATGGAAACCAGTTTGACAAGACAAGAAATTTCATATTAAAAAAAAGAACCATTATAGCAAAGTTTATATATGGGGGATGTGGAATTTTTGCATAATAAAAACCACTTATTAAAAATAACAGAGAAAAAGGACATGATCCTTGAGCAACGTCTTGAATTAGTAATGGAACATGGTGTATGGGAAAATAGGACAAGAGAGTACCTTTCAAATGAAGCAAAGTAATAGAATCATAAATGCATAATAGAATGCTGGCCCCAAGCTGATATGGTGTATCCAGTGATTAATACATTGTGGGTTTGTTCCCACAACTAGAGGGTCCATAGAACAAATACACCTTCGTATGTGTATGTATAAAAAGGTGTGCCTTTTATTTAATCTTGCAGACAATGGTTGCCAAAAGTATTTTTAAACAAGGAATGATGTGGTTGTGTTGCTTTGAGGAAAAATAATTCAGATAATGCTGTAGAAGTTTAGAGTTGGTTTGGTTACAAGATCTCTTAAGAGATAAATGGTTTGGCAAGGAGAAAAAGATCTTACTGACACACTGATAACAAATGGAAAATGTGTTCTGGAGAGTGAATGTATTCTAAAAATATGTCAGAGAAAATGAACAAGGCTTAGGTTCCGTGTTAGGATGAAAACAGAGGGAAGACTCAAGAATAATTAAGGGGAGGGCACCTGGATGGCTCAGATGGTTAAGTGTCAGACTCTTCATTTCAGAACAAACAGGTCATGATCCCATGGTTCACGATCGAGCCCTGCATTGGGTTCCGTGCTGATGGTATGGAGCCTGCTTGGAGTTCTCTCTCTCCCCCGCTCTATCTCTGCCCCTTCCTAGATAATGCTTTATCTCTTTCTCTCAAATTAAATAAATTAATTTCAAAAAATAGTTCAGGGGGTTCTCACTAAGGTTGCTGTCGGTTTGGTATTGAGATTCTGAAATTCTAACCTGTAGAATAGCAGTTGTTTTCAGAACATGAAACATCAGAAATTTTACAGTTCACAAATAATCCATATGTATATAGCCAAGATTCCATTTGTTTTAGGATGGAACTCAAGAGGGGGTCTAAACTGTGGATGTGGATTGCAGATTTATCAACAGAGATTTCTAGATAGACGGTAGTTCAAGCCATAGAAAAGACAAAATATCTCAGGAACAGCATAGAGAGAGAAGAGAAGCAAGGATAGAACGTTAGGAAAGCAAAACATTGAAGTTTGTGCCCAGGGAGAAAGAACTGAGAATCAAGGTCCCAAGAAATAATAGGAAAAGAGAGAGAAGCCAATGGACAGCACAGTTTCATGAAGGATGGGACACCATATTACACCAAGTAAGACAACGGTGAGCTCATCTGCTTTGTGCAATGGAAGAACAGTAAAGGTTTTACAGAAAACCGCTTCAACAGAGTGGTAGGGGGAGAAGGAACAAAGAACATTTGGAAGTGATGATAGAAGGAGAAAAAGCATGAATACTTTGTGTCCAGTCACAAAAAGATGAAATTAATGGAAGACAACAGCTAGAAGAAAATGGGGCAGAGAGAGGGTTTTAAGTCCAATTTTATTTTTCTTATAGGATAGAGGAGCATATGTTTAGATGATGAACAAACAGATAGTGGGATATAAGAAGTTGAAGAACGAAGAGAGATAACAGGGTAAAAAGGTCTCATAAAGTTGGAAGGTAATAGAGTTGATTACACCATTGGAAAATAATTTTCTTCAGTGACTCAGTAACAAAGAAAGGATATGACTAACATGAGGGGGAAAGGCTCAGGAATTTCCTCTTCTAAGTAGGAAAAGATGACAGTTCTGAAAACAAGGGGGACTCTAAAGACTGGCCCTGGGGATATAATGTACAGTATGGGAGCTACAGTCAATAACACTATCTTGTATACTTGGAAATTGCTAAGAGAAGAGATCTTAGGAGTTCTCCTCACAAGAACAAAAGGTCACTATGTGCAGGAACAGATGTTACCCAGACTTCTTGTGGTGATCATTCCACAATATATACCAGGATCGAATCATTATGTTGTATGCCTCAAACTACAAGTACGTTGTATGAAAATTGTACCTCAACTTGTACGTTGTACCTCAACTTGTACCTCAAAATTGTACCTAACAAAAAGTAGTGTACCCAATGGTATTAAATAGTACTGGTAAATGGAAGTTAGGAAGAGACAATCGTTTCACTCCTAGTCAATTTGGTGGGAAAAGATTGACTACCTGCTCATCTCCAGCGTCTTCCTTCCTCTTTGGCTGCCTCTGGGGAGCCAAATTCTGTATACTTCGACTGAGGCTAATGACTTACATTGGGCAGGACCCTCCTGGGGCCACTAAAAATACACACATCCTCAGTCCCTAGAGCACATACTTTGACTTTGGTGGCTTACAAAAAAACATCCCTCAGATTTAATATTAGCCCTTTCGTTCATGGGCAGATTCCAAAGTGTGTTTAGCTGCAGGCCCCACCGTCCACGCTAAACTACACCTCCTCGCATGTGCCAAAACACTCTGCAATGAGTGGACGATCTTCCAGGTAAACCCTGGGGATGACAGAACCTATGCTAACACTAATGATGGAGAGAAGCATTACTACCTTGAACAGAGCCTGAGCAGTGAGTAATTGTGTCTGCCCTTGCCTCTCAGAGTCACCATTTTCAAGGTTTGTCCTGTTGAAAGTTGCCATATTGTAAATTCACGAATCTGTTTTTATTCTAAGGGTTCTGTTCTACCTATTAGATCCCCTAACACTTTCCTACAGATCAATGACCACACACCACTGGGAAGTGTCTAAGTGTCCTAGCTTTCATGGGGACAGTGGTCATATACTTTCATCTGCAGGACCTTCCCTTTCCCATCCATATGCCAATCTCTTCACTTCATACAACTGTAGTGGTTCTTCAAAGACCAGTGGCTGCTTCCAAAAGTCAGGTGGATATCTGTAATCTCTGTTATTCTTCCTTGGAAGGAGAGGCCATGCTCTTACTCTAACACTCATTCAAATGTTACTAAGAAGATGTGAGATTCTTTCCTTTGCTGCTGATTCCTTACACCCAGGAAGTTGATGGTGCTACCTGCAGAACTGGTGTCTGTGGGTGAGTTGCTCTTTCCTGACAGTAAGTTCTAGATGGTAGAGCAATGTGACCTCCAGGTTAGCTGATTACCACTTCACTGGAGAGTGAAAGACTGTAAGTGTTTTCTCTTCCAGCACAAACCAAATGCTCGGTGGCAGATCCCACAAGCATGGAATCTGTGTTTATGTTTCAGATCTGTGAGTGTAACAAACAGGTCTGTAGGACAATTGGCTTCATTGGATATTCATGCCAGATACGGGGAGTCAGTGTTTCCCACTACTGTAGGCTTCTGCTTTAGGAATAAGAGAATATGAGAACTTGAAATCAGATAGAACTCATAGCTGCATCTTGGTCTTACCACTGCATGCAGGTATTTATTTATAATAAAGAACTGTTATCATTTCACAGGCATATGTATATTCTACTATTGCAATTCGGTTGAATTGTGACCCTTGCAAACCTCCCCCACCAGAAAAGTGGTTGAAACCCTAAACCTCAGTTCAGATTAATATGGGACTTTATGTGAAAACAAGGTTCCTGCAAACATATTCAAGTTCAGATGAGGTTACACTCAATCAGGGCATGCTCTAACACAAAGTGACTGGTATTTCTATAAGAAGGACAGAGTAGACAGGTGAAGGAGAATGCCATCTGCCTACAGAGGCAGTAGTTGAAATCCTGCAGCCACAACTCAACGAAACCCCAGAACTGCCAGCAAAAGAGCCACCAGAGACTAGAAAGGTCCAAAGATGTATATTCTCCCCGACAGGTTTCAGAAGCCCTGCCAGTATCTTCATGTTGGACTTGTGTCCTCCTGACATATGAGACAGTGCATTCTTGCTGTCCTGAGGACGGACCTGGTTAGTGGACCTTGGTTATCAAGACTAGGAAAATAATACAGCATATGGAAATTCATGTGAAAATGTTTATGTCAACTTAATTCTTCCCTTCTAGGCACGATGCATTTTACACACTTCCTAGCAGAATATATGTTTTCTCGGTTCCGATCACTTTCTCTGCATCACTGAGAAGAACAAAATCATTGAGAATCAAGTTCTTGGCTGAGTGATGAGCTGTTTTGTTGATCTCCCAGAAATATTGTAAACCCTGTGGGAGCCTTCTTCTGGGCACCACGATGGCCTGCAGAAGCCCCTTCTCTCACCCTTACAGCATATGGATAGAGGGAAGACGCAGAGGTAAGTCCCAATAACATGTGACAAATTCTACTGACTAGTGCCCTTTGTATGATTCTGGATATTTGGGACCAAGGCCTGATCATGTGGAAGATATAGACGTTAAGAGCCAGGCTGTTGCTACAGACAAGCAAGGACTGAGGAGGCTTCTTCAATATGGGACAATGGATCTTTTGGAACATAAACCTCCCAGGGTTCGACAAAGAGCTAAAATCATCATAACTCCTATTTCTCATTGAAAGCTAGAAACATCATGTCGTTTATTTGAAGGGGGCAGTTGGGGTGGGAGTGTAGTCTTGAGAATCTCAAAGGTTATTAGTGGTAGACTTATACTTATGATCCTGGTATTCTGTCTCTTACTTTACTGCATTTTTAAACTGATTTTCTCAAATTCATTTTACCCTTCAGCAACACAGCAACAACAGCCAAACAAGCAGTGAGAGGATTTAGGAATAAAAGGATAAATGGACCAAGAATCCTAAAGGAAGCATAGTAGAGAGGTGACTGAAGCTCCGCTTGGCTCGTCATTGATTTTGCTACTGGAAAAGTTACATTTAAAAATATAGAGTTCTGCAAGGTTCCATACAACCTAGCTTTTGGGGAAAAAAATCCTAGAATTTGAATAATCAAGACTATCTACTTGTTGTTCAGGATTTGCTTTGCTTTGCTATTGTCTCTGAGTGTCTATAAACCCTAGACTCACATTCAATAGCCTGTTCAAGTTCATAATCTTCTTTCCTATTGTGATTCATTCAACAAAGACTGTTTGGGACTCTAGTACATGCCAGATTCTTTTCAATCTCTTCATGAGATATTACTCTTGTCCAGGTTGTATTTACTATTAAACTTGCCTCACATGGCATAGGGGGAAGGGAGGTTATTTCTAAGAGCAAGCCCAGTTATTTTGCTGGAAACAGAATGATTCACGTGACGTTGGCATTTATAGGAAGTACAGACTGAGATGCTGTAAAAAATATTTCTCCACTACACTAAAAAAGTTTGAAAGGGAGTTGTAATGTGAGACAAAAGAAAATGAAACATTGGATTGATGATTTCCTGCTATGTTACTGAAATTGCTGTCAGTGATAATTAGTCAGGATTAGTCATCCTGCAAAGTGAACACTGGGCGTGATGAATTCTTCAATCATTTCCAAGATGCTTCCCAATCAATAACCACGATTTCAGGCTCCATTCCCAGCGTTCATTAGTTTATGCATCAAAATGTATTGTTCCCCTTCTATAAAATTGGTAATGGTAAATTTCTCTATCTAGGCACTTTCAGAAAACACATTTTTTCTCCCACAAATTAGAAGTAAGGGAGCGAGACGCACGTATTTCAATTCTTGATGGCAAACAAACATAGAGGGAAGGGACAGTGCAAATTTGCAGCTTACTCAGAACGACTAGATTAATTTTTTTGAGAAACTACAGTTACCTTCAGTGTTCATGCATTCACGAAAAGACAGTGTCCCTGCTGGTCAAAAGCCCAGGTTGTGGAGTCAGTCTGAACCCTGGTGAGTGCCCCTGGGAAACTTACTGAACCTCCTTCACACTCACTTCGCTCATCTAGTCAACAGAGATCAGGAACGTGCCAACCTCAGAAGTCATTGGGAGAAAGTGCACCCACGTCTAGGGCAGTGCCTGAAACACAGAAGATGCTCCCATTCAGTGGCTGTTTATCACCCCATGGCTCCCCAACAAGGAAGGGTGTGTGCAAACTCTCAGGCCTCCACCCAGACTCCACGTGCCCACTCTGGGAAAACAGGGCTGGACTGAAGCTGCAAGAGAAAACAGGGGAGTCCTGCTAACTGTGCAGACTGAGTGCCATGGAAAGAGCGAATGGCAGCACCTCCTCAGGATTCCTCCTCCTGGGCTTCTCCGACAGGCCTCAGCTGGAGACGCCTCTCTTTGTGGTCATCCTGATGGGCTACGTCCTGAGCTGTCTAGGCAATGGCACCATTATACTCCTGTCGCTGCGGGACCCTCGCCTGCACACCCCCATGTATTACTTCCTCTCCAACCTCTCTTTCATGGACCTGTGTCTGACCACCTGCACCGTCCCTCAGACTCTGGCCAACCTCAAGGGGCGGGACAAGACTATCACCTATGGCGGCTGCGTGACCCAGCTCCTCATCGCCCTGGGGCTCGGGGGCGTGGAGTGTGTGCTCTTGTCGGTCATGGCCTATGACCGCTACGCCGCCGTGTGCCGCCCACTGCACTACCTGATCATCATGCACCCGCAGCTCTGCCTGCGCCTGGTCCTAACTGCTTGGCTCACAGGGTTCGGCAACTCGGTGCTACAGACGGCCCTGACCATGACCCTGCCCCTGTGCGGGAGAAACCAGGTGGACCATTTCTTCTGTGAAGTGCCGGTGATGCTCAAGCTGGCCTGCGCCGACACCTCCATCATCGAAGCTGAAGTCTTTGCGGTCAGTGTCTTCTTCCTCGTGGTGCCTCTGTCGCTCATCTTAGTGTCCTACGGCCACATCACCAGGGCCGTCCTGAAGATCAAGTCGGCCCGGGGCAGGCGGAAGGCCTTCGGAACCTGCGGTTCCCACCTGATGGTGGTGGTCATCTTCTTTGGCACACTCATCTCCATGTACCTCCAGCCTCCCTCCAGCTACTCGCAGGATGTCAACAAAAGCATTGCGCTCTTCTACACTCTGGTGACTCCCCTACTGAATCCCCTCATTTACACTCTGAGGAACAAGGAGGTCAAGGGGGCGCTGAGGAGACTGCTGAGAGGAACCACAGGCTCCAGAGGGAGCTAATACAGGGTTTGCAGATTCTGGGTGACTACAACCCGGTTGTCACTGAAGTCAACAAATCCTTATAAAGCACCTCCTCTGTCTAGGCCATTGTTCCACTGACTTCGACCGTGATCAGCAATCACAACACTCAGCCCTGTCTCCATGGAGCTCAGTATTCTAGTGGGGAGAACATGGGTTCAATAAAAGAATGTAAAAATGACTATGATGTATCCTCTTTGGAATGTATACAATAATGAGAATCAACAAATAATAGCTACATACATCAGCATGAATGCCTCTTGCAAGCACACTGCTGAGTGAAGGAAGCCAGCTGCAGAACAGTTCATACTGTTCGAATTGAATGGTATAAAATTTACTTTTAATTCATGTGAAATTCAAAAGCAGGCACAATGAATCTGTGGTATTGGAAGCCAGAATGGTGGTTGCCCAGAAGAGTCACGATTGGAAGGAGAAGTGGGGGAGGAGAATTCGGGGTTCTGCTTATATTCTGATGATGGATTTCAGCGCGGTTGATAGAAGGTGTACAACATGGGAAATGTCATCAGACTTTACCCTGAAGCTACTTCCACTCTCGTGTGCATGATGTACTTCGAATCACTTAATTTTAATCAGTTTGAAGCAAGCCTGATATGATCAGAATAGTATGATACTGAATAATCACATAAAGATTTGTGTTCCTTTCACACGTGATTGGCTTTGTATTGCAAATGAGCCATGTTACTTCTTTCCAGTGTAGTGAACCAGTGGACTATATAGTGCTTATGACCTTAATAATATTTAGTCTAGTAGAATGAGCCTTACCTAACTTTCCTTTGAAGACCTCAATCCAAGATCATTTGTACAGTGAGTTCTGGTTCTCTTCTTCCTTCTAAGTTGATTTGCAATTGTTTTATGGTGTCCATTTCATTTATTTCAGCTCGATCTTGGTTATTTCTTTCCTTCTGCCAACTTGGAGCTTATTTTGGTCTTTTCCTAGTTCTTGGAGGAGTAAAGCCAGGTTATTTGTTTAAGAATGTTTTTCTTACTGTAGTCCTTTAAATGCTGTAAACTTTCCTTTAGCATTGCTTTAGCAGCATCCCATAAATTTGGTAAATAGTGTTTTCTTTTCGTTTTTTCAAGATGTTACTTGATTTCCCTTTGATGTCTTTGACACATTGGTTTGGGGGAGGTATGTTATTTAATTTTTACATATATGCAAAATTGAGCTTTCCTTTTTTTTTTTTTTTGGCTTTCCTTCGTTGTCGATTTTCATTTTCATAGGGATATGATCAAAAAAGACACTTGCATGAGGGCAATTTCCCCCAATTTGCAAACGCTTGTTATATACTTTATCTTACGGTCTATCCTGGAGAATGTTCCTGGTGTGCTTGGTAAGAATATGCATTTTTGCATTTTGCATTTTGCATGAATGATTTGTCCATTGTTAATATTAGAATATTGAAGTCCCTACTGTTATTATATTGTTGTCTATTTTTCTCTTCATAACTGTTAGCATTTGCCTAATTTATTTGGGTGCTTCCGTGTTGGTTCCCATATATTTACCCTTGTTATATCTTCTTGATGAATTGACCCCCTTGTATACTGAAGTTTTTTCACTTGTTTTCATTTTTAGCTTAAAGTCTATTTTGTCTGATACAAATATAGTTACCTCTTCCCTCATAAACATTTATAAAACAACTAGCACCAGTCCTTCTCAAACTCTTCAAAGAAATTGAAGGGGCAAAACACTTCCAAACACATTTCACAAGATTAGCATTAACCTTATGTAAAACACAGATAAATCATACAAAGAAAAAAAGAAGGAAACCTATAGACCAGTATCTCTGCAAAATACAGATGCAAAATTTTCAACAAAATATTGATAAATCAAATTCAGCAGCACTTTTAGTTTCAAACACCATGATCAAGAGGGGTGTAGTAGGGATACAGGACAAAGAAACATACACAAATCAGTCAATGCAATATATCATATGAGTAGAGTGGAATAAAAAACGTATGTTTTTCTCAATAGAAGCAGTAAGGCATTTGAGAAAACATGATATATTTTCATGGTAAACACTCTCAACAAATTAGTTGTAGATGGAATGTGCTTCAACATAAGAAAGGCCATATATGAGAAACTCGTGGTAACATACTCAGTGGCAAAAGTTTGAAAGCTTTTCCTCTAAAATCAGAACAAGACAAGGATGCCCACCCTCATTACTCTTACAGAACATAGTACGGAAAGTCCAGGCATTTGCTGAAGAGACTCTCTTTTTTCAACTGGATATCTTTCCTGGTAGGTTGAAGATTAATAGGCCACTGATTTGTGGGTCCATTTCTGCATTCTCTAGTTGGGTGCATTGATCTGTATGTCTGTGTTGGTGCCAGTACCATACTGTCTTAATGTTAACAGTGTTGTAATACAGCTTGAAGTTTGGAATGGTGCTGCCTCCAGCTATAGGTATCTCTTCCAACATTACTTTGGCTATTTGGCATCTTTTCTGGTTTCACACATTTTGGAATTGTTTGTTCTCGCTCTGTGAAGAATGCTGGTGTAATTTTGATAGGGATAGCATTGAATGTGTAGATTGCTTTGGGTAGTAACTACAGTTTAACAGTATTTGCTCTAGTAATTCACAAGAATGGAATGTTTTTCCATTTCTTTGTGTCTTCTTTAATTTCTTTCCTAAGCTTTCCATAAGTTTCCGTAGATTCAATAAAGCAGGAAAGAATATCCAGTGGAAAAAAAGTCTCTTCAGCACATGGTGTTGGGAGAACTGGACAGTGACATGCAGAAAAATGAACCTGGACCACTTTCTTACACCATGCACAAAAATAAACTTAAAAAGGATGAAAGACCTAAATGTGAGACAGGAAACCATCACAATACTAGAGGAGAAAGCAGACAACAACCTCTTTAACCTAGGCTGCAGCAACTTCTTACTAGACATGTCTCCAGAAACAAGGGAAACAAAAGTAAACATGAACTATTGGGACCTCATCAAGATAAAAAGCCTCTGCACAGAGAAGGAAAAAAAATCAACAAATCTAAAAGGTAACAAACAGAATGGGTGGAGGTATTTGCAAACAACATACCAGATAAGGGGCTAGTATCCAAAATCTATAAAAAACTTATCAAACTCAACACCTAAAATCAAGTCATCCAGCTAAGAAATGGGCAAAAGACATGAACAGACACTTCTCAAAAACAGACATCCAGATGGCTAAAAGACACATATAAGATGCTCATCATTGCTCATCATCAGGGAAATACAAATGAAAACCACAATGAGATACCACCTCACACCTGTCAGAGTGGCTAAAATTAACAAGACAGGAAACAACAGATGTTGGCAAGGATGTGGAGAAAAGGGAATCTCTTGTACTGCTGGTGGGAATGCAAACTGGTGTAGCTACTCTGGAAAACACTGTGGAGATTTCTCAAAAAGTTAGAAATAGAATTACCCTATGACCCAGTAATAGCACTAGTAGGAATTTATCCACAGGATGCAAGAGTGTTAATTTTAGGGGCATATGTACCCCAATGTTTATAGCAGTGCTATCAACAATAGCCAAATTATGGAAACAGCCCAAATGGCCATAAACATTTGCATGAATAAAGAAGATGAATGAATGGATAAAGACTGTGGTGCTTATACCTGTCAGAATGGCTAACATTAACATCTCAGGCAACAACAGATGTTGGCCAGGATGCGGAGAAAGAGGATCTCTTTTGCATTGTTGGTGGCAATGCAAGCTGGTGCAGCCACTCTGGAAAACAGTAAGGAGGTTCCTCAAAAAACTAAAAATAGAACTACCCTACGACCCAGCAATTGAGCTACTAGGCATTTATGCACGGGATACAGGTGTGCTGTTTCGAAGGGACACATGCACCCCCATGTTAATAGCAGCACTCTCTACAATAGCCAAAGTATGGAAAGGTCCCTAATGTCCATTGATGGATGAATGGATAAAGAAGATGTGGTATATATATATACAATGGAGTATTCCTTCACAATCAAAACGAATGAAATCTTGCCGTTTGTAACTACGTGGATGGAACTGGAGGGTATTATGCTAAGTGAAATTAATCAGTCAGAGAAAGACAAAAATCATATGACTTCACTCATATTAGGAATTTAAGAGACAAAACAGATGAACATAAGGGAAAGGAAACAAAAATAGTATAACAGCAGGGAGGGGGAGAAAACAGAAGAGACTCATAAATATGGAGAACAAACTGAGGGTTGCTAGAGGGGTTGTTGGTGGGGGGATGGGCTAAATGGGTAAGGGGCATTAAGGAATCTACTCCTGAAATCACTGTTTCCCTATACCCTAACTAATTTGGATGTATAGTTAAAAAAAATGAAATTAAATTAAAAAAAAAGAAACTGTTGTGTGTGTATACACACACACACACACACACACACACACACACACACACACACACAAACACACACACAGACAATGGAATAGTACTCAGCAATAAAAAGAATTAAGTCTTGCCATTTCCAAAAACGTGAAAAGATTTTTTTCATCCCACATTCACAATAGCATCAAAATCCATAAAATACATAGGATTAAATTTAACCAAGGAGGCAAAATAACTCTACACTTCAAACTACATAAGTTGATGAAACAAATAGAAGAGAATTAAGACATCCCTGTGTTCATGAATTGGGCATTGAGAAGGGCACTTTTGGGATGAGCACTGGGTGTTGCATGTAAGCAATGAATCATGGGAATCTACCCCTGAAACCAAGAGCACACTGTATACACTGTATATTAGCCAACTTGAAAATAAACTATATTTTAAAATACTAATACTGAACAATTTTCCCAGTATTCAAAATCATCTCTAGATTCATTGCAATCCCTATCAAAATTTGAGCGGCATATTTCACAGATAGAGTAAAAACCAATCCTGAAATCTGTATGGAGCCACAAAATCCCAATTGGCAAAGCCACTCCAACAAAGAAGAACAAAGCTGGAGGCAGCCTACTTCCTGATTCAAACCATATTATAAATATTTAGGAATCAAACAGCATGTTACTAGCTCAAGAAGTGGACACATACACCAATTAAGAGCACAGAAATAAACCCATCCACATACGGACTACTAATATTTGAAAAAGGAGTCAGGAATATTCATGAGGAAACACAGTCTCTTTAATAAATCGTCACGAGAAGGTGGGTAAATACATTCTGAGAAATGAAATTGGAGCCCTATAGCACAATGCTCAAAAAATTAACTTGAAATGGATTCACATGTAAACTAAGACCTGAAATTGTAAAGCTCCTAGAAGACAGTGTAGAGAAAACAATTCTTGACATTGGACACATTGACAGTTACTAAGTGAGGCTGTTCTAGTGTTGTCCCATCCGCTAACACAGCTACCCTTTATGATCCAAATTTCAGTGTAAAGACTGAAAGACTGTGACTTCTAAATTTTTTAGCTAATTGTGTCTATAGGGGTATAGTTTGTTCCATGGAGCTCTAGAATGGTACAAGATTCTACCAACAGCCATTACTCCTCCCACCTCCTGGAAAGGGTTTTTTTTTCTCCATTCAATGTGATCTGCAGGGATAAACTGTTACCACATACACTAGGATGTATTTGTATTTCAGAACATATTGGAAGTACATCATGTATGAGCCTGGCACTTCTGAGTAGGATAAGCTCAAGGAAACATATTTTCTGGTAGTAATCATCTTCACAAGAGGGTTCAGAGACTGGCCTACAGGAGATCGGACATGGAGCACATTTTGTGCACGAGCATATCTGTGGGGGTGTGTGTCTAATAATATATGAATATATATGCTGCTTCCACCTAAATGCAAACGAAAATGTAACACGTTGTGGCAGACTGTGAGGAGAATCATTCTGTGGGAATAGACATGGTTTTTCTAAGAGGGGCATTGAAACCTGGGAGAGATTGATTTCAAGCTAGAAAGAACACGTTGTTAGCCAACATGTTTCTTTTAAATAAATTAAAACCGCTTGAGATAAGTTACTAAAGAAGCTTTCCAAAGAGAATCTTGCAAAACCGTTTCATGTTTCCAACTGCTTGAAATGACGACTTACAAATGAGAGAAAGCATTATGTGTGCCCTGCTACCACAGATTCAGGGGAACGGGGCCCTGTCAAAGGCTTTGACCACTGATCAAGACAGGCCATTGATCATGGAAATCCCAAATAACCCAATCAGTAGAAACGTCCACGACGCTTCTCTGAGACTCAACACACAAGTACAACAACTGAACAGACTCATCCTGAAAAGAGGTTGAAACCATTCTCATAAATGGTTCACGAATCAGAAGAACTTACACTTCCTAGATACCTCGTAGATTTCATTCCCTCCAGGGGTTAAAATAAATCCACCCAACAATGTAAATCAATAGAATTAAATTTTTTAAACGGAGCAAGTGTGGGAACCCAGGGAGGCCCCCCAACATGGACCTCAACAGCATATTGATCACCGTGAATAGAAGCTACTGGGGAAAGAGCAGGTGTGAGGACACCACACCCTCCTCTGTCCCCCTGGAAGCAGGAAATATCTCCCGAATGAAAGTCTCCTCCCAGGTCTAAGAAGGAAAAACAACCAGTTATCACCACAGGTAGGGACCTTAGAGCTGAGAAGGCCGTAGAAATAGACCTGCTACTTTTTACTAACCCACCACCTCAGCCCACATTCCCCTTCGCGTTCCCTGCCAACTGCAGCTCCAAACACTGGTTTTCTTTCTCCTGTCAATTCCACGCTCATCTGTTGTCTCTCTGTAAACAGGGTAAAAACCACCTGGTTGTTCATTTCTTTGGGTCTTCATGTCCAGGTTGGGCCTCCGTGTGGTGGTAATAAAACTTTGGGTGTTTTCTCCTGTTACTCTGTCTCATGTCAACTTAATTCCAAAACAGCAGGAAGGGCCATGGGGAAAGAAGGAAATGTCTCCTCCCAGAAGCCAGTGTCCTGTCTCTGAGGCCACCTAGGGGAGCCCTTCCCCTGACCCCTCTGATCTCCAGTCATCCATCCTCTCCTTTCCCCATCTACACGCAGCCCCCCTTTCCCCTGCAAGCCACGAGTCCACACACAGTGGTTCCCAGTCTGCACCATCGGGGCTCAAACATGCCACAAGACCACTGCGGTGAAAGAAGGCTCTCACCCGTATCACAAAACAAGCATCCAAAAAACAGTCACCTGTGAAGGGTGGAGTTGGCAGGGGTCTGTGACCTGTTCCTGCCTCCTCCGTGAGCCCGGTCAGAGCGGGACTCTGGCAAACAGTAGCTGCGAAAGGTGCAGACTAGGAGGTACAGGAGGGTCTCACAGGGGTGACTGCGCTCTGATGACTGACCCAGGAGTGAGTTTAGCAGGATGCAGAGGGCGTGTTCAGAGTGCAGTCACCCTACACCGCACACCCTGCCATTATGCTAACGTGTGACAGCCCTAAGGCCAGGACAGGGCGACGAAGGTAGGGACGCATGAAACTGAGAATCTCCCTTCCCTTCTCTGGGCTCACTGGTGCCACAGGGGAGGGCCTGGGGGGAGGGGTTAAAAAGGTGATGGAGATTAAACAGAGTACATGTGATGATGGAAATGTGGAATCACTGTATTGTACACCGGAAAGAATATAAAACTGTAGGTTAACTCTAATGGAATGACAATAAAAATTTAATTGAACACTAAACTAATAAAAATGAATTCTAAAGAAAAAAATTTTTTGAAAAACAAAGAAGTGTGTTTCAAAATGAAAGCAGTATCACAATGGCAACATGATACCATGGCCTGATATCTGAACAGCTTTACCAGGATAGATGTTAGCAACTTTGTCCGAGCTAAAGTTTCTTTTTCCTACATTTGCCCTCCTACTTCTAGGAACAAGTTGTGATCCAGTCAGGCTGCAGCCATTGTCATAGAGCCGTGAGCTACTTGAGAGTATCAGCAATAGCCTCCAGGTTTTGTGTGAAAATGTTACAGTGTTAATATCTATTACAGTGTTCTAGTGGTTTTTATTCTTATTTTGCTATGTATTATGGTGTCTTGTAACCGTCCTTTGCAATTAGCAATGGAATAGTGTTCTCTAAAAGGGGATGAAATGAGAAAATCCTGTGAAACTTTTTACAATATTAATATGATGCAGATGGTTTACGAACACTAACTCAGCATCTCTGGAGGCTGCAATGCGTCCATGAACTTAGAGTTTGAACACTCACTTGCATGAAAGAATGAATTAAGGAAGCTCCCTTCAGAGTTGTCAGGGGAAATGTTGAGGACACAGAAATCTTAAAGGTTCTGGCATTCAAAGTCTTCCATGAAAGGGTCTTCCCCCCAGTCATCTGGAGTCATAGTCCCTACACAACACCTTCTTCATTGCACCTGTCACATCCTTGTTCCGCAGGGTATATATGAAGGGGTTGGCCATGGGGGTGACGATGGTGTAGAAGAGAGAAATGAACTTGCCCTGATCCTGGGAGTAGTTGTTGCTGGGCTGGACGTAAGCATAGATGGCCGAGCCATAGAACAGGGAGACCACCGTGAGGTGGGACCCACATGTCCCAAAAGCTTTCCTCTGCCCTGTGGCTGACTTTATTCTTAACACTGCCTTGACTATCCGACCATAGGAGAACGTGATTAATGCCACAGGTATGAGGAGAATGATCACACTGGCAAAGAAGATCTCATTTTCATTCCCAGTGGTGTCAACACAGGCAAGCTTGAGCAGTGGGGCGACATCACAAAAGAAGTGGTCTATTTTATTTCTCCCACAAAGTGGTACAAGAAAGATGAGCACCGACTGCAATGAGGAGTTGGCAAAGCCAATGAACCACGATGCAGAAGCCATCAGGGCACAGAGACGGGGGTGCATGATCACTGTGTAGTGCAGGGGCCTGCAGACGGCTGCGTAGCGGTCAAATGCCATCACCCCTAACAGAATGCATTCTGTGGATCCCAACCCTAGAGCGATGAACAGCTGAGCTACACAGGCAGCAAAGGAGATAGACTTGTCTGGTCCCCTGAGATGGACCAGCAGCTGAGGAACAGTGCTGGTCGTATAACACAGGTCCAGAAAGCTTAGGTTGGAGAGGAAAAAGTACATGGGAGTCTGCAGGTGTGGGTCCAGGCGGGACAACGCAATGATGGTTGTGTTTCCCAGGAGGGTGAGCAGATAGAAGATCAGAAGAACCACAAAGAGGACTCGCTCCAGCTGAGGCCGGTCAGAGAAACCCAGCAGGATAAAGCCAGTGAGAGAACTTCCATTTTTCGGGTCCATCTTTTCTTACTATGTGTTTCCTGTCAAGACCAAGCATTTAGCAATTTATACAATAAATCTCAAAAAAAAAAAAAAGCACCAAATACAATATGTGGTTGGTGGATTGATCATATGAAAAGACATAGCCATGGGATTTTATGAAAACTATTTGAATAAATGATGCACCCATGAAATTGCCATAGTTTTACGAATTTAGTTCCACATTGTCACAAAAAGTAAATCATTGGGTTTTTAGATTAAAAAAATAAAATAATGGACCTGTTTTTACCTCAGTCATAGGAAATACGGTCTTTCAGTCTGTGCTTACTAACTGTAAAATGTACATACATCTCACTAAATGTAAATGGAGTGAATTCTCCAATGAAAAGACATAGGGTATTAGAATGGATAAGAAAACATGTCCCATCAATATGCTGCTTACAAAGACCCATTTTACACCCAAAGACACCTACGCATTGAAAGCAAGGGGATGGAGAACCATCTATCATGCTAATAGATGTCAAAAGAAAGCTGGAGTAGCCATACTTGTATCAGACAAACTAGATTTTAAAAGAAAGACTGTCACAAGGGATGAAAGAAGGGCATTATATCATAATTAAGGGGTCTATGCATCACGAAGACACAATGATTGTGAATATTTATGCCCCCAACGTGAGACGCTCAAATATATGAATCACTTAATCACAAACACAAAGAAACTCATTGATAATAATACCATAATACTAGGGGACATTAACACCGCAATTACAACCATGGACAGATCATCCAAGCATAACATCAACAAGGAAACAATGGCTTTGAATGACACACTGGACCAGATGGAGTTAACAGATATATTCAGAACATTTCATCCTAAAGCAGCCAAATATGCATTCTTCTCCAGTGCACATGAATCATTCCCTAGAATGGATCACATACTGGGTCACATTAGCCCTCAACAAGCACAAAAATACAGGGTCATATCATACATATTTTCAAAGTACAATGTTATAAAACTCGAAACCAACCAGAAGGAAACATTTGAAAGACCATGAATACTTGGGTTTAAAGAGCATCCTACTAAAGAATGAAAGGGGTAACCAAGAATTTAAGGAGGAAATTAAAAAGTATATGGAAGACAATGAAAGTGAAAGCATGACTGTTCAATTCTCTGGGATGCTGCAAGGGTGGTCATAAGAGGGAGGTATATAGCAATCTAGGCCCTCCTAAAGAAGGAAGAAAGGCCTCAAATACACAACCTAACCTTACACCTACAGAAAATAAAGCCCCAAACCACCAGAAGACAGGAAATAATAAAGATGAGGGCAGAAATCAATGATATCAAAACAAGAAAACCAGTAGAACAGATCAATGAGGCCAGGAACTTGCTTTGTGTAAGAATTAATGAAATCAATAAGCCCCTAGACAGACTGAGGAAAAGAAAAAGGAAAGGACTCAACTAAACCATGAGTGAAAGAGGAGAGGTCACAGCTAACACAGCATAAATACAAACAATAATAAGAGAATATGATTAGCAATTATACCCCAATAAAATGGGCAATCTGGAAGAAATGGACAAATTCCTAGAAACCTATCAACTACCAAAACTGAAACAGAAGGAAAGAGAAAATGTGAACACACCTGCAATCTGTAAAACAATTGAATCGGTAATCAAAAATCTCCCCAGGGAGTGTCCAGGGCAGGATGGCTTTCCTGGGGAATCCTAGCAAACATTTAAGTAAGAGTTAACACCTATTCTTTTGAAGCTTCTCCAAAAAATAGAAAGGGAAGGAAAACTTCCAAACTCATTCTATGAGGTCAGCAGTACCTTGATTCCAAAACCAGACAAAGGCCCCACTAAAAAGAGGAATTAAAGACCAATTTCCCTAATGAACATGGATGCAAAACTTCTCAAAAAGATACTAGAAAACTGGATCCAACATTACATTAAAAGAATTCTGCACCACAATCATGTGGGATTTATACCTGCGATGCAGGGCTGGTTCAATGTCCACAGATCAATCAGTGGGATACATCACATGAATACAAGAGAGGATAAGAACCCCATGATCTTCTCAATACATGCAGAAAAAGCATTTGACAATGTAGAGTATCCTTTCTTGTAAAAACCCTCAAGAAAGTAAGGATAGAAGGAATAGACCTCAAGATCATAGAGGCCATATCCAAAAACCCCACAGTTAATATCATCTCCAATGGGGAAACACTGAGGGCTTTTCCCCTAAGGTCAGGAACACGGTGGGGATGTCCACTCTCTCCACTCTTATTCAGATAGTATTGGAAGTCCTAGGCTCAGCAATCAGACAACAAAAAGAAATAAAGGGCATTCATATAGGCAAGGAGGAAGTCAAGTGTTTACTCTGCACAGACGACATTATAGTGTACATGGAAAACCCAACAGATTCCACCAAAAAACTGCTACAACTGATTCATGAGGTCAGCAAAGTCACAGGATATAAAATCAATGCACGGAAATCAGTCACATTTCTATACAACAATAATGAAGGAGCAGAAAGAGACATAAAGAAGTAGATGCCATTGCAATTGCACCAAACCCCTTAAAATACCTAGGATTAAACCTAATCAAACAGGTGAAAGATCTATATGCCGAACTGTAGGAAGCTTATGAATAAAATTGAAGAAGACACAAAGAAATGGAAAAACATTCTAGGCTCCTGGATAGGAAGAATAAATATCGCGAAAATGTCAATACTACCCAACGCAATCTACGCATTTCTTGCAAACCCTACCAAAATAACAGCAGCATTTCTCACAGAGCTAGAACAAACAATTCTAAAAATTGTATAGAACCACAAACACTCTGAATTGCCAAAGTCATGTTGAAAAAAAAAAACCCCAAAAGTGGAAGCATCACAATTCTGGACCTCTAGCTGTATTACCAAACTGTATTCAACAAGACAGTATGACACTGGCATAAATACAAACACATATATCAACAGAACAGAATAGAGAACCCAGAAAGGGACCCACAAACCATTAGGTATGGCCACCAATCTTTGACAAAGCAGGAAAGAAGATGTAATGGAATAAAGACAGTCTCTTCAGCAAATGGTGTTTGAAAAACTAGACAGAGACATGCAGAAAAATGAAACTGGACCACTTTCTTACACCACACACAAAAATGAACTCTAAATGGATGAAAGACCTACACTTAAGACAGGAAGCCATCAAAAATCTCAAGGGGAAAGCAGGCAAAATCTCTGATCTTGGCCGCAGCAACTTCTTTCTGGACATGTCACCAGAGGCAAGGGAAACCAAAGCAAAAATGAACTATTGGGACCTCATCAAGACAAAAAGATCCTGCACAGCAAAGGAAACAATCAGCAAAGCTAAAAGACAACTGATGGAATGGGAGAAGATATTTGCAAATGACAGATCAGATAAAGGGTTAGTATCCAAAATCTATAAAGAACGTAGCAAACTCAACACCTCAAAATCAAATAATCCAGTGAAGAAATGGGTAGAAGACAGGAATAGATGCTTTTCCAAGGAAGACATCCATATGGCTCAGAGACACATGAAAAGATGCTCAACATCGCACATCATCAGGGAAGTACAAATCGAAACCACAACGAGATACATCTCACGACCGTGAGAATGGTTAAAATTCACAACTCAGGCAACAACAGATGTTGGCGACGATGTGGAGGAAGAGGAACTCTTTTGCACCGCTGGAGGAAATGCAAACTGTTTGCAGCCACTCTGGAAAACAATTGGAGATTCCTCAAAAAATTAAAAATAGAATTACCTTATGAGGGCATTTATCCAAATGCTCTCCAAAAGTGCTGATTCTAAGGGGCACATGCGCCCCAATGTGGATAGCAGCACTATCGACAATAGCCAAAGTGTAGAGAGAGCCCAAATGTCCACCAACTGATGAGTGGATAAAGGAGATGTGGAATATATATATACAATGGAATATTACTGGGAGATCAACAAGAATGAAATCTTGCCATATGCAAGAACACGGATAGAAATAGAGGGCATTATGCTAAGCACAATAAGTTGGTCAAAGAAAAATAGTATGATTTCACTCATATGTGGAATTTAAGGAACACAACGGATGAACATAGGGGAAGGGAAGGAAAACTAAGATAAAAACAGAGAGGGAGGCAAACCATACGTGACTTAAAATACACACAGCAAACTGAGGGTTGCCGGAATGGGAGGTGGGCAGGGGATGGCTAGACGGGTGATGGGCATAAAGGAGGGGACTTGTTGGTATGAGCACTGGGTTACAAGTTATAAGTAGGTGATGAATCATGAAACTCTATTCCTGAAATCAAACTAGAAGACATACAACTTAGAGGAAATGGGGATGAGGGAAAAGAGGTAGAGCCATCAGAAAGAGGAGCAGAGAGGGAGAGACGTTCTTAGAAATACGTACCTCATGATTCCACACCACTGGATTTGCACACATCTTACGTGTTTTAAAACATAGTACAACAGAATCTCCAAAATGCATTCAGATATAAGGATTTATGACCTAGAATACACTTATTCGAAGAATTCAGTTACATTCAAAATCTCACTACTAGTTCTGCAAATAAACATTTCGGCAACATTGCCTCTGGAACTAAAGGATTGTATTTGTGAAAGCTACACCAGGTTTTTCTTCTTCTTCCTTGTAGTTGCTGTTGCTGTTATGGTAGTAAAACAAGTAAAAATCAATCAGAGAGACACTGAAAACACCACCGTTGAATGACAGTGCTTCCCTTTTGACCCACAGATGCTTAAAAATACCAGTTTAATGGGGACATTTTGAATGCCCCTAAGACTTTTGAAGTCTAGCACAAAAGCATTCCTAATACAGTGGATTAAAACGGTATTTGAGACAGTCTCAATGTGCAACGACCTCTCACATTGGATGCCAGTTCCCTCACTTATTAGTGTCAAATAGCATTTTGTGAGATGTCACTTCAATTATGTTCTTTTTTGATGGTAATTAGTATACAGAATGGCATTTTTTTTGTTTTGTATATTCTGTTTATTTTTATTTTACTGAATAACATTTTCTCTCTCTATACAACCTGAATATCCCTTAACTCACACCTGGTCAGAAGAGGGAATAGAAACAAACCATGTTTCCATCTCATGAACACCCGTAAGAATAAAATAACGAGGGGCTTCTGGGTGGCTCAGTCAGTTAGGCGTCCAACTCTTGATTTGGGCTCGGGTCATGATCTCACAGTTTGTGAGTTTGAGCCCCTCATTGGGTTCTGCACACAGTGGAGAGCCTGCTTGGGATTCTGTCTTCCTCTCTCTCAAAAATAAATACATAAACATTACAAAAAGATACATACCTGAAAACAATATGTGTATATATATATAGAGAGAGAGAGAGAGTGAGACAGAGACAGAGAGAGACAGAGAGACAGAGATATAGAGAGATACAGACAGAGACAGAGAAAGACAGAGACAGAGAGAGACAGAGAGAAAATATTAGGTAAAATAAAAATAAAATATACAAAACAAAAAAATTGTCATTGTACGTACTAATTACCATCAAAAAGAACATAATTGAAATGACATCTCACAAAACACAATTTTACAATAATAAAGAGAACTGCCTCCACTGTGAGAGGGTAAATGCTTGACACACCTAAGGTGATAGACTAGTAGTTTCCAATTACTAGATTAGGTCCATGCTGACATAGAACTCTCAAAGCTTTAGTGGAAGAATATATATGTCCACACAACGAGATGCTAAGTATGCAAACTACACATTTCAAAGCAAAAGATCACAAGATACTGTCTCTATCTAAGACATTTCAAATGTATAACATTCACTGATATGTTTGACATACACACGCTGCCCTATCCGATTCCTGAATGAATCCTGAAAATGCGTGGGCAAGATTTGCGCAGCCTGAGTGCTATGACTGAATCGCTGTTGCTTTCTTGATGCTTCTGTCTCACGGGTCTGAGCTGACCTCAGACACATGAGAACAGGTCCCCGATGATGAGGAAGGATGAGCAAATGAGGGGATACGGCCATCACTACATAGGAAATGACAGATGTGATGAATACTGACAGGGCTCTAGGGTAGGTTCTGTGCAAGAAGACGATGAAGTAGGATTTCCACTGCATGTTGTTTATTCAGGGAATGCTCTCGGGATAAACGGGGTGAGGGAAGGAAGACAGCAGAGAATGTTGCTAAGCAAGGATGTGGTCTCCAGTGGAACAGAGCAGGAGCCTGATCCCATTAGATGCTGGACAGGACTGTCCAGTAGAAGCATCCATCTGTGATGGTAGAAATTCTCAGTCCTCACTGTCCAATATTATGCCCACTCTCCACTTGCCATAGCTAACCATTTAAAACATTCTAGCTAAACAAGTGAATTTTATTTATGTTTTTAGTGGGAAAAACCTTTCCTTGTTCTTTTTGTTTAGACTAAGTTACAGAAAAGAGGACCTAAAGTGAATGTCCGTATGCCATCGCCTGGATTCCAGACTTACCAGCATTTTGTCACACTTGGCTTAATTTTTTGCCTCGTGTCCTCCGCTTTTGTTTGCTGGAGTTCTTGAGTGGAAGTCCTAAAAACAAATTTGCATCCAAATACATTTCACTAGCAATCTGTAAAATATGGACATTTCCTGAATCATAATTTTATCGCACCTAAAACAATTAATAGGTCCCTGATAATCACCTACCACCCTACTGCACTCACATTTCCTGTACTGAGCCAGGAATGTCTTTTTCAGTTGTTCAACAAGTCAGGCTCCAAAAAATGATCGCCACGTTGACTCTATCTATTTTCTTCAAAAATATAAAGATTTATGATGGAAGACAAAAAAACAAGGGGAAATGACCTCAATAACCAGTGGAAATAAGAGGCTAAGGTGTCAAGTTCTATTCAAAATAGGAAAAGATATGAAAGGTAACTTTGGAGCATAGGCACACACGTATATAATTTCATCTTCATGGAAACAAGTGTTACTACATTTTGCAAATTAGTTTCAGTCCACCATAGAAAATGAACTGAACCTGGGTCCTTCTGGTGAAGTCAGCGTAGCATCCCAGAGTTTAGACATGCACTCTTGTGAGCCTCTTTCATTAACGGTCTCGAGCTTTCCACCCAGTATTTGCTTTGAAAATGCTAGAACTCCTGGGACACAGTTAGGTCTCAGTAAATGTCAGCTATACTGGTACGAAAATGTTGACTACAAATAGATACGCCGTCATGCCCTAATCATTTTTACTACCTGGTGATTCCTCTTGTGTTTTCTGACACGGCGTCTAACTGCAATGTCTGTTATTAATAAGCCTTTCCAATTGTCTACAACGCTACAAGTGACATGCTAGAAAATACAGCGCAGAATAACAAAGAATTTAGGATGAGATGAACTCCGTTTCTAAGAAGGCAGGTGCGGTGAGGGCCGCCAGTGGCTGGCCACTTTCAGGGGAGGGAAAAAACACTCAAACCCTGATGCGCTAAAGGCTTTCTCTGATGTCCCCCGCATCCCTTTCAGTTGTGCCCTTCGGTAAAACTAAGGGCACAGCTTGCTGCTGTCCGCTACATAACCCATACGAGGCAGGAACAGCACCGTATGTTAACAGCACGGCTCTGAACCAGCACAGGCAAAGCTGAGCGGTTCTGTTTTGGTGAATCCCCTGCAAACTCCATCTGCGCTTTTGGGCCAATGGAATCTCCCTCACACCCAGCAACCCCCTGCGACACTCCTGGAGAGAAGCTCTGGTTTCTAGATAGTTGTTGAAACGAAACAAAGCCTTCTTGTG
Organism: Panthera leo; assembly: GCF_018350215.1. Classification (NCBI taxonomy): domain Eukaryota; kingdom Metazoa; phylum Chordata; class Mammalia; order Carnivora; family Felidae; genus Panthera; species Panthera leo. The sequence continues at coordinate 2,592,641 of NC_056683.1, read as the reverse complement.
CGATGAAGGAAAAAACTCGGGAGAGAGAAGGAGTTCGCTTTCCTGGCACATGAATACAGGAGCCTACCCACCTTCCGTTCTTTAAAACAAACAATGAAGATGGCTCAGGGAGTTTTCACTCACAACCTGGACCCGTACACATTCTGAGAGGCTTCGAATCGGGTCCTTTGCAGAAATGAGGCTCAAGAGGTCTAGTAAAAGTGTGAGATTTCTGAGTCATGTTATGAAATGAGAGTTCACCCAGCTCACGGTCCAGGACAATGCCAATGTCTCTGGGTGTCACGTCTGACAGTCCCAGGCTGGCACTGGGACCCTCCTGCGGGCAGCACCCCACCAGACTGACCGAGACCTCCTGGCCTTCGTGGGAGGAGAGTCTGTGCCATCCCTGGGAGCCCGTTCAGACTTGTGTCCCACTTCTACCTCCCAGAGATGCCGTGATAGAACCATGGAAAACCCAGGACAAGAGTGTTGGCTGCAAATATTTTTGGGAAAAAAAGGAACATTTTGTTTTCTCTCTGAAAGAAATCTTACCTGGTTCTTGTCCTCGGAGAAAATCAACAGAGGGTGTGCGGTCTCAGTGTTCAGAGAGTGTCTACTCGAAATTTTTAGAGACTTTTCTGGCAAGCAGGATTCGGGGGAGGAAACCTGCAGCCTCCTCCTCATTCAAAACACACGTCATTAGTGTTGAATGGGTGACAGCCGGTCCCGTTCAGACAGCACACTGTCCTCTGCTACTTTACTCAGCAGACCAGTGGATGTGCAGATGTCCTTTGAAAATGCTGGTAGGTTTGCACCGCGTTTCCACTGAATGTCCTTCTCTTCCTGGGCTATCCTCGGAAGAAACGCTTCTTGGCCACGTTCTAGAAGTTGCTTCCGGCCCTCAAATTCAGAGGGTAATTCCAGCCTTCCTTTGCACCTTCCTTCTCCACTCTGAGGGTGTTTTGCTTTGAATGCTTATTAATCTCTGACATATCAGCCACCTGCTTTTCAGGGACCTGGGAGCCTTGGCCTGCGGCAAGGGGCAGCCTGCTCTGGGGCGTCACCAGCACGTAAGCGGGTCACCTCTGGGTCCTCCTCATGGAGCAGAGTCAGGACCTGGTTGTGCTTCTCACACAAAGGGCACTGCCCGCCCCTTCTCCTTGCTCCTGGTGGATGGGAAGGAGCTGGGCAGTGTCTGTCACCCTTCCAGGCTGCCCCTGGACAGGGGTGATGGCAGAGGGGCGACGGGACCTGTCCTGTAGGTGAGCCCAGGTCGGCCGGCTGCAGCCGCCACGCAGGCTGAGCGCACACGCGGGCGTCCCCGCTCGTCCAACACATGGGGCACTTGGCTTCTGCCTGGGGTCCTGCCAGGCTGGGCCCAGCGGGCTTCCTGCAGGAGGCTGGGCTCCCCAGGGACAGGTGCATACACCCTCACATCTCAGTCCTCACCGTGCTGGCGCCTCCTAGAATCCTGGGAATCTTTGGGCCTTTGGATTGCAGCTGCCGGGAGGCGCCCTTCCTGGGCCCAGGCCATGGCTCAGCCGGACAGATGCTCCCACCTGGATCAGTGGCCTCTGCCGACGCCCACTTATCCAAACAGGCAGCAGAAAGCTGGGTTTAGAGTTTATCTAATTTTGATGAGTTTAAATTGACAAAGCTTCCTGTGGGCACTTTCTACTCTCTTGGACACCACTGCTTTGGAACATGAATTGCATCCGACTCAGGCCTGCCTTGGCATTGGCACCTTTTGTACATCCCACAGTCTGTCACTGGCTGTGAGCTTCCCCCAGTGGGTTCCCCAGACCACCTGGCAATGTGGCTCCTTTTCAGCTGAGGGCAATTCTGTCACGAAGGGAATGGCTGTGAACCTTGGAGCCCACACTCTTACCAACTAGGGTTTGGATTGGAGCCCCAGCACATAAAGAGCGTGTGGGCAGGTCACCAACAGCATCCATACAAGAGTCCGTTCATGATCGTGTGCAAGGATAGAAGGATGGGACCTAGTGTACTTTACACAAAATCTCAGTGCAATCACACATGCGTGCGCGCACACACACACACACGCACATGCACACATGCACATCACACACACATAAACATATACAAACATCATGTCATTTCCCTAATTCTTCAGTTAAGTAAACATTCAGGTTTCTTACTGCTTTGTCGTCATCATATTGCTATTTGTACCACTTGAAGGATCATCATTTCTTATTAACAATAAATTCAAATAAAGGTGCACCAACACAATATTCATTACATGTAACTTCCCCCTTGTAATTTTCAACACAGGGTTTATAAAACGCCAGATCTATTTCAGATAGTTTGGTAACTCCCAAGAGACAAAATGAACAAGTAGTATAAATACTGACACTGTGTTTTAAGCATAGAGCACAAATAGAATCTAATTTCACAGATAATAAGGAATGAAAGGAGGGAATTAAAGCATATATTGTAATATTTTTACGCATATGCATACTCTACTGTTCTAATACTGAAGGGCATATTTTATTACCACTAAATATGAATATTTATTTTCCACTTGTGCATACAGAGGAATAATGAATGTATACCATAGAATGGATATCTAGGAATGACCTGTTGACATCTATATCAACAAGTAAATTCAGTTCTTCTATTTGGTGAATATCCACAGTTTGTTATTGTAGACAATAAACCATGTATGCAAATCAGTACAGATTTGCTTCTTTCAAGAACAATTGCAACTGGAAATAAACTGACTTGCCCATTCCTAGAGCAACACAGAGACCAAGTTACATTTCACTCACCTTTATTCGTCTTCCCTGTGGATTCAAAGCTATTTCCCTACCTCCACTGCAAGTTACTGCCTAAATACAGCTCTGGGGATAGGAACGCAGACATGTAGGATCAGTGCCTGCAGGAAACGCAAAGGTTGACTCGACCAGCACTGGGGCATCTGTACGTTTTTCTTAAGAGAAAGGACACTTTCTCAGGGTGACTTCACAGGTCCTCGTGTGACACCAGAGATCTGCACGTTGGCTCTCAGAGGTAGAAGATGAAGGCAGTCACAGACTCTAAGTATGGTTTCCTGAGAACGGTGACCTGCCTGTGTGTCTATGAGATCCTTTCAACCAGGCGAGAGGGAGATATGACTCTGAGCTGTGGCTGGGCTGGCACACAGAACCAAGTCCCTTCCCCTGCTGACGTCTCTGGGGAACGGATGCCCCACGCTCTTAATTAGCCCTTGTCACTGAGCTGCCCAGACGTGGCAATCCTCAGGGACAATGACTGTGGAGGACAATGCCAGACAGACCTAATCTGTCTCTTCTCTTAGTTCACGTATCTCATAGAGAACAAGTAACTCCCTACCTCACCAGATACCTTAGCTCCCATCTGTGAATGAACCACATGTTTTATAGAGCCCTGGAGATTTTTTCCTCATAACTGACCAAAATATTTACATATAAATATGTAAGGAAGAATCCATTCCCTTACTTAATTTTAATTTTAAATATGTGAATAAATTCTTCATTCAATCTCATTCATAATGATCTTATATTGGATCACAGAGCTAATAATGAAGCACACTCTAATCTTTAGCGTGAATATAAAGGAGGGCAACCAAATTCTACCAAACTTCCAATATAGTTATGGGGAAAAAGTCTTAAATCCTCTAAAACACTGTTCAGTTTGTACCCGCGGGTTTTAACAATTAACTGAAATAAATTTTTACAGTATCTATTTTTTAATACAATGTGCATGGGTTTTTTGAAACTCAGCTAGTCTCTGCAAATTCCAAATCTTTTTAAAATAAATATATATATTTTAATTTACATCCACATTGTGAGCCTATAGTGCAACAATGATTTCAGGAATTGAACCCAGTGATTCATCCCCTACACATGACTCCCAGGGCTCGTCACAAGTGTCTTCCTTAATGCCCCTTGCCCATTTAGCCCATCCCCCCTCCCACAACCTTTCAGCAACCTCAGTTTGTTCTCTGTATTTACCAGTCTCTTATGTTTTGCGCTCCTCCCTGTTTTTACATTACTTTTGCTTCCCTTCCTTTAGTTCATCTGTTTTGTATCTTAAACTCCTCGTATGAGTGAAGTCATACGAATTTTGTCTTTCTGTGACTTATTTCACTTAGCATAATACCCTCATCCACATTGCTGCACATGGCAAGATTTCATTCTTTTTGATTGTTGAGTAATACTCCATTGTATATATCTTCTTTATCCATTCATCTGTTGATGGATATTTGGGCTCTTTCTATAATTTGGCTATTGTTGATGGTGCTGCAATAAACATTGGGGTGCATGTGCCCCTTCGACACACTACACCTGTATCCCTTGGATAAATACCTAGCAGTGCAATTGCTGTATTTTAGGGCAGTTCTATTTTTAACTTTTTGTGGACCCTCCATACTATTTTCCAGAGAGGCTGCACCAGTTTGCATTCCCACCAGCAGTGCAAAAGAGATCCTCTTTCTCCAAATCCTTGCCAACATCTGTTGTTGCCTGAGTTGTTGACTTTAGCCATTCTCGCCGTCATGAGGGGATATCTCATTGTGGTTTTACTTTCTATTTCCTTGATGATGGGTGATATTGAGCATTTTTCATGTGTCTGTGGGCCATTTGGATGTCTTCTTTGGAAAAGTGTCTATTCATGTCTTTTTCCCATTTCTTCACTGGGTTATTTGTTTTTTTTGAGTGTTATGTTTGATAAGTTCTTTATAGGTTTTGGATACTATCCCATTATCTGATAGGTCATTTGCAAAAATATTCTCCCATTCCACTGGTTGCCTTTTAGTTTTGCTGATTGTTTCCTTCACTGTGCAGAAGCTTTTTATCTGGAGTTCATTATGAATCAATAGTTCATTTTTGCTTCTATTTCCCTTGCCTCCGGAGATGGCTCAGGTCTTTATTTCAAGGTCCATGAGTCAGAGCACTGTGTCAGGATCTTTGCTGACAGCTCAGCTCCTGCAGCCTGTTTCAGGGTCATATCATACTCTCTCTCTCTGCCTCGTCTCCCTCTTTAATAAATAAGTATTAAAAAACTTTTTAAAAAGAAAAAAGAAGGAAACTAAGGCAAAAGAGCATGATCCAAGAATGAGAGAACTGATATTGGCGAGAGTACAGAGAAAGGGGAACCTTCCTGCACTGCTGGTGTGAATGCAAACTGGTGCGGCCACTCTGGAAATCAGTATGTAAGTTCCTGAAAAAATTAAAAACAGAAATACCCTATGACCCAGCAGTAGTGCTACCAGGTATTTATTGCAAGGATACAGAAGTGCCCATTATGCTAGGCGAAATTAGTCAAAGAAAAACAAATATCATATGACTTCACTCATATGTTCAATTTAAGACAGAGAACAGGTGACCATAAGGCAGGGAAGGAAAATAATATGAAAATGGGTACGAGGACATAACATAAGAGACTGTTAAATACATAGAACAAACTGAGGTTGTTGCAGGGGTTTTGGGGAGGGGAATGGGCTAATTGGGCAAGGGTCTTTAAGGAGGACACTTGCCGGCATGAGCACTGGGTGTTCCATTTATGGGATAAATTACTGGAATCTACTCCCGAAATCATTACTGCACCATACCTTAAGTCACATTCACTTGTTATGGGATGTTTCTATTTCTTACTCATCACTCAGAATTGTATAACACTTATCTCATAATGAGATGGCTACTTGTAAAGATAAGACATAAGGAGATTTTTTTACAATTAACATACAATTTTATTTTAAGTTTCCTCCTGGGGAATCTGAGCAATCTGCACGTGACATGGGATTTCCTGGAAATAGTATTCATTTCCCATATTTTCATAGTATGTCACCACATTCAAATATATGGGGCCCTTGGAGGATGTGAGATATAAAAGCCTTGATCACTTGAAGCCTGGATAAAAGAATTTGAAAATGGTATGAAAAGAGGATCTAAATATCTTTTACCCTTTAAAACGTTTCCTGTGTTACTATAGGTAAAATATGTAGAATATGAAATAGGACTTGGGTCATGTATTGTTCCTCCATGATAATGTCCCCAAAAGTCATTTGTAATGAACGGGTTGGCTCACAAACTGAATCTCACCAACGTGCACACCGCGCATTGGTGCTTCTCTGACTTTGCACATAATGACACGTGAGCACCACCTGGCGTGTTACCATCTCAAGTTCTCAGTGTCACTGGCAGGTACGCATCCCACCCTCCCCCTCTGAGACATGAAGGCCACAGAAAACTATTGTCATTCCTGTGAGGTCACACGAGGGCCTGACATCTGAATGGCTTTATCAGGATTGATGTTAGTAGGTTTTTCTTTGACCTAAAAGTTTTTTTACACTGTTGCCCCACGTACTTGTGTCAAAGAGCTGTGATACAGTCAACTTACGGACCTTCAATCAAAGCCATGATCAAAATACAAGAAAAAGGGATACACCTCCAGCAATTGCTAGAAAGTACTAAAATATTAACATTTCTGGTGTGCCCGGGTGGCTCAGTCAGTTAGGCATCCAAATCTTGATTTTGGCTGGGGTCATGGTCTCATAGTTTGTGAGTTCCAACCCCTAATGGGACTCTGTGCCGGCCGCGCAGATCCACCTTGGGATTGTCCCTCTCTTTGGCTCTCTCTGCCTCTCGCTCACTTCTGTTCTCTGTCTCTGTCTCTGTCTCTCTCTCTCTCTCTCAAAATAAATATACAAGCATTAAAACAAATTTAATATATTAATGTTTCTGACACTGTATCGGTGGAACATATTCTGATTGGCTGTGTTTTTATCATATATGTGTAGATGTCTGTTTGCAATTAAGAAAGAAATAGTGCTCCCAAAAGGGAGTGAAATAACAAAATCTTGTGGAGGTTTTGAAATAATAATATGATGCAGATGCTCTAAATCATAATCTCTGGAGGCTGCAATGAATCCATGAACTCAGAGTTTGAACACTCACTTTCACGAAAGAAGGAGATAAGAAAATGCCTTTGAGAGTTGTCAGAAAAAATGTTGGATGACACGTGCAGGACACAAAAGCATAAAGACTCTGAACTCAAATTCTTCCGTCAGAGGGTCTTGCCCCCCAGTCATTTGGAGTCATAGCCCCCACAGAACACCTTCCTCATTGCTCCCGTCACATCCTTGTTCCGCAGGGTATATATGAAGGGGTTGACCATGGGGGTGACGATGGTGTAGAAGAGAGAAATGAACTTGCCCTGATCCTGGGAGTAGTTGTTGCTGGGCTGGAGATAAGCATAGATCGCCGTGCCGTAGAAAAGGGAAACCACCGTGAGGTGGGACCCACATGTCCCAAAGGCTTTCCTCTGTCCAGCAGCTGACTTTATTCTTAACACTGCCCTGACGATTCGACCATAGGAGAACGTGATTAATGCTACAGGTATGAGAAGAATGATCACACCGACAAAGAAGAGCTCAGACTCATTCACAGTGGTGTCAACACAGGCAAGCTTGAGCAGTGGGGGAACCTCACAAAGGAAGTGGTCTATTTTATTTCTCCCACAAAGTGGTACAAGGAAGGTGAGCACCGTCTGCAACAATGAGTTGGCAAAACCAATGAACCATGACGCAGAACCCATCAGGGCACAGAGACGGGGGTGCATGATCACTGTGTAGTGCAGGGGTCTGCAGACGGCTGCATAGCGGTCAAATGCCATCACCCCTAACAGAATGCATTCTGTGGATCCCAACCCTAGAGAGACGAACAGCTGAGCTACACAGGCAGCAAAGGAGATAGACTTGTCTGCTCCCCTGAGATGAACCAGCAGCTGAGGAACAATGCTGGTCGTGTAACACAGGTCCAGAAAGCTTAGGTTGGACAGGAAAAAGTACATGGGAGTCTGCAGGTGTGGGTCCAGGCGGGACAATGCAATGATGGTTGTGTTTCCCAGGAGGGTGAGCAGATAGAAGATCAGAAGAACCACAAAGAGGACTCGCTCCAGCTGAGGCCGGTCAGAGAAACCCAGCAGGATAAAGCCAGTGAAAGAACTTCCATTTTTCGGGTACATCCTTTTGTACCACCTGATTCCTGTCAAGATCAAGCATTTAGCAATTTTTAAGAGAAATCTTCAAAAAAAATCAAAAGTTGGCAGGAGGTGGAATTATCATGTTATAAGACTGGTCATGGCATTTTATAAGTAACTATTTGAATAAATGGTGTACTCATTACATTGATCAATTAGTTCCACTTTCATTCCACATTACCATAAAAAGTCAATCACTAATGAGGAGAGTAGCCAAAATAGCGAAACAGCATGGAAGTTTTTTGTGTGTCTCATATCCATGAAATACAGCCAGACCAACACTAAACCATCCTACACTCCTCGAAAACTGACTGGAGGATTAACACAACAATCTGCACAATCTGAAGCACAGAATTCAGCAGGTACGTGGCACGGAGAAGTGAACTTGGGGAACGAGAAGGTGCAGGAAGGGAGGTGCTTTTGCGAGCAGAGAGAGGATGGAGACTGCGGGGGGTGGGGGCAGAGAATACGGGAAAAGCACCCCTCCACAAAAGCAGCTGGAGGAAAGTGGAAAATTGGAAGCAGCCGCAGGGACTAAAGTAAAAAGGGAGAAAGGAGAAAGGAGAGGGTTTAAATTCCATTAAGACTTTAAACAAGGGGAGCACAAAGGCTGCAACTCTGCAGCTCGATACCTGGCGGTGCTCTGGTGGGAAAGGTGAATCCCCAGGAAGAGAGTGGGGTCCGGGAGATTCCCAGGCCACACGGGGAAATGCGGTTCCACTGCTGGAAGGATATTTGGTAGAGACTGTTGAAGCCACCTGGTCCCAGCAGACCCCGGAAGGCAGCCATGTTCGCTGAGTGTGGGGCAAGCTTGTTGAAGGCAAAGCCTGGTGCCAGATGTGTGTTGCGATTTTCCATGGTCCCTGAAACACTGAGGCTACACTGTCTCGCGATCTCTCTTAGGGGTGGGCTGGAACCTGGCCACAGTCTCGGGGCACCAGCAACAGCAGAGTCCAGTGGGCGTTCCTGGGTGCAGCTGACATTCGGCCATTTCTCATTCAGCCATTGCTCAGTGAGACCCTCTCGCAGAGGGGCTGAATGGGTCAAGGCCGCAGTCCTTCGGAAGTAAGGGGCCAGGGAAAACGGCTGCATCTGAGACAAAACTCGGGAGAGAGGTGCTGCCTGGGGCCTGGTCACAGAGAGTGAAAAAGCATGGAGTGGACGAGACCTGAAGAAAGAGGACCGGTGCATGATTGCTGCTCTGGGAGAACAGACTGGGTAGCTGGGTGGCGCCATTTTCACCATTCCTGCACATGCGCATATGCACCTATGAGCACCGCAACAATCCACCCCAGTAGGCTAGCAGCGCCATCTAGTGGAGAGCGGAGCTGTTACACCAAGCCCTGCCCAACTGGGCGAACTTTGCTCTTCAAGAACAAAACCTCACCACCAGCTTAATTTAAGGACTATAAAGAGCTACATGGACTGACCTCTAAGGGAAAACGAAGTAGTTTCAGTCCTACTTCAATCTCTTAGCAGGTCCATCTATTCAATTTTCTTTCTTTCTTTTTATCCTCTTTTACACTTCTTTTTCTTGAATACAGAAAGAGAAAACATTCATTTTTATTTTCAGTTTTTATTAAAAATATTTTTCTTGAATTTTTATTACTATATTTTTTACTTTTGTCTAAGTTTTTTCAAATTCTACTTTACATCCATCATTTTATTTTAGTCTACTTCAGTGTATTCAACTTTTCCAATTTTCAAATGATCTCCTTTTTTTTCACTTTTTTCCCTTTTTTGTTTCTTTTTCTTGAATGCAGAAAGAGAAAAACTTCATTTTACTTTCAATTTCTATTAAAAATATTTTTCTTTAATTTTTTTACCATATGTGTGTTTTTATGTAAATTTTTCAAATTTTATTTTACTTCCATCATTTTATTTAGTCTAATACAGTGTATTCACTATTTCAAATTTTCAAACAATTTCTTTTTTTTCTTGTTTCTTTCTTCTCTCTTTCGTTTCTTTTTCTTGAATATAGAAAAAGAAACATTCATTTTTATTTTTAATTTTTATTAAAAATATTTTTCTTTATTTTTTTCTACTGTATTATTTACTTTGGGTATATTTTTTCAAATTCTATTTTATGCCCATCATCTCATTTAAGTCTACTTCAGTGTATTCATTTTTACAAATTCTCAAACGATTTCCTTCCCTCCCCCTTTTTCTCTCTAATCTGTCAAACCACTTTCAACACCCAGATCTAGCATCATTTATTCAATTTGTGTGTGTTTTTAATTTTTTAATTTTAATAGTTTTTAAATTTTAATTTTTTAATTTTAACTTTTCTACTTCATTAATTCCTGTTCTCCCTTTAAAATGACAGATAAAGGTATACACCCCAAAAGAAACAGCACAAAGAAACGACAGGCAGGGATTTAACCAACACAGATACAAGCAAGTTGTCCGAACCAGAATTTAGAATCACAATAACAAGAAAACTAGCTGGAGTAAAAAATAGATTAGAATCCCTTTCTGCACAAACTGGGGGTTGATCGGGGGTGGGAGGGAGGAGAGGGTGGGTGATGGGTATTGAGGAGGGCACCTTTTGGGATGAGCACTGGGTGTTGTATGGAAACCAATTTGACAATAAACTTCATATATTGAAAAAAAAATAGAACCCTTTCTGCAGAGATAAAAGGGAGTAAAATATAGCCAGAATGAAATTAAAAATGCTATAAGTGAGCTGCAATCACGGATGGATGCAGCGGCAGCAAGGATGGATGAGGCAGAACAGAGAGTCAGCGATATAGAGGACAAACGTATAGAGAATAATGAAGCAGAAAAAAAGAGGGAGATTAAGGCCAAAGAGCATGATTTAAGAATTAGACAAAACAGTGACCATTCAAAAGGAACATCAGAATCATAGGGGGTCCCAGAAGAGGAAGAGAGAGAAATAGGGGTAGAAAGGAGATGGGAGCAAATAATAGCGGAAAACTTTCCTAACCTGGGCAAAGACACAGACATCAAAATCCAGGAAGCACAGAGGACTCCCATTAAATTCAACCGAAACCAACCATCACCAAGGCATATCATAGTCAAATTCCCAAATTACTCAGGCAAGGAGAGAATCATGAAAGCAGCAAGGGAAAATAAGTCCCTAACCTACAAGGGAAGACAGATCAGGTTTGCAGCAGACCTATCTACAGAAATTCAGCAGGCCAGAAAGGAGTGGCAGGATATATTCAGTGTGCTGAATCAGAAAACTAGGCAGCCAAGAATTCTTTATCCAGCAAGGCTGTCATTCAAAATAGAAAGAGAGATTAAAAGTTTCCCAGACAAACAAAAATTAAAGGAGTTTGTGACCACTAAACCAGCCCTGCAAGAAATTTTAAGGGGGACTCTCTGAGGCAAGAAAAAATGAAAATAAATAAATAAATAAATAAATACCCAAAGCAACAAAGATTAGAAAGGAGCAGAGAACACCACCAGAAACTCCAACTCTACAAGCATCATAATGGCAATAAATTCATATCTTTCAGTACTCACTCTAAATGTCAATGGACTCAATGCTCCAATCAAAACACATAGGGCAACAGAATGGATAAGAAAACAAGACCCAGCTATATCCTGTTTACAAGAGACACACATTAGACCTAAAGACACCTTCAGATTGAAAATAAGGGGATGGAAAAGCATCTATCATGCTAATGGTCAACAAAAGAAAGCCAGAGTAGCCATACTTATATCAGACAATCTAGACTTTAAAATAAAGTCTCTATCAGGAGATGCAGAAGGGCATTATATTGTAATCATGGGGTCTATTCACCAAGAAGAACTAACAATTGTAAATATTTATGTGCCAAATGTGGAAGCACCCAAATATATAAAGCAATTAATCACAAACATAAAGAAACTCACCGATAGTAATACCATAATAGGAGGAGACTTCAACACTCCACTCACAACAATGGACAGATCATCTAAACAGAATACCAACAAGAAAACAATGTCTTTGAATGACACACTGGACCAGTTGGACTTAACAGATATATTAAAACATTTCTTCCTAAAGCAGCAGAATATACATTCTTCTTCAGTGCACATGGAACATTCTCCAGAATAGACCACATACTGGGACACAAATCAGCCCTAAGTAAGTACAAAAAGATAGAGATCATACTGTGCATATTTTCAGATGACAATGCTATGAAACTTGAAATCAACCACAAGAAAAAATTTGAAAAGGTAACAAATACTTGGAGACTGAAGAACATCCTACTAAAGAATGAATGAGCTAACCAAGAAGTGAAAGAGGAAATTAAAAAGTATAGGGAAGGCAATGAAAATCATAACAGCACTACCCAAAACCTCTGGGATGCAGCAAAGGCGGACATAAGAGGAAAGTATACAGCAATCCAGGCCTTCCTAAAGAAGGAAGAAAGATCTCAGATACACAACCTAACGTTACACCTTAAGGAGCTGGAAAAAGAACAGCAAATGAAACCCAAAACCAGCAGAAGACAGGAAATAACAAAGATTAGAGCAGAAATTAATGCAATTGAAACCAAAAAGACCCCACAGTAGAACAGATCAATGAAACCAGAAGCTCGTTCTTTGAAAGAATTAAAAAAATTGATCAAAAAGTTTGATCAAAAAGAAAGTTTGATCGAAAAGAAAAAGGAAGGGCCCAGTTAAATACAATCAAGAATGAAAGAGGAGAGATCAAAACCAACACAACAAAAATAAAAACAACAATAAGAGAATATTATGAGCAATTATATGCCAATAAAATGGGCAATCTGGAAGAAATGGACAAATTCCTAGAAACATATATAATATCAAAACTGAAACAGGAAGAAATAGAAAATTTGAACAGACCCATAACCAGTAAGGAAATCGAATTAGTAATCAAAAATCTGCCAAAAAACAAGAGTCCAGGGCCAGATGGCTTTCCAGGGGAATTCCCAAATATTTAAGGAAGAGTTAACAACTATTCTCTTGAAACTGTCCCAAAAAATAGAAATGGAAGGAAAACTTCCAAACTCTTGCTATGAAGCCAGCATTACCTTGATTCCAAAACCAGACAGAGACCCCACTAAAAAGGAAAACTATAGACCAATATCCCTGATGAACATGGATGCAAAGATCCTCAACAAGATATTAGCCAACCGGCTCCAACAATACATTAAAAAAATGATTCACCACGACCAAGTGGGATTCATACTTGCGATGCAGGGCTGGTTCAATATCCACAGAACAATGAACGTGACTCATCACATCAATAAAAGAAATGACAAGAACCATATGATCCTCTCAATACATGCAGAGAAAGCATTTGACAAACTACAGCAAACTTTCTTGATAACAACCCGCAAGAAAGTAGGGATAGAAGGAGCATACCTCGAGATCATAAAAGCCATATATGAATGCTCCAGCGTTAATATCATCCTCAATGGGGAAAAACTGAGAGCTTTCCCCCTAAGGTCAGGAACAAGACAGGGATGTCCACTCTCACCACTGTTATTCAACATGGTATTGGAAGTCTTAGCCTCTGCAATCAGACAACACAAAGAAATTAAAGACATCCATATCGACCAGGAGGAGGTCAAACTTTCACTCTTTGCAGATGACATGACACTCTATATGGAAAACCCAAAAGATGCCACCAAAAAACTGCTAGAATTGATTCATGAATTCAGCAAAGTTGCAGGATATAAAATCAACACACAGAAATCGGTTGCATTCCAAAACACCAACAATGAAGTGACACAAAGAGAAATCAAGGAATCTATCCCATTTACAGTTTCACAAAAAAACCATAAAATACCTAGGAATAAATCTAACCAAAGAAGTGAAAAATCTATACGCTGAAAACTATAGAAAGCTTATGAAAGAAATTGAAAAAGACAGAAAATAAAAATGGAAAAAGATTCCATGCTCCTGGATAGGAAGAACAAATATTGTTAAAACGTCGATACTACCCAAAGCAATCTACATATTCAATGCAATCCCTATCAAAATAGCACCAGTGTTCTTCACAGAGCTGGAACAAATAATCCTAAAATTTGTATGGAACCAGAAAAGACCCCGAATAGCCAAAGTGATCTTGAAAAAGAAAACCAAAGCAGGACGCATCACAATCCCAGACTTCAAGCTCTACTAGAAAGTTGTAATCCTCAAGACAGTATGGTACTGGCACAAGAACAGACACTCAGATCAGTGGAACAGAATAGAGAACCCAGAAATGGATCCACAAATGTATGGGCAACTAATCTTTGACAAAGCAGGAAAGACTATCCAATGGAATAAAGACAGTCTCTTCAGCAAGTGGTGCTGGGAAAACTGGATAGCGACATGCAGAAGAATGAACCTGGACCACTTTCTTACCCCAGACACAAAAATAAACTCAAAATGGATGAAAGACCTCAATGTAAGACAGGAAGCCAGCAAAATCCTTGAGGAGAAAGGAGACAAAAACCTCTTTGATCTTGGCCACAGCAACTTCTCACTCAACACATCTCTGGAGGCAATGGAAACAAAAGCAAAAATGAACTACTGGACCTCATCAAAATAAAAAGCTTCTGTACAGCGAAGAAAACAAACAGCAAAACTAAAAGGCAACAGGCTGAATGGGAGAAGATATTTGCAAAAGGCATATCAGCTAAAGGGTTAGTATCCAAAATCTACAAAGAATTTATCAAACTCAACACCCAAAAAACAAATGATCCAGTGAAGAAATGGGCAAAAGACATGAATAGACACTTCTCCAAAGAAGACATCCAGATGGCCAACCGACACATGAAAAAGATGCTCAACATCACTCATCATCAAGGAAATACAAATCAAAACCACAATGAGATACCACCTGACACTTGTCAGAATGGCTAACATTAACAATTCAGGCAACAACAGATGTTGGCAAGGATGCGGAGAAAGAGGATCTCTTTTGCTTTGTTGGTGGAAATGTAAGCTGGTGCAGCCACTCTGGAAAACAGTATGGAGGTTCCTCAAAAAACTAAAAATAGCACTACCCTAGACCCAGCAATTGCGCTACTAGGCATTTAACCACGGGATACAGGTGTGCTGTTTCAAAGGGACATATGCACCCCCATGGTTATAGCAGCACTCTCAACAATAGCCAAAGTATGGAAAGAGCCCTAATGTCTATCGATGGATGAATAGATAAAGAAGATGTGGTATATATATACACAATGGCGTATTATTTGGCGATCAAAAACAATGAAATCTTGCCATTTGCAACTACATGGATGGAACTGGAGGGTATTATGCTAAGTAAACTTAGTAAGAGAAAGACAAAAATCATAAGACTTCACTCATATGAGGACTTAGAGACAAAACAGATGAACATAAGGGAAGGGAAACAAAAATAAAAACAGGGAGGGGGACAAAACAGAAGAGACTCATAAATATGAGAACAAACTGAGGGTTACTGGAGGGGTTGTGGGAGGGGGGGTGGGCTAAATGGTTAAGGGACTCTAAGAAATCTACTCCTGAAATCATTGTTGCACTAGATGCTAACTAATTTGGATGTACATTTAAAAATATAAAAAATAAAATTAAAAAAAGAAGAAAGACTCAAAAAAGTAAATAATTAATATTTAATGTCAGCAAAATCAAATAATGGGCCTTGTGTTTACATCAGTGATAGGAATATAAGTTCTTTCAGTCTGTGCTTACTAGGACTTAAAGTACTATAAAATGTATGTACGTTCCAGACTTAAGTTATGTAAAAATGTATAAGGGAAGACAGGAAGAGCTATCAGAAAGAATCAGAAAGAAATACAGAGAGGAGAGATGTTATTATAAATATGTGTCTCATGATTCTACACAATAGGATTTGCACACACCACGTGTGCATTAAAACAGAATATGATGACACCTGGGTGGCTCAGTGGGTTAAGCATCTGACTCTTGATTTCAGCGGGGACCATGATCTCATGTTTTGAGGGTTCAAGCCCTGTGTTGGACTCTTCACTGACAGCCCTGACCCTGCTGGGGATTCTGTGTCTCTCCCTCTCTGTCTGCATCTCCCTGCTCCCTCACTCTCTCTCTTTCTTAAAATAAATAAACATTAAAAAATACATACATCTCTCTCTCTCTCTCTCTCTCTCTCTCTCTCTCTATATATATATATGTATATATATGTATACATATGTGTATATATATATGTGTGTGTATATATATACATGTATATAAAAGACCACACACTGTGGAAAAAGCATTCTGATATAGGAACTTATGAACAAGACACTATTTACACGAAGAATTCAATTACATTCAAAATCTCACCACTATTTCTGCATAAACATTTTGGCAGTATTGACTCTCTGACTAAGGTATTATATTTGGGAAAGACAAAGTTTCTTTTCTTTTTGTTTTTCTTTTCTTTTTTTTTTTTTTTGCTATGGTAGTAAAACAATTAAAAAAATCAGAGAGAACCCCAAAAACCACCATTCAATTACAGTGCTCAACTTTTCCCTGAAAAATGCCTCTAATTACCATACCAATTTAACAGGAACTCGGAAAATTCATTGGCCATGCAGAGCCAGCTGGAATCAGAACTCTAAAATCCAGTGACCAACGCTTTCCTCTTCCTTCTGCAGATTTCCACTACACATATTACCAATTAGAGTTCGTAAAATTCCCCAAAGAGGTAGAATTATTCCTTATCGACATCCTAAGCAGAATAAATATTTTAGAAAGTTATCCAACCATGTAATTATGTACAACCTGACATGTTTTACATCACTCCCTATGATAGAGAGATAAAGACACAGAGATAAAGACAGATACATTCTAAATCAATGACGGGTCAAAGAGCTATAATGCAAAACTTAAAGTAGCATAAGGAAAGGCATAAAGAAACCAATATTTTGGTATTATACAAAATCAGACATCTGTCCACATTACGTCAATGATCACCTTTCTGGGAGCTACCTGGCAGAGTTAGTGACACTGGACCAAACACATTGCCAGTTTCGAGGCTGGGTGATGACCATTTTCATCCAATGCTTACTGTAACTGAAGAAGATGAATAGTTATACACTGACCTAAGAGGCATCAGAAAATGAGTCCTTCGGTTGTATCATATTCAAATGGTTGGGCCTACCGTGCGTTTTTAATTTTTCTAAGACTTTAAAATCTGAATCAGGTTTGGGGGAGGACGCACTGATGTGTGAAAGAAACAGGTACAAAACGGGCATAAAACATTCATAATATTTGGAGGGAGGATTTGGTATTTGACACTATATTATACCTCCTTTAATTCCATATAAACATATGATCAGTGGTCTCCACACAAAAAATCTATGCATAAAAATTTTCTTAATAGTAATAATTATACAGTTATTTGTGACAGTCTAAATGTGCAAAAACAAGACGTGTCCTCTGACTCATACCTGCTCAGAATAGCAAATAAAAACAAACCGTCTTGAGTCTCATAGACACACGCACACATATGGATACATTTACTTGAAATAAATTTCCCACAAACTTTTTAATGTGCCTGATAAAGGAAGCACTACCTAAGTGAAGAAGGGCAAAAATAAAATGTAAACTCATCCCAAGAAAACACCGATATACTACTGCACCTTTAGAATAAAATCATTATATGTTAACAATATTATGTCAATCAGGACAAAGAAGACAGTTGAGAAAAGATAAAATCCTGGAGAGATGAACATGTACATATGATTTGCCGCTTTCCAGGATTTTGTGTGTGTGTGTGTGTGTGCGTGTGTGTGCATGTGTAAAGGATACATAATGGTTATCTATCTGACAGGTACAAAAATGATTATGATTTTCAGTTGAAAAATAAAATATCAGACAAAGGAGATGCGCACTGAAGCAGACACAAGAATGTCATCGTCCCTGTGGTACAATTGCTCCCAGTGTCGTGCGGAGAGCATGCGGGGAGGGAACTACAGCACTCATATCATAGTCTACCATTTTCTTCTATTGTTTTTCTCATTACAATTCAGGAAAATTATTATCCTTTAGTGACACCAGACATGGGAAAGATCAGACTGTGAAATGCATTCTCCCATTGATTCTCACAAGTATGTTCTGTTGATCTGGGTCACTCTGTTCCTTCCTCCTCCCCTTCTCCACATCCACCCCTCTTAAAGCTTGTGCACCACACAGAGCAATCTTCCAAGAGAAGGGACATGTGTCCACTGAGGTTAATGGAAAATTGCATTTCATTTCCTTCTTACCACATTTAAAGACTGGTGAAATTAGACTAAGAACCATCATCTATGATTGGTACCATCAAATGACTGATTGCAGTAAGAGGGATGGATTCATCTGGAAAACTATGTAATTGAAACTGGCTGGAAATATTGAACACGTCCTTCTTGGGCACAGGAGCAAAGTATGGGTCCCTAGCAAGTATCATGATATGACACGGTACAGGAAAGTCCAGTGATAGATTAAACCTATATTATGACTTTGCATATGAGAGATAAATACTTGAAAAAAGCACAGAGTATATATGCGGAGAAAGAAATGTTATGAGTGAAAATAAAATTACACAGAACCTACAAAACAAAGACATTGCCATTCTATGTAATAATTCACATCAAAAAAGTATATAATTTAAATGACATGTCAGAAGAACGCAATGTTGCAATAATAATTAAGAGAACTGAATCAAATGTGAGAGGTTAAATACTTAGTACTGACACACATAAGGTGATAGAGTAGGAATTTCCAATTACCATAATAGCTCAATGCTGACATACAATTCTAAGTTTTAGTGGAAAAAACATATAGTTTCACAAAACTGGATACTAGTCTATGCACACTACACATCTTAAAGGAAAAGATCTCAAGCTAATGTCTCTAAGACATTTCAAATATATAACATTCACTGATATATTTGGCATACACACGCTGCCCTATCCGGTTCCTGAATGAATCCTGAAAAAGTGGGGGCAAGATTTCCACAGCCTCAGGGCTATGACTGAATCGCTGTTGTTTTCTTGATACTTCTATCTCATGGGTCTGAGCTGACCTCAGACATATGAGAAGAGCCCTCGGATGATGGGGGATGAGCAAATGAGGAGAATGCAGCCATCACTACATAGGAAATGACACATGTGATGAACATTGACTGGGCTGTAGGGCAGGTTCTATGGAAGACGATGAAGTACAATTTCCACTGCGTGTTGTTTATTCAGGGAATGCTCTCGGGAAAATGGGGTGAGGGAAGGAAAACAGCAGAGAATGTTGCTAAGCAAGGATGTGGTCTCCAGTGAAACAGAACAGGAGATTGATCCTGTGAGAAGGTGGCCAGAACACTCCAGAAGAACCACCCATCTGTGATGGTAGAAATTCTCTGTCCTCACTGTCCAATTCTATGCCCACCCTCTACCTGTCATACCTGAGCACTGAAAATGTCCTAGCTAAGAAATTGAATTTTACATTTTATTTAATTTTAATGAATTTAAATGTAAGCAGCTTATGTGTTACTTACTAAACTATAGGACAGCACAGCTCTGGAGCATGGATTGCATCAGATTCAGTCCTGCCTTGGCGTTGGCAACTTATGTACATCCCATAAGTCTGTCACTGGCTGTAAGCTGCCCCCACCATGTCTCCCAGAGCCCTTGGCAATGTGGCTCCCTCTCAGCTGAGGGGAATTCTCTTAAGAAGAGAATGGCTCTGAACCTTGGAGCCCACACTCATACCAAGTAGGGTTTGGATAGGAGCCCCAGCAGGTAGTTTTTGGGCAGGTCACGAACAGTGTTCATACAAGAGTCCATTCATGATCATGTGCAAGGATAGAAGGATGGAAACTAGTGTACTTTACACATCACCTCAGTGCAATCACACACACATACACACCACGTCATTTCTTTAATTGATCAATATGTAAACGTTTAGGTTTGATACTTTTCTTCTTCAAATTGGTATTTTTACAATTTACTTAGAGAGAAAGAGAGAGAGGGAGTGCAAGCAGGGGAGGGGCAGAGAGAGGAATATAATCTCAAGCAGGCACTGCACTCTCAGCACCGAGACAGATGCGGGTCTCGAACCCACAAGCCATGAGATCATGGCCTGGCTGAAATCAAGAGTCAGACGCTTAACTGATTGGGCCACCAGGCTGCCCATTCAAATCGGTATTGGAACTCATTGGAAGGATCACTACTTCTTGTTAAAATAAAGCCAAAATAATTTTTATTGACAAAATATACACAAAATGGAACTTCCCTGTTGTAATTGTCAACATAGATTTTTAAAATTCCATGAATATTTTGTATATTTGGGGAAAAATAAATATTTAATAAAGATAGCCACTAACAATAAATTTTAACCATAGGGAAGAAATATTATCTAAATACACACACAATAAGGAACCAAAGGGAAAGTATGAAAGCATATAGTGTCATATTCTAATATTCTAATACTGAAGGCCATATGTTATTCCCAGAAACAAGGCATATTTAATTATTTTCCACATGTTCACAGAGCGGTGCGATGCATATACTACATAGAATCAAGGTCTAGGAATTACCTGGGGGCATCAGTAAAGAACAATTACACTCAGTTCTTATATTTTATGAACTTTCAGGGTTTGTTACTTTGCACAATTCACCATGTAAGCATACAGATAAACCACCTTGTTCGTGAACAATTGCAACTGAAAATAAACTAATCTGTTCCCAGAGCAACACAGAGACTTAGTGCCATTTTACTCACCTTTATTCACCTTCTCAGTGGGATCTAAGCCACTTTCCTACCTCATTCCAAGTTACTGCCTAATTACAGCTCTACAGATAGGAACACGGACATGTAGGATCAGTGTCTCCAGGAAATACAAAGGCTGACTATACCAGAACTGGGTCATCCATGCATTTCTCTTAAGCAAAAGGACACTATCTCAGGATGACTTCACAGATCCTCATGTCGCACCAGAGATCTGCCCTTTGCCTCTCGGAGGTAGAAGATGAAGGCAGTCACAAACTCTCAGCATCTCACCCGTGTATGGTGACCTGGTGGTGTGACAGTGAAACACTTATGAGTAGTCGAGAAGGTGCCGTGACTCTGAGCTGTGGCTGGGCTGGCACACAGAACCAAGTCCCTTCCCCTGCTGACGTCTCTGGGGAACGGATGCCCCACACTCTTAATGAGCCCATGTCACTGAGCGGCCCAGACTTGGCAATCCTCAGGGACAATGACTGTGGAGGACAATGACAGAGGGGACGTAATCTGTCTCTTCTAAGGTTCACAGATCTGACAGAGGACAAGTAACCGCCTAGACCACCCCAGCTACACTAGCTTTCATCTGTGCTTACCTAGATGTTTTACAAAGCAGTTAAGATTGTCTTCACATTTGCCCAAATATTCACATATACAGCTATAAGGAGGAACCATTCAGTTATTAATTTTAAATGTGAATGAATTCTGGCTGGGGGATGCGGCACTGACACGGACTGGGCTGTTGAGCAGGATTCTTCCAGACATCAGGGTTAGAATCCCAGTGGAGCACTGGGGAGGTGCCTATTGAGCAGAGTGGGAAACCCCGGGGCACTCGCACCCACGCGACACTGCCAGGTTGGCCTGAACAGAGTGGCTCGTGACACCCGGTCTGGGGAGCAGAGACTGGGGTGGCACCATTGTTCTCCCCATCACCATACGCCCGGGCTTCAGGGATGGGACATCAGGGCCACAGAGGAGGTAGGTCCCATACACCAAACCCTGACCGCACCCCACCTGCTAACTGAAGATCCACAGGATCGGCATTGACACTGACCGAACCAGACGGCCCCTCCCCCAGGTCAGCGCTGTCACCGGCTCCAAGGCGCCATCAGATATCGGTCCAGCCCTTTTACATTTTCTGATTTGATTGTTGGAAAATTCTTATTATACATATATTATTTTTTTTCCTTTTCTTCCTCTTATTTCTTCCCTTCTCGATCCTAGTTATTAGTTACTTTAAGCAGACATTTTTAATCTATTCTGTCTATACCCCTTGTGTATCGCCTTTTTATTTTCCTCTCTCTCTGGATTAAGCTATGTAGTTTCTCTGATTCTCTCCTGGGTCATTTTTTTCCCGTTTTTTCCTTTACTTTTTCCCCTCCCCTGTCATTTCTCTCTTTGTGCGGGATAAGGTTTCTTCCACCACCACTCCCGCCCTTTTAATATTTTTCCAGGGTTACTTTAATGAACACATCAAACCATACCTGGTGGAAGGTCCAAATCACCACTATAAGTATGGACATTAAGAAACAAGACTCACAACAACAGAGAGCAAGCAACACGCTCAAAAAGACCCCATGAAGTGCCAGGCCCTGGACAGCATTATGACCCCTTTATAAGACAGTAGTGCTCGCTGGTGCAGGACACATAACAAATTGTTAAAATACATAAAGGACAGAAAACTAGCCAAAATGACAAAAAGGAAGAATTCTCCTCAAAAGAAATTCCAGGGAAAATGACACCTAGAGAATTGCTCACAACTGATATAAACAATATATCTGATTGAGAGTTTTACATAATAATCATAAGATTAATCGCCGGGCTTGAAAAGCGCATAGGAGATAGCAGAGAATCTATTGCTGCAGACATCAGGGAACTAAGAAATAGTTATGATGGATCAAGAAATGCTGTGAATGACATGTAAAATAAACTAGAGGCAGTGACAGCAAGGAAGGAGAAAGCAGAGGGGAAAAATTAGTGAAACAGATGTTAAAGTAACGGAAAAAGAGGAAGCTGTGAAAGAGAGAAATAAGAAAATAAGAGCCCATGAGGGCTCTCATTAGAAATATGAGATTCAAAGAAACGTAGTAATAGTCCATATAATCAGAGTTCCAGAGGAAGAGGAAGAGATTGAGAAAGGGGCAGAAGGTTTACCTGAACAAATTATAGCTTAGAACTTCCCTCATCTGCTGAAGGAAGCAGACAGCCACATCCAGGAGGCACAGGGAACTCCCTTCAGATTCAACAGGAGTGGGCCTTCTCCATGGCATATCATTATGAAAATGGCAAAACACAAAGACAAAGAGAGCCTTCTGAAAGCAGCTAGGGACAAACAGGCCTTAGCCCACAAGGATAGACACATAAGGGTAGTACACACCTGTCCACTGAAACTTGGCAGGCCAGAAGGGAGTGGCAGGAAGTATTCAATGTGCTGAATAGGAAAAACATGCAGCCAAGAATCCTTTATCCAGCAAGGCAGTCCGTCACTCAGAATGGAAGGAAAGATACAGGCTTTCCAACACAAACAAAAACTGAAGGAGTTCATGACCACTAAACAAACCCTGCAAGAGATCCTGAAGGGCATTTTGTGAGTGGAACTCTGCAAAGACTACAAAGGACTAGAGACATCTCCAGAAACATGAAACCTGCAGATAACACAATGACACTAAATCCATAGCTTTCAATAATAACTCTGAATGTACACAGACTAAATGCCCCAATCAAAATACATAGGATATCAGAATGGATAAAAAATGAGACCCATCTATATGTTGTCTATAAGAGGTCTATTTTAGACCTGAGGACACCTTCAACTTGAAAGTCAGGGGATGGAGAACCATCTATCATGCCACTGGAAGTCAAAAGAATGCTGGAGTAGCCATCCTTATATCAGAAAAACTAGGTTTTAATCTAAAGACTGAAACAAGAGGCGAAGACGGGCATTATATCATAATTACAGGGTCTATCCAAAAAGAAGAGCTAACATTTGTAAATGTTTATGCCCCCAACTTTAAAGAACCCGAATGTATAAACCCATTAGTGATAAACATGCATGAACTGATTGGTAAGAATACGGTAATTACAGGAAATTTTAACACTCCACTAACAACAATGGAGAAATCCTGTAGGCAGAAACTCAAGAAAGAAACAATCAACAAAGAAGTTAAAGGCCCGATAGACTGGACAGATATATTCAGAAAATTTCATCCAAAAGCAGCAGAACACACATTCTTGTTGAGTACATATGGTAATTTTCCAAGATAGATCACATGCTGGCTCACAAAACAGCCCTCACTAAATATAAAAGAATTGAGATCATACCATAATCTCAAAGCTAGGAAACTTGAAATAAACCACAAGAAAAAATTTGGAAAGCCTCCAAATGTAGGCAGGTTAAAGCACATCCTACTAAAGAATGAATGGGTCAACCAAGCAACTAAAGAAGAAATTTAAAAAATGCATGGAAGCAAATGAAAATGAAAACATGACAGTCCAACCCATTTAGAATGCAGCAAAGGCTGTCCTAGAGGAAAATTCATTGCAATCCAGGCCTATCTCAAGAAACAAGAAAAATCCCAAATATAAAACCTAACTGCACACCTAAAGGAAGTAGAAACAGAAGAGAAAAGAAATCCCAAAGCTTGCTGAAGAAGAGAAATAAGAAAGTTGAGAGCAGAAATAAACAATATGGAATCCAAATAAACACAGTAGAACATATCAATGAGTCTAAGAGTTATTTTGGAAGAAATAAACAAAATTGATAAACCCCTAGCTAGAGTGCTCAAACTGAAAAAGAGAGAACCCAAAGAAATAAAGTCACGATTGAAAGAGGAGAGATCACAACTATCACCACAGAAATACAGACAATTATTAGAGAATACTATGAAAAAGTATATGCCAACAAGTCGGACAACCTGGGAGAAATGGACCAACACACTACCAAAACTCATACGGGAAGAAATAAGAAATTTGAACAGACCCATAATCAGTGAGGAAATTGACACAGTTATCAAAAATCTCCCAACAAATAAGAGTCCTGGGCCAGATGGCTTCCCTAGGGAATTCTACCAGACATTTAAAGCATAGTTAATAACTATCCTTCTCAGGTGGTTGCAAAAAATAGACATAGAAGGAAAGCTCCCAGACTGACTCTATGAAACCAGCATGACCTTGATTCCCAAACCAGACAG
The DNA here is from genome assembly GCF_018350215.1 of Panthera leo. Classification (NCBI taxonomy): domain Eukaryota; kingdom Metazoa; phylum Chordata; class Mammalia; order Carnivora; family Felidae; genus Panthera; species Panthera leo. Next base: position 2,567,787 of record NC_056683.1, on the reverse strand, counting down.
ACACCCCACTAAAAGGAGAATTACAGGGATGCAAAAATTCTCAACAAGATACTAGCAAATCGAGTTCAACAGTATATTAAAAGAATTATTCACAATGATCAAGTGGGAGTCATTCCTGGGCTGCAGGCCTGGTTCAATACTTGCAAGTCATTCAGTGTGATACATCAGATCAATAGAAGCAAGGATAAGAAACATATGATCCTGTCAAATGATGCAGAAAAACCATTTGACAAAATACAGCATTCTTTCTTAATAAATACCCTCAAGAAAGTGGGGATAGAAGGAGTATAACTTAACATCATAAAAGCCATATATGAAAAGCCCACAGCTAATATCATCCTCAATGGGGAAAAACGAGAGCTTTCCCCGTGAGATCAGGAACACGACAGGGATGTCCACTCCTTCCACTGTTGTTTAACACAGTGTTGGAAGTCCTATCCTCAGGAATCAGACAACAAAAAGAAATAAAAGGCATCCAAATTAGCAAAGAAGATGTCAACCTGTCACTTTTCACAGAGGACATGATACTCTACATGGAAAACCTGAAAGACTCCATCAAAAAGCTTCTAGAGCTGACCCATGAATTCTGCAAAGTTTCAGGATATAAAATCAATGTACAGATATCAGTTGCATTTCTATGCACCAATAATGAGGCAGCAGAAAGAGAAATCAAGAAATCAATCCCATTTACAATTGCATCAGGAACCATAAAATACCTAGGAATAAACTTAACCAAAGATGTAAAATACCTGTATGCTGAAAACTATGGAAAATGTATGAAAGAATATGAAGCATACATGAAGGAATGGAACAACATTCCACGCCCATGGATTGGAACAACAAATATTGTTAAAATGTCAGCACAACCCAAACCATTCTACACATTCAATGCAATCCCAATCAAAATTGCACCGGCATTCTTCTCAGAACAGGAACAAACAATCCTAAAATTTGTATTGAAACACGAAACACCCCGAAGAGCCAAAGTTATGTTGAAAAAGAAAACCAATGAGGGAGGCATCATGATTCCTGACTTTAGCCTCTACTACAAAGCTGTAATCATCCAGACAGTAGGGTACTGGCACAAAAACAGACACATAGAACAGTGGCACAGAAGAGAGAACCCAGAACTGGACTCACAAATCTATGGCCAACTAATATCCACAAAGCAGGATAGAGCATCGTATGGAAAAAAGACAGCCTCTTTAGCAAATGGTGCTGGCAGAACTGGACAGCAACACGCAGAAGAATGAAACTAGAGCACTTTCTTACACCATACTAAAAATAAACTCAAAATGGATGAAAGAACTAACTGTGAGACAGGAAACAGTCAAAACCCTAGAGGAGAAAGTAGGCAACAACCTCTTTGACCTCAGCCACAGCAATTTCTTACTCAACTTGTCTCTAAAAGCAAGGGAATTAAAAGCAAAAATGAACTACTGGGACCTCATCAAGATAAAAAGCTTCTGCACTGCAAAGAAAACAATCAACACAACTACAAGACAAGCAACGGAATGGGAGAAGATGTTTGCAAATGACCTATCGGATAAATGGTTAGTATCCAAAACCTATAAAGAACTTTCAACACTCAACATCCCAAACACAAATAATGCAGTCAAGACATGGGCAAAACACATGAATAGACACTTTGACAAAGACATCCAGATGCCAACAGACGCATAACAAAAATGCTCAATGTCACTCATCATCAGGGAAATACAAATCAAAACCACACTGAGATACCACCTCACGCCAGTCAGAGTGGCTAAATTTAAGACCTCAGGCAAAAACAGGTGTTGGTGAGGATGTGGACAAATGGGAACTCTTTTGCACTGTTGGTGGGAACACAAACTGGTGCAGCCACTCTGAAAGCAGTGTGGAGATTTCTCAAAAAGTTAAAAATAGAACTACCCTACGACCCAACCGTAGCACTACCAGGTATTTATCCAAAGAACACAGGAGTGCTGATGCATAGGAACACATGCACCCACATGTTTATCGCAGTGCTTTCAACAATAGCCAAATTTTGGAAAGTGCCCAAATGTCCATCAACTGGTGAATGGATAAAGAAGATGTGATTTATATATACAATGGAATATACTTGGCAATGAGAAAGATTTTAATCTTGCCATTTGCAACAACGTGGATGGAATTGGAGGGCATTACGCTAAGTGAAAGAAGTCAGTCAGAGAAAGACATTAATTTTTTTTAATTTTTTGGTAAGTTTATTTATTTATTTTCAGAGAGGGAGACCATGAGCATGGAATGGACAGAGAGAGGGAGAGAGAGGATCCCAAGCAGGATCTGTGCTGTCAGCACAGAGCCTGATGTGGGGCATGAACCCCCGAGCCATGGGATCACGACCGCAGCAGAAGCCAAGAGTCGGATGCTCAACCAACTGAGCCACCCATGTGCCTCCAGATCTCATTCTTTTGTGAATCACAGGAATAAAAGGTACACTACAGAAATTATAGTCAATGATATTGTAATCATGTTGTATGGTCACAGATGGCGGCTACAGTTCTGACCACAGCACAGCATATAGGATAGCTGAATCAATGTTGTACACCTGAAACTAATGCACATTGTGTGTCAATTATATTTAGATTAACAAACTCATTTTTAAGAAAGATGTCATTCCTTTTTAGGGCTGAGTAATGTAGAACTAAGATTGTAACACAAGTGTCTGAATGTATCAGGATAGGTGTAAATGTCCTCACTTTTGAAATATAAATTTTATTTAAGGGGTTGTTAAAAGTCACAATAATAAGTAATATGAAGGCTGTCTGTATGCTGCTATGCGTTCATGGATCTTTGTACACGCACAAGCATTGTGGGGGTTGTGCATAGTTACAAGTGATTGTCACTTAGAAGTAAATTCAAAATCGTCTTGAGGTGCCTCAGTGGCTCAGTCAGTTAAACGTTGGAGTCTTGATTTGGGCTCAGGTCAGGATCTCATGGTTTGTGAGATTGAGCCTCGTGTTGGGCTCTGGGCTGACAGTGAGGAGCTTGCTGGGATTGTCTCTCTCTGTCAACCTCTCTCTCTGCCACCTTCCCTGCTCATGTTCACTCTCTCTCTCAAGATAAATAAATAAACTTAAAAAAAATTCAAAAGTGTCTTTTCACTACGATTCACCTTAAGAATAAGGGTTATGGGGCGCCTGGGTGGCTCAGTTGGTTGAGCGTCCAACTTCGGCTCAGGTCATGATCTCACAGTCCGTGAGTTCGAGCCCCGCGTCGGGCTCTGTGCTGACAGCTCAGAGCCTGGAGCCTGTTTCGGATTCTGCGTCTCCCTCTCTCTCTGACCCTCCCCCGTTCATGCTCTGTCTCTCTCTGTCTCAAAAATAAATAAACATTAAAAAAAAATTTTAAAAAAAAAGAATAAGGGTTATACCCTGGTGGGACGTTTAAATAGCTACTTTTCCAATTAAAAACTTCAAGTAGACATTGCTAGACATCGCTTTGGAACAATACATAAAATGAACGTTAACAAAAGCAAACATGAACTATTGAGACTTCATCAACATAAGAAGCTGGTGCACAGTGAAGGACACAATCAACACAACTCAGAGCAGCATATGAAATGGGAGAAGATATTTGCAAATGGCATTCAGATAAAGGGTTAGTATCCCAAACCCATGAAGAACTTATGAAACTCACTAGCCCCCCCCCCCACAAAACCCCAAATAATCCAGTGAAGAAATGGGCAGAAGACATGAATAGATACTTTTCCAAAGAAGACATCCAGATGGCCAACAGACTCTTCAAAAAATAATCAACATCATTCATCATCAGGGAAATGCAAATCAAAACCACAATGAGATACGACCTCACACCTGTCACAGTGTCTGAAATGAACAAGTCAGGAAACAACAGATGTCTTTTTAATTTAAATTTTAGTTAGTTAACTTACAGTGCAATATTAGTTTCAGGAGTAGAATTCAGTGATTCATCACTTACATAGAACACGCAGTGCTCATCACAACAAGTGCTCTCCTGATACCCATCATCTCTCTAGCCCATCCCCACCCACCTTCCCTCCATCAATGCTCAGTTTGTTCTCTATGGTGAAGAGTCTCTCGTGGTTTGTCTGCCTTTATTCTCTTCCTCCAGCCCTTCCCATATGTTCATTCCTTTTCTCTCTTAAATTCCACTTCTGAGTGAAATCATATGGTACTTTTCTTTTTCCGATTTATTTCACTGAGCATAATACATTCTAGCTCCATCCACATCATTGAAAATGGCAAGATATCATTATTTTTGATGGCTGAGTGATATTCCATTGTGTATATATACACCATGTCTTCTTTATCCACCCACCTATCAATGGACACACCTGTTAGAATGGATAGAATCAAAAAGACAGGAGACAAATTGTGGTGGCCAGGATGTGGAGAAAGGAACCCTTGGGCACTGTTGGTAGGAACATAAATTGGTGCAGCCCCTGTGGAAAACAGTAGGCTGGGTCCTCAAAGAATTAAAAACAGAACTACCATATAATCCAGCAATCCCACTCCTGGGCTTTTATCCAAAGGAAATGACTCATTATCTGAAAGAGATGTCTGCACTCCCATATTCATAGCAGTATTATTCACTATCCCAAAGTATGGAAACAACTAAGTTTCCACCGGGGAATGAATGAATAAAGAAATTGTGGTGTGTATATACAATGGAATATCATTCAGCCTTTAACAAAGAGGAAATCCGGTCATTTATGACAACATGGATGTACCTGGAGGACATTAAGCTAAGAGAAATAAGCCAGACAGAGAAAGACAAATACCACGTGATATCCTTCACATGTAGGAGGGAAAAAGTACAACTCCTAGAAACAGAATAATAAAAAAGTGTCTGCCAGGGGCTGGGGAATGGGAGGGGGGAATAAAGAGAAGTTGATAAAATGGTACAGACTTTCAGTTATAAGACGAAAAAGGTCTGGCGATCTAACATGTAGCACGGTGACTATCATTGGTACCACTGTATTGTACAGAGAATAGACTTAAATGTTCTCACACAGAAGCAAAAAGATAAACATAAAGATGGATGTGTTAATTAACTCAATGGGCAAATCCTTTCACAAGGTATATGTGTAACATCATGCTGTACATGTTAAAAATCTTAGTTTTATTTGTCAATTATGCCTCCTTAAAGGTGAGGGGGGAAAAGACTGATGTTTTTGGTAACAAACAGCAGAATTAAACAGCATGTTTAAGAACCATCATAGCATAAGGTTATGTATTGGAGATATGAAATTTTTTGCATAATAAAAACCACTTATTAAAAATTACACAGAAAAAGAAAGTGATCCTTGAGCAATGTCTTGAATTAGTAATGGAACATGGTGTATGGGAAATTGGGACAAGAGAGTACCTTTCAAATGAAGCAAAGTAATAGAATAATAAATGCATAATAGAATGCTGGCCCCAAGCTGATATGGTGTATCCAGTGATTAATACATTGTGGGTTTGTTCCCACAACTAGAGGGTCCATAGAACAAATACACCTTCATATGTTAAAGGTGTGCCTTTTATTTAATCTTGCAGACAATGGTTGCCAAAAGTATTTTTAAGCAAGGAATGATGTGGTTGTGTTGCTTTGAGGAAAAATAATTCAGATAATGCTGTAGAAGCTTAGAGTTGGTTTGGTTGGAAGATCGCTTAAGAAATAAATTAAATGGTTTGGGCAAGGATACAAAGATCTTACCAACACATGGATAACAACTGACAAATGTGTGCTGGAGAGTGAATGTATTCTGAAATATGTCAGAGAGAATGAACAAGGCTTAGGTGCAGTGTTAGGATGAAAATGGAGGGAAGAATCAAGAATACTTAAGGGGAGGGGTGCTGGAGTGGCTCAGTTGGTTAAGTGTCCGACTCTTTGTTTCGGCTCAGGTCATGATCCCATAGTTCATGAGATCAAGCCCTGCATTGGGTTCCGGGCTGATGGCATGGATCCTGCTTGGAATTCTCTCTACCCCCCTCCCCCTTCGTAGCTAATGCTTTATCTCTTTCTATCAAAACAAATAAATTAATTAAAAAAATAATAGTTCAAGGGGTTCTCACTGAGGTTACTGAGGGTTTTGTATTGAGATTCTGAAATCCTAACCTGCAGAATAGTAGTTGTTTTCAGAACATGGAACATCAGAAATTTTAGAGTTCACAAATAATCCACATGTATATAGCCAAGATTCCATTTGCTTTAGGATGGAACTCAAGAGGGGGTGTAAACTGTGGATGTGGATTGCAGATTTATTGACAAAGATTTCTAGATAGACGGTAGTTCAAGCCATGGAAATGACAATGTAGCTCAGGAACAGTGTAGAGAGAGAAGAGAAGCAAGGATAGAACATTAGGAAATGAAAACGTTGAAGTTTGTGCCCAGTGAGAAAGAAATGAGAATCAAGGGCCCACAAAATAACAGGAAAAGAGAGAGAAGCCAATGGACAGCACAGTTTCATGAAGGAGGAGGACGAGGTTAACGCCATATTACATCAATTAAGACAACGGTGAGCTCATCTGCTTTGTGCAATGGAAGAACAGTAAAAGTTTTACAGAAAACCGCTTCAACAGAGTGGTAGGGGGAGAAGGAACAAAGAACATTTGGAAGTGATGATAGAAGGAGAAAAAGCATGAATACTTTGTGTCCGGTCACAAAAAGATGAAATTAATGGAAGAGGACAGCTAGAAGTAAATGGGGCAGAGAGACGGTCTTAAGTCCAATTTTATTTTTCTTATAGGATAGAGGAGCATATGTTCAGATGATGAACAAACAGATAGTGGGATATAAGAAGTTGAAGAACGAAGAGAGATCATAGGGTAAAAAGGTCTCATAAAGTTGGAAGGTAATAGAGTTGATTACACCATTGGAAAATAATTTTCTTCAGTGACTCATAACAAAGAAAGGATATGACTAACATGAGGGGGAAAGGCTCAGGAATTTCCTCTTCTAAGTAGGAAAAGATGACAGTTCTGAAAACAAGGGGGGGACTCTAAAGACTGGCCCTGGGGATATAATGTACAGTATGGGAGCTACAGTCAATAACACTATCTTGTATACTTGGAAATTGCTAAGAGAAGAGATCTTAGGAGTTCTCCTCACAAGAAAAAAAAGGCCACTATGTGCAGGAACAGATGTTATCCAGACTTCTTGTGGTGATCATTCCACAATATATACCAGGATCGAATCATTATGTTGTATGCCTCAAACTACAAGTACGTTGTATGAAAATTGTACCTCAACTTGTACGTTGTACCTCAACTTGTACCTCAAAATGGTACCAAACAAAAAGTAGTGTAACCAATAGTATTAAATAGTATTGGTAAATGGAAGATAAGAAGAGACAGTCGTTTCACTCCTAGTCAATTTGGTGGGAAAAGATTGACTACCTGCTCATCTCCAGAGCCTCCCTTCCTCTTTGGCGCTCCCTGGGGAGCCAAACTCTATACTTTGACTGAGGCTAATGAGGTACATTGGGCAGGACCCTCCTGGGGCCACTAAAAATACACACATCCTCAGTCCCTAGAGCACGTACTTTGACTTTGGTGGCTTACAAAAAAATATCCCCCAGATATAATACTAGCCCTTTCATTCATGGGCAGATTCCACAGAGTTCACAGATTCCAAAGTGTGTTTAGCTGCAGGCCCCACCGTCCACGCTCAACTACACCTCCTCGCATGTGCCAAAACACTCTGCAATGAGTGGACGATCTTCCAGGTAAACCCTGGGGATGACAGAACCTATGCTAGCAGTCATGATGGAGAGAAGCGTTACTACCTTGAACAGAGCCTGAGCAGTGAGTAATTGTGTCTGCCCTTGCCTCTCAGAGTCACCATTTTCAAGGTTTGTCCTGTTGAAAGTTGCCATATTGTAAATTCACAAATCTGTTTTTATTCTAAGGGTTCTGTTCTACCTATTAGATCCCCTAACACTTTCCTACAGATCAATGACCACACACCACTGGGAAGTGTCTAAGTGTCCTAGCTGTCACGGGGACAGTGGTCATATACTTTCATCTGCAGGACCTTCCCTTTCCCATCCATATGCCAATCTCTTCACTTCATACAACTGTAGTGGTTCTTCAAAGACCAGTGGCTGCTTCCAAAAGTTAGGTGGATATCTGTAATCTCTGTTATTCTTCCTTGGAAGGAGAGGCCATGCTCTTACTCTAACACTCATTCAAATGTTACTAAGAAGATGTGAGAGTCTTTCCTTTGCTGCTGATTCCTTGCACGCAGGAAGTTGATGGTGCTGCCTGCAGAACTGGTGTCTGTGGGTGAGTTGCTCTTTCCTGACAGTAAGTTCTAGATGGTAGAGCAATGTGACCTCCAGGTTAGCTGATTACCACTTCACTGGAGAGTGAAAGACTGTAAGTGTTTTCTCTTCCAGCGCAAACCAAATGCTCGGTGGCAGATCCCACAAGCATGGAATCTGTGTTTATGTTTCAGATCTGTGAGTGTAACAAACAGGTCTATAGGACAATTGGCTTCATTGGATATTCATGCCAGATGTGGGGAGTCAGTTTTTCCTATTACTGTAGGCTTCAGCTCCAGGAATAAGAGAATACGAGAACTTGAAATCAGATAGAACTCATAGCTGCATCTTGGTCTTACCACTGCATGCAGGTATTTATTTATAATAAAGAACTGTTATCATTTCACAGGCATATGTATATTCTACTATTGCAATTCGGTTGAATTGTGACCCTTGCAAACCTCCCCCACCAGAAAAGTGGTTGAAACCCTAAACCTCAGTTCAGATTAATATGGGACTTTATGTGAAAACAAGGTTCCTGCAAACATATTCAAGTTCAGATGAGGTTACACTCAATCAGGGCATGCTCTAACACAAAGTGACTGGTATTTCTATAAGAAGGACAGAGTAGACAGGTGAAGGAGATGCCATCTGCCTACAGAGGCAGTAGTTGAAATCCTGCAGCCACAACTCAACGAAACCCCAGAACTGCCAGCAAAAGAGCCACCAGAGACTAGAAAGGTCCAAAGATGTATATTCTCCCCGACAGGTTTCAGAAGCCCTGCCAGTATCTTCATGTTGGACTTGTGTCCTCCTGACATATGAGACAGTGCATTCCTGCTGTCCTGAGGACGGACCTGGTTAGTGGACCTTGGTTATCAAGCCTAGGAAAATAATACAGCATATGGAAATTCATGTGAAAATGTTTATGTCAACTTAATTCTTCCCTTCTAGGCACGATGCATTTTACACACTTCCTAGCAGAATATATGTTTTCTCGGTTCCGATCACTTTCTCTGCATCACTGAGAAGAACAAAATCATTGAGAATCAAGTTCTTGGCTGAGTGATGAGCTGTTTTGTTGATCTCCCAGAAATATTGTAAACCCTGTGGGAGCCTTCTTCTGGGCACCACGATGGCCTGCAGAAGCCCCTTCTCTCACCCTTACAGCATATGGATAGAGGGAAGATGCAGAGGTAAGTCCCAATAACATGTGACAAATTCTACTGACTAGTGCCCTTTGTATGATTCTGGATATTTGGGACCAAGGCCTGATCTAGTGGAAGATATAGACGCTAAGAGCCAGGCTGTTGCTACAGACAAGCAAGGACTGAGGAGGCTTCTTCAATATGGGACAATGGATCTTTTGGAACATAAACCTCCCAGGGTTCGACAAAGAGCTAAAATCATCATAACTCCTATTTCTCATTGAAAGCTAGAAACATCATGTCGTTTATTTGAAGGGGGCAGTTGGGGTGGGAGTGTAGTCTTGAGAATCTCAAAGGTTATTAGTGGTAGACTTATACTTATGATCCTGGTATTCTGTCTCTTACTTTACTGCATTTTTAAACTGATTTTCTCAAATTCATTTTACCCTTCAGCAACACAGCAACAACAGCCAAACAAGCAGTGAGAGGATTTAGGAATAAAAGGATAAATGGACCAAGAATCCTAAAGGAAGCATAATAGAGAGGTGACTGAAGCTCCGCTTGGCTCGTCATTGATTTTGCTACTGGAAAAGTTACATTTAAAAATATAGAGTTCTGCAAGGTTCCATACAACCTAGCTTTTGGGGAAAAAATCCTAGAATTTGAATAATCAAGACTATCTACTTGTTGTTCAGGATTTCCTTTGCTTTGCTATTGTCTCTGAGTGTCTATAAACCCTAGACTCACATTCAATAGCCTGTTCAAGTTCATAATCTTCTTTCCTATTGTGATTCATTCAACAAAGACTGTTTGGGACTCTAGTACATGCCAGATTCTTTTCAATCTCTTCATGAGATATTACTCTTGTCCAGGTTGTATTTACTATTAAACTTGCCTCACATGGCATAGGGGGAAGGGAGGTTATTTCTAAGAGCAAGCCCAGTTATTTTGCTGGAAACAGAACGATTCACGTGACGTTGGCATTTATAGGAAGTACAGACTGAGATGCTGTAAAAAATATTTCTCCACTACACTAAAAAAGTTTGAAAGGGAGTTGTAATGTGAGACAAAAGAAAATGAAACATTGGATTGATGATTTCCTGCTATGTTACTGAAATTGCTGTCAGTGATAATTAGTCAGGATTAGTCATCCTGCAAAGTGAACACTGGGCGTGATGAATTCTTCAATCATTTCCAAGATGCTTCCCAATCAATAACCACGATTTCAGGCTCCATTCCCAGCGTTCATTAGTTTATGCATCAAAATGTATTGTTCCCCTTCTATAAAATTGGTAATGGTAAATTTCTCTATCTAGGCACTTTCAGAAAACACATTTTTTCTCCCACAAATTAGAAGTAAGGGAGCGAGACGCACGTATTTCAATTCTTGATGGCAAACAAACATAGAGGGAAGGGACAGTGCAAATTTGCAGCTTACTCAGAACGACTAGATTAATTTTTTTGAGAAACTACAGTTACCTTCAGTGTTCATGCATTCACGAAAAGACAGTGTCCCTGCTGGTCAAAAGCCCAGGTTGTGGAGTCAGTCTGAAGCCTGGTGAGTGCCCCTGGGAAACTTACTGAACCTCCTTCACACTCACTTCACTCATCTAGTCAACAGAGATCAGGAACGTGCCAACCTCAGACAGTCACTGGGAGAAAGTGCACCCACATCTAGGGCAGTGCCTGAAACACAGAAGATGCTCCCGTTCAGGGGCTGTTTATCACCCCGTCGCTCCCCAACAAGGAAGGGTGTGTGCAAACTCTCAGGCCTCCACCCAGACTCCACGCGCCCACTCTGGGAAAACAGGGCTGGACTGAAGCTGCAAGAGAAAACAGGGAGTCCTGCTAACTGTGCAGACTGAGTGCCATGGAAAGAGTGAATGGCAGCACCTCCTCAGGATTCCTCCTCCTGGGCTTCTCCGACAGGCCTCAGCTGGAGACGCCTCTCTTTGTGGTCATCCTGATGGGCTACGTCCTGAGCTGCCTAGGCAATGGCACCATTATACTCCTGTCGCTGCGGGACCCTCGCCTGCACACCCCCATGTATTGCTTCCTCTCCAACCTCTCTTTCATGGACCTGTGTCTGACCACCTGCACCGTCCCTCAGACTCTGGCCAACCTCAAGGGGCGGGACAAGACTATCACCTATGGCGGCTGCGTGACCCAGCTCCTCATCGCCCTGGGGCTCGGGGGCGTGGAGTGTGTGCTCTTGTCGGTCATGGCCTATGACCGCTACGCCGCCGTGTGCCGCCCACTGCACTACCTGATCATCATGCACCCGCAGCTCTGCCTGCGCCTGGTCCTAACTGCTTGGCTCACAGGTTTCGGCAGCTCGGTGCTACAGACGGCCCTGACCATGACCCTGCCCCTGTGCGGGAGAAACCAGGTGGACCATTTCTTCTGTGAAGTGCCGGTGATGCTCAAGCTGGCCTGCGCCGACACCTCCATCATCGAAGCTGAAGTCTTTGCGGTCAGTGTCTTCTTCCTCGTGGTGCCTCTGTCGCTCATCTTAGTGTCCTACGGCCACATCACCAGGGCCGTCCTGAAGATCAAATCGGCCCGGGGCAGGCGGAAGGCCTTCGGAACCTGCGGTTCCCACCTGATGGTGGTGGTCATCTTCTTTGGCACACTCATCTCCATGTACCTCCAGCCTCCCTCCAGCTACTCGCAGGATGTCAACAAAAGCATTGCGCTCTTCTACACTCTGGTGACTCCCCTACTGAATCCCCTCATTTACACTCTGAGGAACAAGGAGGTCAAGGGGGCGCTGAGGAGACTGCTGAGAGGAACCACAGGCTCCAGAGGGAGCTAATACAGGGTTTGCAGATTCTGGGTGACTACAACCCGGTTGTCACTGAAGTCAACAAATCCTTATAAAGCACCTCCTCTGTCTAGGCCATTGTTCCACTGACTTCGACCGTGATCAGCAATCACAACACTCAGCCCTGTCTCCATGGAGCTCAGTATTCTAGTGGGGAGAACATGGGTTCAATAAAAGAATGTAAAAATAACTATGATGTATCCTCTATTGGAATGTATACAATAATGAGAATCAACAAATAATAGCTACATACGTCAGCGTGAATGCCTCTTGCAAGCACACTGCTGAGTGAAGGAAGCCAGCTGCAGAACAGTTCATACTGTTCGAATCGAATGGTATAAAATTTACTTTTAATTCATGTGAAATTCAAAAGCAGGCACAATGAATCTGTGGTATTGGAAGCCAGAATGGTGGTTGCCCAGAAGAGTCACGACTGGAAGGAGAAGTGGGGGAGGAGAATTTGGGGTTCTGCTTATATTCTGATCATGGATCTGAGCGCGGTTGATAGAAGGTGTACAACATGGGAAATGTCATCAGACTTTACCCTGACGCTACTTCCACTCTCATGTGCATGATGTACTTCGAATCACTTAATTTTAATCAGTTTGAAGCAGGCCTGATATGATCAGAATACTATGATACTAAATAATCACATAAAGATTTGTGTTCCTTTCACACGTGATTGGCTTTGTATTGCAAATGAGCTATGTTACTTCTTTCCGGTGTACTGAACCAGTAGACTATATAGTGCTTATGATCTAAATAATATTTAGTCTAGTAGAATGAACCTTACCTAACTTTCCTTCGAAGACCTCAAAAGAAGATCATTTGTACAGTGAGTTCTGGTTCTCTTCTTCCTTCTAAGTTGATTTGCAATTGTTTTATGGTGTCCATTTCATTTATTTCAGCTCGATCTTGGTTATTTCTTTCCTTCTGCCAACTTGGAGCTTATTTTGGTCTTTTCCTAGTTCTTGGAGGAGTAAAGCTAGGTCATTTATTTAAGAATATTTTGTCTTACTGTAGTCCTTTAAATGCTGTAAACATTCCCTTTAGCATTGCTTTAGCAGCATCCCATAAATTTGGTAAGTAGTGTTTTCTTTTCGTTTTTTCAAGATGTTTCTTGATTTCCCTTTGATGTCTTCTTTGACCCATTGATTTGGGGGAGGTATATTATTTAATTTTTACATATTTGCAAAATTGAGCTTTCCTTTTTTTTTTCTTGGCTTTCCTTTGTTGTCGATGTTCATTTTCA